>NC_091472.1:152515339-152818369 GCF_036971445.1 Narcine bancroftii | reverse complement strand
GGGAATCAGTGGCAGGGAATCAGAGGCCGGGAATAAAAGGCGGGGAATCAGAGGCAGGGAATCGGATGTGCGGAATCAGAGATGGGGAATCAGAGGTGGGGATTCAGAGGTGGTGAATCAGAGAAGGGGAATCAGAGGTTGGGAATCAGAGGCAGGGAATCAGATGCAGGGAATCAGAGGCGGGGAATCATAGCTGGCGAATTAGAGGAGGGGAATCAGAGTTGGGGAATCAGAGGCGGGGAATCAGATATGGGGAAACAGAGGCGGGGAATCAGAGGTGGGGAAACAGAGGCGGGGAATCAGATATGGGGAATCAGAGGTGGGGAATCAGGGGCAGGGAATCAGTGGCAGGGAATCAGACGCGGGGAATCAGAGGCGGGGAATCAGAGGCAGGGAATCAGAGGCGGGGAATCAGAGGCAGGGAATCGGATGTGCGGAATCAGAGATGGGGAATCAGAGGTGGGGATTCAGAGGTGGTGAATCAGAGAAGGGGAATCAGAGGCTGGGAATCAGAGGCAGGGAATCGGACGCAGGGAATCAGAAGCGGGGAATCATAGCTGGCGAATTAGAGGAGGGGAATCAGAGTTGGGGAATCAGAGGCGGGGAATCATATATGGGGAATCAGAGGTGGGGAATCAGGGGCAGGGAATCAGTGGCAGGGAATCAGAGGCGGGGAATCATAGCTGGCGAATTAGAGGAAGGGAATCAGAGTTGGGGAAACAGAGGCGGGGAATCAGATATGGGGAATCAGAGGTGGGGAATCAGGGGCAGGGAATCAGTGGCAGGGAATCAGACGCGGGGAATCAGAGACGGGGAATCAGATGCAGGGAATCAGACACGGGGAATCAGAGGCGGGGAATCAGAGATGGGGAATCAGAGGCGGGGAATCAGAGGCAGGGAATCAGAGGCCGGGAATCAGATGCTGGGAATAAGAGGCCGGGAATCAGAGGTGGGGAAACAGAGGCGGGGAATCAGATATGGGGAATCAGAGGTGGGGAATCAGAGGCGGGGAATCAGTGGCAGGGAATCAGAGGCCGGGAATAAAAGGCGGGGAATCAAAGCTGGGGAATCAGAGGCGGGGAATCAGAGTTGGGGAATCAGAGGAGGGGAATCAGATATGGGGAAACAGAGGCCGGGAATCAGAGGCAGGGAAACAGAGGCGGGGAATCAGATATGGGAAATCAGAGGTGGGGAATTAGAGGTTGCAAATCAGAGGCGGGATATCAGAGGCGGGGATTCAGAGGCAGGGAATCGGATGTGCGGAATCAGAGATGGGGAATCAGAGGTGTGGATTCAGAGGTGGTGAATCAGAGAAGGGGAATCAGAGGCTGGGAATCAGAGGCAGGGAATCAGACGCAGGGAATCAGAGGCGGGGAATCATAGCTTGCGAATTAGAGGAGGGGAATCAGAGTTGGGGAATCAGAGGCGGGGAATCAGATATGGGGAAACAGAGGCGGGGAATCAGAGGCGGGGAAACAGAGGCGGGGAATCAGATATGGGGAATCAGAGGTGGGGAATCAGAGGCAGGGAATCAGATGTGCGGAATCAGAGATGGGGAATCAGAGGCAGGGAATCAGAATCAGAAGCAGGGAATCAGAGGCCGGGAATCAGAGGCCGGAATCAGATGCTGGGAATCAGAGGCCTGGAATCAGAGGCGGGGAATCAGAGGCAGGGAATCAGATGCGGGGAATCAGAGGCGGGGAACCAGAGCTGGGGAATCAGAGGCAGGGTATTAGAGTTGGGGAATCAGAGGCGGGGAATCAGATATGGGGAAACAGAGGTGGGGAATCAGAGGCGGGGAAACAGAGGCAGGGAATCAGATATGGGGAATCAGAGGCGGGGAATCAGAGGTGGGGAATCATAGGCAGGGAATCGGATGTGCGGAATCAGAGATGGGGAATCAGAGGCCGGGAATCAGAGGTGGTGAATCAGATATGGGGAATCAGAGGCGGGGAATCAGAGGCAGGGAATCAGACGCGGGGAATCAGAGGTGGGCAATCAGAGGCGGGGAATCAGATATGGGGAAACAGAGGCGGGGAATCAGAGGCGGGAAAACAGAGGCGGGGAATTAGATATGGGGAATCAGAGGTGGGGAATCAGAGGTGGTGAATCAGTGATGGGGAATCACAGGCGGGGAATCAGAGGCAGGGAATAGAACGCGGGGAATCAGAGGCAGGGAATCAGAGCTGGGGAATCAGAGGCGGGGAATCATAGTTGGGAATCAGAGGCGGGGAATCAGATATGGGGAAACAGAGGCGGGGAATCAGAGGCGGGGAAACAGAGGCGGGGAATCAGATATGGGGAATCGGATGCAGGGAATCAGAGGCGGGGAATCAGAGCTGGGGAATCAGAGGCGGGGAATCAGAGTTGGGGCATCAGAGGTGGGGAATTAGATATAGGGAAACAGAGGCGGGGAATCAGATATGCGGAAACAGAGGCGGGGAATCAGAGGCGGGGAAACAGAGGCGGGGAATCAGATATGGGGAAATAGAGGCGGGGAATCAGATATGGGGAATCAGAGGTGTGGAATCAGAGGTTGGGAATCAGAGGCAGGGAATCAGAGGCGGGGAAACAGAGGCGGGGAATCAGATATGGGGAATCAGAGGTGGCGAATCAAAGGCGGTGAAACAGAGATGGGGAATCAGGGCAGGGAATCAGAGGCAGGGAATCAGAGCTGGGGAAACAGAGGCGGGTAATCAGATATGGGGAATAAGAGGTGGGGAATCAGGGCCGGGGAATCAGTGGCAGGGAATCAGAGCTGGGGAATCAGAGGTGGGGAATCAGAGCTGGGGAAACAGAGGCGGGGAATCAGATATGGGGAATCAGAGGCAGGGAATCAGACACGGGGAATCAGAGGCGGGGAATCAGAGATGGCGAATCAGAGGCGGGGAATCAGAGGCAGGGAATCGGACGCCGGGAATCAGAGGCGGGGAATCAGAGTTGGGGAATCAGAGGCGGGGAATCAGAGTTGGGGAATCAGAGGCGGGGAATCAGATATGGGGAAATAGAGGCGGGGAATCAGATATGGGGAATCAGAGGTGTGGAATCAGAGGTTGGGAATCAGAGGCAGGGAATCAGAGGCGGGGAAACAGAGGCGGGGAATCAGATATGGGGAATCAGAGGTGGCGAATCAAAGGCGGTGAAACAGAGATGGGGAATCAGGGCAGGGAATCAGAGGGAGGGAATCAGAGCTGGGGAAACAGAGGCGGGGAATCAGATATGGGGAATCAGAGGTGGGGAATCAGGGGCGGGGTATCAGTGGCAGGGAATCAGAGCTGGGGAATCAGAGGTGGGGAATCAGAGCTGGGGAAACAGAGGCGGGGAATCAGAGCTGGGGAAACAGAGGCGGGGAATCAGACACGGGGAATCAGAGGCGGGGAATCAGAGATGGCGAATCAGAGGCGGGGAATCAGAGGCAGGGAATCGGACGCCGGGAATCAGACGCGGGGAATCAGAGTTGGGGAATCAGAGGCGGGGAATCAGAGTTGGGGAATCAGAGGCGGGGAATCAGATATGGGGAATCAGAGGCTGGGAATCAGAGGGGGGAAACAGAGGCGGGGAATAAGATATGGGGAATTAGAGGTGGGGAATCAGGGGCGGGGAATCAGTTGCAGGGAATCAGAGGCGGGGAATCAGAGGCGGGGAATCAGAGGCAGGGAATCAGACGGGGAATCAGAGGTGGGGAATCAGAGATGGGGAATCAGAGGCGGGGAATCAGAGGCAGGGAATCAGACGCGGGGAATCAGAGGCGGGAAATAAGAGCTGGGGAATCAGAGGTGGGGAATCAGAGTCGGGGAATCAGAGGCAGGGAATCGGATGTGCGGAATCAGAAATGGGGAGTCAGATGTGGGGAATCAGAGGCGGTGAATCAGAGATGGGGAATCAGAGGCGGGGAATCAGAGGCAGGAAATCAGACACGGGGATTCAGAGGCTGGGAATCAGACGGGGGGAATCAAAGGCTGGGAATCAGAGCTGGTGAATCAGAGGCGGGGAATCAGAGTTGGGGATTCAGAGGCGGGGAATCAGATATGTGGAAACAGAGGAGGGGAATCAGAGGCGGGCAAACAGAGGCGGGGAATTAGATATGGGGAATCAGAGGTGGGGAATCAGAGGTGGTGAATAAGAGATGGGGAATCACAGGCGGGGAATCAGAGGCAGGGAATGGAACGCGGGGAATCAGAGGCAGGGAATCAGAGCTGGGGAATCAGAGGCGGGGAATCAGATATGGGGAAACAGAGGCGGGGAATCAGAGGCGGGGAAACAGAGGCGGGGAATCAGACATGGGGAATCGGATGCAGGGAATCAGAGGTGGGGAATCAGAGCTGGGGAATCAGAGGCGGGGAATCAGAGTTGGGGCATCAGAGGTGGGGAATTAGATATGGGGAAACAGAGGCGGGGAATCAGAGGCGGGGAAACAGAGGCGGGGAATCAGATATGGGGAATCAGAGGTGGGGAATCAGAGGCAGGGAATCAGATGTGCGGAATCAGAGATGGGGAATCAGAGGCAGGGAATCAGAATCAGAAGCGGGGAATCAGAGGCCGGGAATCAGAGGCCGGGAATCAAATGCTGGGAATAAGAGGCCGGGAATCAGAGGTGGGGAATCAGAGTCCGGGAATCAGAGATGGGGATTCAGAGGCGGGGAATGAGATATGGAGAATCAGAGGCGGGGAATCAGAGGCGGGGAAACAGTGGTGGGGAATCAGATATGGGGAATCAGAGGTGGTGAATCAAAGGCGGTGAATCAGAGATGGGGAATCAGAGGCGGGGAATCAGAGGCAGGGAATCAGATGCGGGGAATCAGACGCGGGGAATCAGAGGCGGGGATTCAGAGCTGGGGAATCAGAGGCGGGGAATCAGAGTTGGGGAATCAGAGGCAGGGAATCAGATATGGGGAATCAGAGGCGGGGAATCAGAGGCGGGGAAACAGAGGCGGGGAATCAGATATGGGGAATCAGAAGTGGGGAATCAGGGGCAGGGAATCAGTGGCAGGGAATCAGAGGCGGGGAATCAGAGGCGGGGAATCAGAGGCGGGGAATCAGAGGCAGGGAATCAGACGGGGAATCAGAGGTGGGGAATCAGAGATGGGGAATCAGAGGCGGGGAATCAGAGGCAGGGAATCAGACGCGGGGAATCAGAGGCGGGGAATAAGAGCTGGGGAATCAGAGGTGGGGAATCAGAGTCGGGGAATCAGAGGCAGGGAATCGGATGTGCGGAATTAGAAATGGGGAGTCAGATGTGGGGAATCAGAGGCGGTGAATCAGAGGTGGGGAATCAGAGGCGGGGAATCAGAGGCGCGGAAACAGAGGCGGGGAATCAGATATGGGGAATCAGAGGTGGCGAATCAAAGGCGGTGAAACAGAGATGGGGAATCAGGGCAGGGAATCAGAGGCAGGGAATCAGAGCTGGGGAAACAGAGGCGGGGAATCAGATATGGGGAATCAGAGGTGGGGAATCCGGGGCGGGGAATCAGTGGCAGGGAATCAGAGCTGGGGAATCAGAGGTGGGGAATCAGAGCTGTGGAAACAGAGGCGGGGAATCAGATATGGGGAATCAGAGGTGGGGAATCAGCGGCGGGGAATCAGTGGAAGGGAATCAGAGGCCGGGAATAAAAGGCGGGGAATCAGAGCTGGGGAATCAGAGGCCGGGAATCAGAGGCAGGGAAACAGAGGCGGGGAATCAGATATGGGGAATCAGAGGTGGGGAATTAGAGGTTGCGAATCAGAGGCAGGGAATCAGAGGCGGGGAATCAGAGGCGGGGAATCAGAGGCAGGGAATCGGATGTGCGGAATCAGAGATGGGGAATCAGAGGCGGGGAATCAGAGGCAGGGAATCAGATGCGGGGAATCAGACGCGGGGAATCAGAGGCGGGGATTCAGAGCTGGGGAATCAGAGGCGGGGAATCAGAGTTGGGGAATCAGAGGCAGGGAATCAGATATGGGGAATCAGAGGCGGGGAATCAGAGGCGGGGAAACAGAGGCGGGGAATCAGATATGGGGAATCAGAAGTGGGGAATCAGGGGCAGGGAATCAGTGGCAGGGAATCAGAGGCGGGGAATCAGAGGCGGGGAATCAGAGGCGGGGAATCAGAGGCAGGGAATCAGACGGGGAATCAGAGGTGGGGAATCAGAGATGGGGAATCAGAGGCGGGGAATCAGAGGCAGGGAATCAGACGCGGGGAATCAGAGGCGGGGAATAAGAGCTGGGGAATCAGAGGTGGGGAATCAGAGTCGGGGAATCAGAGGCAGGGAATCGGATGTGCGGAATCAGAAATGGGGAGTCAGATGTGGGGAATCAGAGGCGGTGAATCAGAGATGGGGAATCAGAGGCGGGGAATCAGAGGCGCGGAAACAGAGGCGGGGAATCAGATATGGGGAATCAGAGGTGGCGAATCAAAGGCGGTGAAACAGAGATGGGGAATCAGGGCAGGGAATCAGAGGCAGGGAATCAGAGCTGGGGAAACAGAGGCGGGGAATCAGATATGGGGAATCAGAGGTGGGGAATCAGGGGCGGGGAATCAGTGGCAGGGAATCAGAGCTGGGGAATCAGAGGTGGGGAATCAGAGCTGTGGAAACAGAGGCGGGGAATCAGATATGGGGAATCAGAGGTGGGGAATCAGCGGCGGGGAATCAGTGGAAGGGAATCAGAGGCCGGGAATAAAAGGCGGGGAATCAGAGCTGGGGAATCAGAGGCCGGGAATCAGAGGCAGGGAAACAGAGGCGGGGAATCAGATATGGGGAATCAGAGGTGGGGAATTAGAGGTTGCGAATCAGAGGCAGGGAATCAGAGGCGGGGAATCAGAGGCGGGGAATCAGAGGCAGGGAATCGGATGTGCGGAATCAGAGATGGGGAATCAGAGGTGGGGATTCAGAGGTGGTGAATCAGAGAAGGGGAATCAGAGGCAGGGAATCAGACGCAGGGAATCAGAGGCGGGGAATCATAGCTGGCGAATTAGAGGAGGGGAATCAAAGTTGGGGATTCAGAGGCGGGGAATAAGATATGGGGAAACAGAGGCGGGGAATCAGAGGCGGTGAAACAGAGGCGGGGAATCATAGGCGGGGAAACAGAGGCGGGGAATCATAGGCGGGGAATCAGAGATGGGGAATCAGAGGCGGGGAATCAGAGGCAGGGAATCGGATGCCGGAAATCAGAGGCGGGAAATCAGAGCTGGGGAATCAGATGCGGGGAATCAGAGTTGGGGAATCAGAGGCGGCGAAGCAGATATGGGGAAAATGAGGCGGGGAATCAGATATGGGGAATCAGAGGCGGGGAATCAGATATGGGGAATCAGAGGCTGGGAATCAGAGCGGGGGAAACAGAGGAGGGGAATAAGATATGGGGAATCAGAGGTGGGGAATCAGTGGTGGGGAATCAGTGGCAGGGAATCAGAGGCGGGGAATCAGAGGCGGGGATTCAGAGGCAGGGAATCAGACACGGGGAATCAGAGGTGGGGAATCAGAGATGGGGAATCAGAGGCGGGGAATCAGAGGCAGGGAATCAGACGTGGGGAATCAGAGGCGGGGAATCAGAGCTGGGGAATCAGAGGTGGGGAATCAGAGGCGGGGAATCAGAGGCAGGGAATCAGACATGGGGAATCAGAGGTGGGGAATCAGAGATGGGGAATCAGAGGCGGGGAATCAGAGGCAGGGAATCAGACGCGGGGAATCAGAGGCGGGGAATAAGAGCTGGGGAATCAGAGGTGGGGAATCAGAGTCGGGGAATCAGAGGCAGGATATCGGATGTGCGGAATCAGAAATGGGGAGTCAGAGGTGGGGAATCAGAGGCGGTGAATCAGAGATGGGGAATCAGAGGCGGGGAATCAGAGGCAGGGAATCGGATGTGCGGAATCAGAGATGGGGAATCAGAGCTGGGGAATCAGAGGCGGGGAATCAGAGTTGGGGAATCAGAGGCGGCGAAGCAGATATGGGGAAATAGAGGCGGGGAATCAGATATGGGGAATCAGAGGCTGGGAATCAGAGGGGGGAAACAGAGGCGGGGAATAAGATATGGGGAATTAGAGGTGGGGAATCAGGGGCGGGGAATCAGTTGCAGGGAATCAGAGGCGGGGAATCAGAGGCGGGGAATCAGAGGCAGGGAATCAGACGGGGAATCAGAGGTGGGGAATCAGAGATGGGGAATCAGAGGCGGGGAATCAGAGGCAGGGAATCAGACGCGGGGAATCAGAGGCGGGGAATAAGAGCTGGGGAATCAGAGGTGGGGAATCAGAGTCGGGGAATCAGAGGCAGGGAATCGGATGTGCGGAATCAGAAATGGGGAGTCAGATGTGGGGAATCAGAGGCGGTGAATCAGAGATGGGGAATCAGAGGCGGGGAATCAGAGGCAGGAAATCAGACACGGGGATTCAGAGGCTGGGAATCAGACGGGGGGAATCAAAGGCGGGGAATCAGAGCTGGTGAATCAGAGGCGGGGAATCAGAGTTGGGGATTCAGAGGCGGGGAATCAGATATGTGGAAACAGAGGAGGGGAATCAGAGGCGGGCAAACAGAGGCGGGGAATTAGATATGGGGAATCAGAGGTGGGGAATCAGAGGTGGTGAATAAGAGATGGGGAATCACAGGCGGGGAATCAGAGGCAGGGAATGGAACGCGGGGAATCAGAGGCAGGGAATCAGAGCTGGGGAATCAGAGGCGGGGAATCAGATATGGGGAAACAGAGGCGGGGAATCAGAGGCAGGGAATCGGATGTGCGGAATCAGAGATGGGGAATCAGAGGTGGGGATTCAGAGGTGGTGAATCAGAGAAGGGGAATCAGAGGCAGGGAATCAGACGCAGGGAATCAGAGGCGGGGAATCATAGCTGGCGAATTAGAGGAGGG
This sequence comes from Narcine bancroftii, assembly GCF_036971445.1. Taxonomy (NCBI): domain Eukaryota; kingdom Metazoa; phylum Chordata; class Chondrichthyes; order Torpediniformes; family Narcinidae; genus Narcine; species Narcine bancroftii. The sequence goes on along the minus strand of NC_091472.1, from coordinate 152,809,537 downwards.
GAATCAAAGTTGGGGATTCAGAGGCGGGGAATAAGATATGGGGAAACAGAGGCGGGGAATCAGAGGCGGTGAAACAGAGGCGGGGAATCATAGGCGGGGAAACAGAGGCGGGGAATCATAGGCGGGGAATCAGAGATGGGGAATCAGAGGCGGGGAATCAGAGGCAGGGAATCGGATGCCGGAAATCAGAGGCGGGAAATCAGAGCTGGGGAATCAGATGCGGGGAATCAGAGTTGGGGATTCAGAGGCGGGGAATGAGATATGGAGAATCAGAGGCGGGGAATCAGAGGCGGGGAAACAGTGGTGGGGAATCAGATATGGGGAATCAGAGGTGGTGAATCAAAGGCGGTGAATCAGAGATGGGGAATCAGAGGCGGGGAATCAGAGGCAGGGAATCAGATGCGGGGAATCAGACGCGGGGAATCAGAGGCGGGGATTCAGAGCTGGGGAATCAGAGGTGGGGAATCAGAGTTGGGGAATCAGAGGCAGGGAATCAGATATGGGGAATCAGAGGCGGGGAATCAGAGGCGGGGAAACAGAGGCGGGGAATCAGATATGGGGAATCAGAAGTGGGGAATCAGGGGCAGGGAATCAGTGGCAGGGAATCAGACGCGGGGAATCAGAGTCGGGGAATCAGAGGCAGGGAATCAGACACGGGGAATCAGAGGCGGGGAATCAGAGGCGGGGAATCAGAGGCAGGGAATCAGACGGGGAATCAGAGGTGGGGAATCAGAGATGGGGAATCAGAGGCGGGGAATCAGAGGCAGGGAATCAGACGCGGGGAATCAGAGGCGGGGAATAAGAGCTGGGGAATCAGAGGTGGGGAATCAGAGTCGGGGAATCAGAGGCAGGGAATCGGATGTGCGGAATCAGAAATGGGGAGTCAGATGTGGGGAATCAGAGGCGGTGAATCAGAGATGGGGAATCAGAGGCGGGGAATCAGAGGCGGCGAAACAGAGGCGGGGAATCAGATATGGGGAATCAGAGGTGGCGAATCAAAGGTGGTGAAACAGAGATGGGGAATCAGGGCAGGGAATCAGAGGCAGGGAATCAGAGCTGGGGAAACAGAGGCGGGGAATCAGATATGGGGAATCAGAGGTGGGGAATCAGGGGCGGGGAATCAGTGGCAGGGAATCAGAGCTGGGGAATCAGAGGTGGGGAATCAGAGCTGTGGAAACAGAGGCGGGGAATCAGATATGGGGAATCAGAGGTGGGGAATCAGCGGCGGGGAATCAGTGGAAGGGAATCAGAGGCCGGGAATAAAAGGCGGGGAATCAGAGCTGGGGAATCAGAGGCCGGGAATCAGAGGCAGGGAAACAGAGGCGGGGAATCAGATATGGGGAATCAGAGGTGGGGAATTAGAGGTTGCGAATCAGAGGCAGGGAATCAGAGGCGGGGAATCAGAGGCGGGGAATCAGAGGCAGGGAATCGGATGTGCGGAATCAGAGATGGGGAATCAGAGGTGGGGATTCAGAGGTGGTGAATCAGAGAAGGGGAATCAGAGGCAGGGAATCAGACGCAGGGAATCAGAGGCGGGGAATCATAGCTGGCGAATTAGAGGAGGGGAATCAAAGTTGGGGATTCAGAGGCGGGGAATAAGATATGGGGAAACAGAGGCGGGGAATCAGAGGCGGTGAAACAGAGGCGGGGAATCATAGGCGGGGAATCAGAGATGGGGAATCAGAGGCGGGGAATCAGAGGCAGGGAATCGGATGCCGGAAATCAGAGGCGGGAAATCAGAGCTGGGGAATCAGAGGCGGGGAATCAGAGTTGGGGAATCAGAGGCGGCGAAGCAGATATGGGGAAAATGAGGCTGGGAATCAGATATGGGGAATCAGAGGCGGGGAATCAGATATGGGGAATCAGAGGCTGGGAATCAGAGCGGGGGAGACAGAGGCGGGGAATAAGATATGGGGAATCAGAGGTGGGGAATCAGTGGTGGGGAATCAGTGGCAGGGAATCAGAGGCGGGGAATCAGAGGCGGGGATTCAGAGGCAGGGAATCAGACAAGGGGAATCAGAGGTGGGGAATCAGAGATGGGGAATCAGAGGCGGGGAATCAGAGGCAGGGAATCAGACGCGGGGTATCAGAGGCGGGGAATCAGAGCTGGGGAATCAGAGGTGGGGAATCAGAGTCGGGGAATCAGAGGCAGGGAATCGGATGTGCGGAATCAGAGATGGGGAATCAGAGGTGGGGAATCAGAGGCGGTGAATCAGAGATGGGGAATCAGAGGCGGGGAATCAGAGGCAGGAAATCAGACACGGGGATTCAGAGGCTGGGAATAAGACGGGGGGAATCAAAGGCGGGGAATCAGAGCTGGTGAATCAGAGGCAGTGAATCAGAGTTGGGGATTCAGAGGCGGGGAATCAGATATGGGGAAACAGAGGCGGGGAATCAGAGGCGGGCAAACAGAGGCGGGGAATTAGATATGGGGAATCAGAGGTGGGGAATCAGAGGTGGTGAATCGGAGATGGGGAATCACAGGCGGGGAATCAGAGGCAGGGAATAGAACGCGGGGAATCAGAGGCAGGGAATCAGAGCTGGGGAATCAGAGGCGGGGAATCAGATATGGGGAAACAGAGGCGGGGAATCAGAGGCGGGGAAACAGAGGCAGGGAATCAGACATGGGGAATCGGATGCGGGGAATCAGAGGTGGGGAATCAGAGCTGGGGAATCAGAGGCGGGGAATCAGAGTTGGGGCATCAGAGGTGGGGAATTAGATATGGGGAAACAGAGGCGGGGAATCAGAGGCGGGGAAACAGAGGCGGGGAATCAGATATGGGGAATCAGAGGTGGGGAATCAGAGGCAGGGAATCAGATGTGCGGAATCAGAGATGGGGATTCAGAGGCAGGGAATCAGAATCAGAAGCGGGGAATTAGAGGCCGGGAATCAGAGGCCGGGAATCAGATGCTGGGAATAAGAGGCCGGGAATCAGAGGTGGGGAATCAGAGTTCGGGAATCAGAGATGGGGATTCAGAGGCGGGGAATGAGATATGGAGAATCAGAGGCGGGGAATCAGAGGCGGGGAAACAGAGGTGGGGATTCAGAGCTGGGGAATCAGAGGCGGGGAATCAATGGCGGTGAATCAGAGGCAGGGAATCAGATATGGGGAATCAGAGGCGGGGAAACAGAGGTGGGGAATCACATATGGGGAATCAGAGGCGGGGAAACAGAGACAGGGAATCAGATATGGGGAATCAGAGGTGGGGAATCAGAGGTGGGGAATCATAGGCAGGGAATCGGATGTGCGGATTCAGAGATGGGGAATCAGAGGCGGGGAATCAGAGGCAGGGAATCAGATGCGGGGAATCAGAGGCGGGGAATCAGAGGCGGGGAAACAGAGGCGGGGAATCAGATATGGGGAATCAGAGGTGGGGCATCAGAGGTTGTGAATCACAGATGGGGAATCAGAGGCGGGGAATCAGAGGCAGGGAATCAGACGCGAGGAGTCAGAGGCGGGGATTCAGAGCTGGGGAATCAGAGGCGGGGAATCAGAGTTGGGGAATCAGAGGCGGGGAATCAGATATGGGGAATCAGAGACAGGGAATCAGAGGCAGGAAAACAGAGGCGGGGAATCAGATATGGGGAATCAGAGGTGGGGAATCAGGGGCAGGGAATCAGTGGCAGGGAATCAGACGCGGGGAATCAGAGTCGGGGAATCAGAGGCAGGGAATCAGACACGGGGAATCAGAGGCGGGGAATCAGAGATGGGGAATCAGAGGTGGGGAATCAGAGGCAGGGAATCGGATGCCGGGAATCAGAGGCGGGAAATCAGAGCTGGGGAATCAGAGGCGGGGAATCAGAGTTGGGGAATCAGAGGCGGCGAAGCAGATATGGGGAAATAGAGGCGGGGAATCAGATATGGGGAATCAGAGGTGGGGAATCAGGGGCGGGGAATCAGTGGCAGGGAATCAGAGGCGGGGAATCAGAGGCGGGGAATCAGAGGCAGGGAATCAGACACGGGGAATCAGAGGTGGGGAATCAGAGATGGGGAATCAGAGGCGGGGAATCAGAGGCAGGGAATCAGACGCGGGGAATCAGAGGCGGGGAATCAGAGCTGGGGAATCAGAGGCGGGGAATCAGAGGCAGGGAATCAGACGCGGGGAATCAGAGGCGGGGAATCAGAGCTGGGGAATCAGAGGTGGGGAATCAGAGTCGGGGAATCAGAGGCAGGGAATCGGATGTGCGGAATCAGAAATGGGGAATCAGAGGTGGGGAATCAGAGGCGGTGAATCAGAGATGGGGAATCAGAGGCGGGGAATCTGAGGCAGGAAATCAGACACGGGGTTCAGAGGCTGGGAATCAGACGGGGGGAATCAAAGGCGGGGAATCAGAGCTGGTGAATCAGAGGCAGGGAATCAGAGTTGGGGATTCAGAGGCGGGGAATAAGATATGGGGAAACAGAGGCGGGGAATCAGACGCGGGCAAAAAGAGGCGGGGAATTAGATATGGGGAATCAGAGGTGGGGAATCAGAGGTGGTGAATCAGAGATGGGGAATCACAGGCGAGGAATCAGAGGCAGGGAATAGAACGCGGGGAATCAGAGGCAGGGAATCAGAGCTGGGGAATCAGAGGCGGGGAATCAGATATGGGGAAACAGAGGTGGGGAAATGAGGCGGGTAAACAGAGGCGGGGAATCTGATATGGGGAATCGGATGCGGGGAATCAGAGGCGGGGAATCAGAGCTGGGGAATCAGAGGCGGTGAATCAGTGTTGGGGAATCAGAGGTGGGGAATTAGATATGGGGAAACAGAGGCGGGGAATCAGAGGCGGGGAAACAGAGGCGTGGAATCAGATGTGCGGAATCAGAGATGGGGAATCAGAGGCAGGGAATCAGATGTGCGGAATCAGAGATGGGGAATCAGAGGTGGGGAATGAGATGGGGAATAAGAGGCCGGGAATCAGAGGTGGGGAATCAGAGGTGGGGAATCAGAGCTGTGGAAACAGAGGCGGGGAATCAGATATGGGGAATCAGAGGTGGGGAATCAGCGGCGGTGAATCAGTGGAAGGGAATCAGAGGCCGGGAATAAAAGGCGGGGAATCAGAGCTGGGGAATCAGAGGCCGGGAATCAGAGGCAGGGAAACAGAGGGGGGGAATCAGATATGGGGAATCAGAGGTGGGGAATTAGAGGTTGCGAATCAGAGGCAGGGAATCAGAGGCGGGGAATCAGAGGCGGGGAATCAGAGGCAGGGAATCGGATGTGCGGAATCAGAGATGGGGAATCAGAGGTGGGGATTCAGAGGTGGTGAATCAGAGAAGGGGAATCAGAGGCAGGGAATCAGACGCAGGGAATCAGAGGCGGGGAATCATAGCTGGCGAATTAGAGGAGGGGAATCAAAGTTGGGGATTCAGAGGCGGGGAATAAGATATGGGGAAACAGAGGCGGGGAATCAGAGGCGGTGAAACAGAGGCGGGGAATCATAGGCGGGGAATCAGAGATGGGGAATCAGAGGCGGGGAATCAGAGGCAGGGAATCGGATGCCTGAAATCAGAGGCGGGAAATCAGAGCTGGGGAATCAGAGGCGGGGAATCAGAGTTGGGGAATCAGAGGCGGCGAAGCAGATATGGGGAAAATGAGGCGGGGAATCAGATATGGGGAATCAGAGGCGGGGAATCAGATATGGGGAAACAGAGGTGGGGAATCAGAGGCGGGTAAACAGAGGCGGGGAATCTGATATGGGGAATCGGATGCGGGGAATCAGAGGCGGGGAATCAGAGCTGGGGAATCAGAGGCGGTGAATCAGTGTTGGGGAATCAGAGGTGGGGAATTAGATATGGGGAAACAGAGGCGGGGAATCAGAGGCGGGGAAACAGAGGCGTGGAATCAGATGTGCGGAATCAGAGATGGGGAATCAGAGGCAGGGAATCAGATGTGCGGAATCAGAGATGGGGAATCAGAGGTGGGGAATGAGATGGGGAATAAGAGGCCGGGAATCAGAGGTGGGGAATCAGAGGTGGGGAATCAGAGCTGTGGAAACAGAGGCGGGGAATCAGATATGGGGAATCAGAGGTGGGGAATCAGCGGCGGTGAATCAGTGGAAGGGAATCAGAGGCCGGGAATAAAAGGCGGGGAATCAGAGCTGGGGAATCAGAGGCCGGGAATCAGAGGCAGGGAAACAGAGGGGGGGAATCAGATATGGGGAATCAGAGGTGGGGAATTAGAGGTTGCGAATCAGAGGCAGGGAATCAGAGGCGGGGAATCAGAGGCGGGGAATCAGAGGCAGGGAATCGGATGTGCGGAATCAGAGATGGGGAATCAGAGGTGGGGATTCAGAGGTGGTGAATCAGAGAAGGGGAATCAGAGGCAGGGAATCAGACGCAGGGAATCAGAGGCGGGGAATCATAGCTGGCGAATTAGAGGAGGGGAATCAAAGTTGGGGATTCAGAGGCGGGGAATAAGATATGGGGAAACAGAGGCGGGGAATCAGAGGCGGTGAAACAGAGGCGGGGAATCATAGGCGGGGAATCAGAGATGGGGAATCAGAGGCGGGGAATCAGAGGCAGGGAATCGGATGCCTGAAATCAGAGGCGGGAAATCAGAGCTGGGGAATCAGAGGCGGGGAATCAGAGTTGGGGAATCAGAGGCGGCGAAGCAGATATGGGGAAAATGAGGCGGGGAATCAGATATGGGGAATCAGAGGCGGGGAATCAGATATGGGGAATCAGAGGCTGGGAATCAGAGCGGGGGAGACAGAGGCGGGGAATAAGATATGGGGAATCAGAGGTGGGGAATCAGTGGTGGGGAATCAGTGGCAGGGAATCAGAGGCGGGGAATCAGAGGCGGGGATTCAGAGGCAGGGAATCAGACACGGGGAATCAGAGGTGGTGAATCAAAGGCGGTGAATCAGAGATGGGGAATCAGAGGCGGGGAATCAGAGGCAGGGAATCAGATGCGGGGAATCAGACGCGGGGAATCAGAGGCGGGGATTCAGAGCTGGGGAATCAGAGGTGGGGAATCAGAGTTGGGGAATCAGAGGCAGGGAATCAGATATGGGGAATCAGAGGCGGGGAAACAGAGGCGGGGAATCAGATATGGGGAATCAGAAGTGGGGAATCAGGGGCAGGGAATCAGTGGCAGGGAATCAGACGCGGGGAATCAGAGTCGGGGAATCAGAGGCAGGGAATCAGACACGGGGAATCAGAGGCGGGGAATCAGAGGCGGGGAATCAGAGGCAGGGAATCAGACGGGGAATCAGAGGTGGGGAATCAGAGATGGGGAATCAGAGGCGGGGAATCAGAGGCAGGGAATCAGACGCGGGGAATCAGAGGCGGGGAATAAGAGCTGGGGAATCAGAGGTGGGGAATCAGAGTCGGGGAATCAGAGGCAGGGAATCGGATGTGCGGAATCAGAAATGGGGAGTCAGATGTGGGGAATCAGAGGCGGTGAATCAGAGATGGGGAATCAGAGGCGGGGAATCAGAGGCGGGGAAACAGAGGCGGGGAATCAGTGGCAGGGAATCAGAGGCGGGGAATCAGAGGCGGGGATTCAGAGGCAGGGAATCAGACAAGGGGAATCAGAGGTGGGGAATCAGAGATGGGGAATCAGAGGCGGGGAATCAGAGGCAGGGAATCAGACGCGGGGTATCAGAGGCGGGGAATCAGAGCTGGGGAATCAGAGGTGGGGAATCAGAGTCGGGGAATCAGAGGCAGGGAATCGGATGTGCGGAATCAGAGATGGGGAATCAGAGGTGGGGAATCAGAGGCGGTGAATCAGAGATGGGGAATCAGAGGCGGGGAATCAGAGGCAGGAAATCAGACACGGGGATTCAGAGGCTGGGAATAAGACGGGGGGAATCAAAGGCGGGGAATCAGAGCTGGTGAATCAGAGGCAGTGAATCAGAGTTGGGGATTCAGAGGCGGGGAATCAGATATGGGGAAACAGAAGCGGGGAATCAGAGGCGGGCAAACAGAGGCGGGGAATTAGATATGGGGAATCAGAGGTGGGGAATCAGAGGTGGTGAATCGGAGATGGGGAATCACAGGCGGGGAATCAGAGGCAGGGAATAGAACGCGGGGAATCAGAGGCAGGGAATCAGAGCTGGGGAATCAGAGGCGGGGAATCAGATATGGGGAAACAGAGGCGGGGAATCAGAGGCGGGGAAACAGAGGCAGGGAATCAGACATGGGGAATCGGATGCGGGGAATCAGAGGTGGGGAATCAGAGCTGGGGAATCAGAGGCGGGGAATCAGAGTTGGGGCATCAGAGGTGGGGAATTAGATATGGGGAAACAGAGGCGGGGAATCAGAGGCGGGGAAACAGAGGCGGGGAATCAGATATGGGGAATCAGAGGTGGGGAATCAGAGGCAGGGAATCAGATGTGCGGAATCAGAGATGGGGATTCAGAGGCAGGGAATCAGAATCAGAAGCGGGGAATTAGAGGCCGGGAATCAGAGGCCGGGAATCAGATGCTGGGAATAAGAGGCCGGGAATCAGAGGTGGGGAATCAGAGTTCGGGAATCAGAGATGGGGATTCAGAGGCGGGGAATGAGATATGGAGAATCAGAGGCGGGGAATCAGAGGCGGGGAAACAGAGGTGGGGAATCAGATATGGGGAATCAGAGGTGGCGAATCAATGGCGGTGAATCAGAGATGGGGAAACAGAGGCGGGGAATCAGAGGCGTGGAAACAGAGGTGGGGAATCACATATGGGGAATCAGAGGCGGGGAAACAGAGACAGGGAATCAGATATGGGGAATCAGAGGTGGGGAATCAGAGGTGGGGAATCATAGGCAGGGAATCGGATGTGCGGATTCAGAGATGGGGAATCAGAGGCCGGGAATCAGAGGTGGTGAACCAGAGATGGGGAATCAGAGGCGGTGAATCAGAGGCAGGGAATCAGACGCGGGGAATCAGAGGTGGGCAATCAGAGGCGGGGAATCAGATATGGGGAATCAGAGGCGGGGAATCAGAGGCGGGGAAACAGAGGCGGGGAATCAGATATGGGGAATCAGAGGTGGGGCATCAGAGGTTGTGAATCACAGATGGGGAATCAGAGGCGGGGAATCAGAGGCAGGGAATCAGACGCGAGGAGTCAGAGGCGGGGATTCAGAGCTGGGGAATCAGAGGCGGGGAATCAGAGTTGGGGAATCAGAGGCGGGGAATCAGATATGGGGAATCAGAGACAGGGAATCAGAGGCAGGAAAACAGAGGCGGGGAATCAGATATGGGGAATCAGAGGTGGGGAATCAGGGGCAGGGAATCAGTGGCAGGGAATCAGACGCGGGGAATCAGAGTCGGGGAATCAGAGGCAGGGAATCAGACACGGGGAATCAGAGGCGGGGAATCAGAGATGGGGAATCAGAGGTGGGGAATCAGAGGCAGGGAATCGGATGCCGGGAATCAGAGGCGGGAAATCAGAGCTGGGGAATCAGAGGCGGGGAATCAGAGTTGGGGAATCAGAGGCGGCGAAGCAGATATGGGGAAATAGAGGCGGGGAATCAGATATGGGGAATCAGAGGTGGGGAATCAGGGGCGGGGAATCAGTGGCAGGGAATCAGAGGCGGGGAATCAGAGGCGGGGAATCAGAGGCAGGGAATCAGACACGGGGAATCAGAGGTGGGGAATCAGAGATGGGGAATCAGAGGCGGGGAATCAGAGGCAGGGAATCAGACGCGGGGAATCAGAGGCGGGGAATCAGAGCTGGGGAATCAGAGGCGGGGAATCAGAGGCAGGGAATCAGACGCGGGGAATCAGAGGCGGGGAATCAGAGCTGGGGAATCAGAGGTGGGGAATCAGAGTCGGGGAATCAGAGGCAGGGAATCGGATGTGCGGAATCAGAAATGGGGAATCAGAGGTGGGGAATCAGAGGCGGTGAATCAGAGATGGGGAATCAGAGGCGGGGAATCTGAGGCAGGAAATCAGACACGGGGTTCAGAGGCTGGGAATCAGACGGGGGGAATCAAAGGCGGGGAATCAGAGCTGGTGAATCAGAGGCAGGGAATCAGAGTTGGGGATTCAGAGGCGGGGAATAAGATATGGGGAAACAGAGGCGGGGAATCAGACGCGGGCAAAAAGAGGCGGGGAATTAGATATGGGGAATCAGAGGTGGGGAATCAGAGGTGGTGAATCAGAGATGGGGAATCACAGGCGAGGAATCAGAGGCAGGGAATAGAACGCGGGGAATCAGAGGCAGGGAATCAGAGCTGGGGAATCAGAGGCGGGGAATCAGATATGGGGAAACAGAGGCGGGGAATCAGAGGCGGGTAAACAGAGGCGGGGAATCTGATATGGGGAATCGGATGCGGGGAATCAGAGGCGGGGAATCAGAGCTGGGGAATCAGAGGCGGTGAATCAGTGTTGGGGAATCAGAGGTGGGGAATTAGATATGGGGAAACAGAGGCGGGGAATCAGAGGCGGGGAAACAGAGGCGGGGAATCAGATGTGCGGAATCAGAGATGGGGAATCAGAGGCAGGGAATCAGATGTGCGGAATCAGAGATGGGGAATCAGAGGTGGGGAATGAGATGGGGAATAAGAGGCCGGGAATCAGAGGTGGGGAATCAGAGGTGGGGAATCAGAGCTGTGGAAACAGAGGCGGGGAATCAGATATGGGGAATCAGAGGTGGGGAATCAGCGGCGGGGAATCAGTGGAAGGGAATCAGAGGCCGGGAATAAAAGGCGGGGAATCAGAGCTGGGGAATCAGAGGCCGGGAATCAGAGGCAGGGAAACAGAGGGGGGGAATCAGATATGGTGAATCAGAGGTGGGGAATTAGAGGTTGCGAATCAGAGGCAGGGAATCAGAGGCGGGGAATCAGAGGCGGGGAATCAGAGGCAGGGAATCGGATGTGCGGAATCAGAGATGGGGAATCAGAGGTGGGGATTCAGAGGTGGTGAATCAGAGAAGGGGAATCAGAGGCAGGGAATCAGACGCAGGGAATCAGAGGCGGGGAATCATAGCTGGCGAATTAGAGGAGGGGAATCAAAGTTGGGGATTCAGAGGCGGGGAATAAGATATGGGGAAACAGAGGCGGGGAATCAGAGGCGGTGAAACAGAGGCGGGGAATCATAGGCGGGGAATCAGAGATGGGGAATCAGAGGCGGGGAATCAGAGGCAGGGAATCGGATGCCTGAAATCAGAGGCGGGAAATCAGAGCTGGGGAATCAGAGGCGGGGAATCAGAGTTGGGGAATCAGAGGCGGCGAAGCAGATATGGGGAAAATGAGGCGGGGAATCAGATATGGGGAATCAGAGGCGGGGAATCAGATATGGGGAATCAGAGGCTGGGAATCAGAGCGGGGGAGACAGAGGCGGGGAATAAGATATGGGGAATCAGAGGTGGGGAATCAGTGGTGGGGAATCAGTGGCAGGGAATCAGAGGCGGGGAATCAGAGGCGGGGATTCAGAGGCAGGGAATCAGACACGGGGAATCAGAGGTGGTGAATCAAAGGCGGTGAATCAGAGATGGGGAATCAGAGGCGGGGAATCAGAGGCAGGGAATCAGATGCGGGGAATCAGACGCGGGGAATCAGAGGCGGGGATTCAGAGCTGGGGAATCAGAGGTGGGGAATCAGAGTTGGGGAATCAGAGGCAGGGAATCAGATATGGGGAATCAGAGGCGGGGAAACAGAGGCGGGGAATCAGATATGGGGAATCAGAAGTGGGGAATCAGGGGCAGGGAATCAGTGGCAGGGAATCAGACGCGGGGAATCAGAGTCGGGGAATCAGAGGCAGGGAATCAGACACGGGGAATCAGAGGCGGGGAATCAGAGGCGGGGAATCAGAGGCAGGGAATCAGACGGGGAATCAGAGGTGGGGAATCAGAGATGGGGAATCAGAGGCGGGGAATCAGAGGCAGGGAATCAGACGCGGGGAATCAGAGGCGGGGAATAAGAGCTGGGGAATCAGAGGTGGGGAATCAGAGTCGGGGAATCAGAGGCAGGGAATCGGATGTGCGGAATCAGAAATGGGGAGTCAGATGTGGGGAATCAGAGGCGGTGAATCAGAGATGGGGAATCAGAGGCGGGGAATCAGAGGCGGGGAAACAGAGGCGGGGAATCAGATATGGGGAATCAGAGGTGGCGAATCAAAGGCGGTGAAACAGAGATGGGGAATCAGGGCAGGGAATCAGAGGCAGGGAATCAGAGCTGGGGAAACAGAGGCGGGGAATCAGATATGGGGAATCAGAGGTGGGGAATCAGGGGCGGGGAATAAGAGGCCAGGAATCAGAGGTGGGGAATCAGAGGTGGGGAATCAGAGCTGTGGAAACAGAGGCGGGGAATCAGATATGGGGAATCAGAGGTGGGGAATCAGCGGCGGGGAATCAGTGGAAGGGAATCAGAGGCCGGGAATAAAAGGCGGGGAATCAGAGCTGGGGAATCAGAGGCCGGGAATCAGAGGCAGGGAAACAGAGGCGGGGAATCAGATATGGGGAATCAGAGGTGGGGAATTAGAGGTTGCGAATCAGAGGCAGGGAATCAGAGGCGGGGAATCAGAGGCGGGGAATCAGAGGCAGGGAATCGGATGTGCGGAATCAGAGATGGGGAATCAGAGGTGGGGATTCAGAGGTGGTGAATCAGAGAAGGGGAATCAGAGGCAGGGAATCAGACGTGCGGAATCAGAGATGGGGAATCAGAGGTGGGGAATCAGAGGCGGTGAATCAGAGATGGGGAATCAGAGGCGGGGAATCAGAGGCAGGAAATCAGACACGGGGATTCAGAGGCTGGGAATAAGACGGGGGGAATCAAAGGCGGGGAATCAGAGCTGGTGAATCAGAGGCAGTGAATCAGAGTTGGGGATTCAGAGGCGGGGAATCAGATATGGGGAAACAGAGGCGGGGAATCAGAGGCGGGCAAACAGAGGCGGGGAATTAGATATGGGGAATCAGAGGTGGGGAATCAGAGGTGGTGAATCGGAGATGGGGAATCACAGGCGGGGAATCAGAGGCAGGGAATAGAACGCGGGGAATCAGAGGCAGGGAATCAGAGCTGGGGAATCAGAGGCGGGGAATCAGATATGGGGAAACAGAGGCGGGGAATCAGAGGCGGGGAAACAGAGGCAGGGAATCAGACATGGGGAATCGGATGCGGGGAATCAGAGGTGGGGAATCAGAGCTGGGGAATCAGAGGCGGGGAATCAGAGTTGGGGCATCAGAGGTGGGGAATTAGATATGGGGAAACAGAGGCGGGGAATCAGAGGCGGGGAAACAGAGGCGGGGAATCAGATATGGGGAATCAGAGGTGGGGAATCAGAGGCAGGGAATCAGATGTGCGGAATCAGAGATGGGGATTCAGAGGCAGGGAATCAGAATCAGAAGCGGGGAATTAGAGGCCGGGAATCAGACGCAGGGAATCAGAGGCGGGGAATCATAGCTGGCGAATTAGAGGAGGGGAATCAAAGTTGGGGATTCAGAGGCGGGGAATAAGATATGGGGAAACAGAGGCGGGGAATCAGAGGCGGTGAAACAGAGGCGGGGAATCAGATATGGGGAATCAGAAGTGGGGAATCAGGGGCAGGGAATCAGTGGCAGGGAATCAGACGCGGGGAATCAGAGTCGGGGAATCAGAGGCAGGGAATCAGACACGGGGAATCAGAGGCGGGGAATCAGAGGCGGGGAATCAGAGGCAGGGAATCAGACGGGGAATCAGAGGTGGGGAATCAGAGATGGGGAATCAGAGGCGGGGAATCAGAGGCAGGGAATCAGACGCGGGGAATCAGAGGCGGGGAATAAGAGCTGGGGAATCAGAGGTGGGGAATCAGAGTCGGGGAATCAGAGGCAGGGAATCGGATGTGCGGAATCAGAAATGGGGAGTCAGATGTGGGGAATCAGAGGCGGTGAATCAGAGATGGGGAATCAGAGGCGGGGAATCAGAGGCGGGGAAACAGAGGCGGGGAATCAGATATGGGGAATCAGAGGTGGCGAATCAAAGGCGGTGAAACAGAGATGGGGAATCAGGGCAGGGAATCAGAGGCAGGGAATCAGAGCTGGGGAAACAGAGGCGGGGAATCAGATATGGGGAATCAGAGGTGGGGAATCAGGGGCGGGGAATCAGTGGCAGGGAATCAGAGCTGGGGAATCAGAGGTGGGGAATCAGAGCTGTGGAAACAGAGGCGGGGAATCAGATATGGGGAATCAGAGGTGGGGAATCAGCGGCGGGGAATCAGTGGAAGGGAATCAGAGGCCGGGAATAAAAGGCGGGGAATCAGAGCTGGGGAATCAGAGGCCGGGAATCAGAGGCAGGGAAACAGAGGCGGGGAATCAGATATGGGGAATCAGAGGTGGGGAATTAGAGGTTGCGAATCAGAGGCAGGGAATCAGAGGCGGGGAATCAGTGGCGGGGAATCAGAGGCAGGGAATCGGATGTGCGGAATCAGAGATGGGGAATCAGAGGTGGGGATTCAGAGGTGGTGAATCAGAGAAGGGGAATCAGAGGCAGGGAATCAGACGCAGGGAATCAGAGGCGGGGAATCATAGCTGGCGAATTAGAGGAGGGGAATCAAAGTTGGGGATTCAGAGGCGGGGAATAAGATATGGGGAAACAGAGGCGGGGAATCAGAGGCGGTGAAACAGAGGCGGGGAATCATAGGCGGGGAATCAGAGATGGGGAATCAGAGGCGGGGAATCAGAGGCAGGGAATCGGATGCCGGAAATCAGAGGCGGGAAATCAGAGCTGGGGAATCAGAGGCGGGGAATCAGAGTTGGGGAATCAGAGGCGGCGAAGCAGATATGGGGAAAATGAGGCGGGGAATCAGATATGGGGAATCAGAGGCGGGGAATCAGATATGGGGAATCAGAGGCTGGGAATCAGAGCGGGGGAGACAGAGGCGGGGAATAAGATATGGGGAATCAGAGGTGGGGAATCAGTGGTGGGGAATCAGTGGCAGGGAATCAGCGGCGGGGAATCAGAGGCGGGGATTCAGAGGCAGGGAATCAGACACGGGGAATCAGAGGTGGGGAATCAGAGATGGGGAATCAGAGGCGGGGAATCAGAGGCAGGGAATCAGACGCGGGGAATCAGAGGCGGGGAATCAGAGCTGGGGAATCAGAGGTGGGGAATCAGAGTCGGGGAATCAGAGGCGGTGAATCAGTGTTGGGGAATCAGAGGTGGGGAATTAGATATGGGGAAACAGAGGCGGGGAATCAGAGGCGGGGAATCAGAGGCGGGGAAACAGAGGCGGGGAATCAGAGGTGGGGAATCAGAGATGGGGAATCAGAGGCAGGGAATCAGATGTGCGGAATCAGAGATGGGGAATCAGAGGTGGGGAATGAGATGGGGAATAAGAGGCCGGGAATCAGAGGTGGGGAATCAGAGTCCGGGAATCAGAGATGGGGATTCAGAGGCGGGGAATGAGATATGGAGAATCAGAGGCGGGGAATCAGAGGCGGGGAAACAGAGGTGGGGATTCAGATATGGGGAATCAGAGGTGGCGAATCAGAGGCAGGGAATCAGATGCGGGGATTCAGAGGCGGGGAATCAGAGCTGGCGAATCAGAGGCGGGGAATCAGAGGTGGGCAATCAGAGCCGGGGAATCAGATATGGGGAATCAGAGGCGGGGAATCAGAGGCGGGGAAATAGAGGCGGGGAATCAGATATGGGGAATCAGAGGCAGGGAATCAGATATGGGGAATCAGAGGCTGGGAATCAGAGGGGGGGAAACAGAGGCGGGGAATAAGATATGGGGAATCAGAGGTGGGGAATCAGGGGCGGGGAATCAGTTGCAGGGAATCAGAGGCGGGGAATCAGAGGCGGGGAATCAGAGGCAGGGAATCAGACACGGGGAATCAGAGGTGGGGAATCAGAGATGGGGAATAAGAGGCGGGGAATCAGAGGCAGGGAATCAGACGCGGGGAATCAGAGGCGGGGAATAAGAGCTGGGGAATCAGAGGTGGGGAATCAGAGTCGTGGAATCAGAGGCAGGGAATCGGATGTGCGGAATCAGAAATGGGGAGTCAGAGGTGGGGAATCAGAGGCGGTGAATCAGAGATGGGGAATCAGAGGCGGGGAATCAGAGGCAGGAAATCAGACACGGGGATTCAGAGGCTGGGAATCAGACGGGGGGAATCAAAGGCGGGGAATCAGAGCTGGGGAATCAGAGGTGGGGAATCAGAGTCGGGGAATCAGAGGCGGTGAATCAGTGTTGGGGAATCAGAGGTGGGGAATTAGATATGGGGAAACAGAGGCGGGGAATCAGAGGCGGGGAATCAGAGGCGGGGAAACAGAGGCGGGGAATCAGAGGTGGGGAATCAGAGATGGGGAATCAGAGGCAGGGAATCAGATGTGCGGAATCAGAGATGGGGAATCAGAGGTGGGGAATGAGATGGGGAATAAGAGGCCGGGAATCAGAGGTGGGGAATCAGAGTCCGGGAATCAGAGATGGGGATTCAGAGGCGGGGAATGAGATATGGAGAATCAGAGGCGGGGAATCAGAGGCGGGGAAACAGAGGTGGGGATTCAGATATGGGGAATCAGAGGTGGCGAATCAGAGGCAGGGAATCAGATGCGGGGATTCAGAGGCGGGGAATCAGAGCTGGCGAATCAGAGGCGGGGAATCAGAGGTGGGCAATCAGAGCCGGGGAATCAGATATGGGGAATCAGAGGCGGGGAATCAGAGGCGGGGAAATAGAGGCGGGGAATCAGATATGGGGAATCAGAGGCAGGGAATCAGATATGGGGAATCAGAGGCTGGGAATCAGAGGGGGGGAAACAGAGGTGGGGAATAAGATATGGGGAATCAGAGGTGGGGAATCAGGGGCGGGGAATCAGTTGCAGGGAATCAGAGGCGGGGAATCAGAGGCGGGGAATCAGAGGCAGGGAATCAGATACGGGGAATCAGAGGTGGGGAATCAGAGATGGGGAATAAGAGGCGGGGAATCAGAGGCAGGGAATCAGACGCGGGGAATCAGAGGCGGGGAATAAGAGCTGGGGAATCAGAGGTGGGGAATCAGAGTCGTGGAATCAGAGGCAGGGAATCGGATGTGCGGAATCAGAAATGGGGAGTCAGAGGTGGGGAATCAGAGGCGGTGAATCAGAGATGGGGAATCAGAGGCGGGGAATCAGAGGCAGGAAATCAGACACGGGGATTCAGAGGCTGGGAATCAGACGGGGGAATCAAAGGCGGGGAATCAGAGCTGGTGAATCAGAGGCAGGGAATCAGAGTTGGGGATTCAGAGGCGGGCAATCAGATATGTGGAAACAGAGGAGGGGAATCAGAGGCGGGCAAACAGAGGCGGGGAATTAGATATGGGGAATCAGAGGTGGGGAATCAGAGGTGGTGAATCAGAGATGGGGAATCACAGGCGGGGAATCAGAGGCAGGGAATGGAACGCGGGGAATCAGAGGCAGGGAATCAGAGCTGGGGAATCAGAGGCGGGGAATCAGATATGGGGAAACAGAGGCGGTGAATCAGAGGCGGGGAAACAGAGGCGGGGAATCAGACATGGGGAATCGGATGCAGGGAATCAGAGGTGGGGAATCAGAGCTGGGGAATCAGAGGCGGGGAATCAGAGTTGGGGCATCAGAGGTGGGGAATTAGATATGGGGAAACAGAGGCGGGGAATCAGAGGCGGGGAAACAGAGGCGGGGAATCAGATATGGGGAATCAGAGGTGGGGACTCAGAGGCAGGGAATCAGATGTGCGGAATCAGAGATGGGGAATCAGAGGCAGGGAATCAGAATCAGAAGCGGGGAATCAGAGGCTGGGAATCAGAGGACGGGAATCAAATGCTGGGAATAAGAGGCCGGGAATCAGAGGTGGGGAATCAGAGTCCGGGAATCAGAGATGAGGATTCAGAGGCGGGGAATGAGATATGGAGAATCAGAGGCGGGGAATCAGAGGCGGGGAAATAGAGGTGTGGAATCAGAAATGGGGAATCAGAGGTGGCGAATCAAAGGCGGTGATTTAGAGATGGGGAATCAGAGGCGGGGAATCAGAGGCAGGGAATCAGATGCGGGGAATCAGAGGCGGGGAATCAGAGCTGGCGAATCAGAGGCGGGGAATCAGAGGTGGGCAATCAGAGCCGGGGAATCAGATATGGGGAATCAGAGGCGGGGAATCAGAGGCGGGGAAACAGAGGCGGGGAATCAGATATGGGGAATCAGAGGTGGGGAATCAGAGGTTGTAAATCAGAGATGGGGAATCAAGGCGGGGAATCAGAGGCAGGGAATCAGACGCGGGGAATCAGAGGCGGGGATTCAGAGCTGGGGAATCAGAGGCGGGGAATCAGAGTTGGGGAATCAGAGGCAGGGAATCAGATATGGGGAACCAGAGGCGGGGAATCAGATATGGGGAATCAGAGGTGGCGAATCAAAGGCGGTGAAACAGAGATGGGGAATCAGGGCAGGGAATCAGAGGCAGGGAATCAGAGCTGGGGAAACAGAGGCGGGGAATCAGATATGGGGAATCAGAGGTGGGGAATCAGGGGCGGGGAATCAGTGGCAGGGAATCAGAGCTGGGGAATCAGAGGTGGGGAATCAGAGGCAGGGAATCAGACGCGGGGAATCAGAGGCGGGGAATCAGAGCTGGGGAATCAGAGGTGGGGAATCAGAGTCGGGGAATCAGAGGCGGTGAATCAGTGTTGGGGAATCAGAGGTGGGGAATTAGATATGGGGAAACAGAGGCGGGGAATCAGAGGCGGGGAATCAGAGGCGGGGAAACAGAGGCGGGGAATCAGAGGTGGGGAATCAGAGATGGGGAATCAGAGGCAGGGAATCAGATGTGCGGAATCAGAGATGGGGAATCAGAGGTGGGGAATGAGATGGGGAATAAGAGGCCGGGAATCAGAGGTGGGGAATCAGAGTCCGGGAATCAGAGATGGGGATTCAGAGGCGGGGAATGAGATATGGAGAATCAGAGGCGGGGAATCAGAGGCGGGGAAACAGAGGTGGGGATTCAGATATGGGGAATCAGAGGTGGCGAATCAGAGGCAGGGAATCAGATGCGGGGATTCAGAGGCGGGGAATCAGAGCTGGCGAATCAGAGGCGGGGAATCAGAGGTGGGCAATCAGAGCCGGGGAATCAGATATGGGGAATCAGAGGCGGGGAATCAGAGGCGGGGAAATAGAGGCGGGGAATCAGATATGGGGAATCAGAGGCAGGGAATCAGATATGGGGAATCAGAGGCTGGGAATCAGAGGGGGGGAAACAGAGGCGGGGAATAAGATATGGGGAATCAGAGGTGGGGAATCAGGGGCGGGGAATCAGTTGCAGGGAATCAGAGGCGGGGAATCAGAGGCGGGGAATCAGAGGCAGGGAATCAGACACGGGGAATCAGAGGTGGGGAATCAGAGATGGGGAATAAGAGGCGGGGAATCAGAGGCAGGGAATCAGACGCGGGGAATCAGAGGCGGGGAATAAGAGCTGGGGAATCAGAGGTGGGGAATCAGAGTCGTGGAATCAGAGGCAGGGAATCGGATGTGCGGAATCAGAAATGGGGAGTCAGAGGTGGGGAATCAGAGGCGGTGAATCAGAGATGGGGAATCAGAGGCGGGGAATCAGAGGCAGGAAATCAGACACGGGGATTCAGAGGCTGGGAATCAGACGGGGGGAATCAAAGGCGGGGAATCAGAGCTGGGGAATCAGAGGTGGGGAATCAGAGTCGGGGAATCAGAGGCGGTGAATCAGTGTTGGGGAATCAGAGGTGGGGAATTAGATATGGGGAAACAGAGGCGGGGAATCAGAGGCGGGGAATCAGAGGCGGGGAAACAGAGGCGGGGAATCAGAGGTGGGGAATCAGAGATGGGGAATCAGAGGCAGGGAATCAGATGTGCGGAATCAGAGATGGGGAATCAGAGGTGGGGAATGAGATGGGGAATAAGAGGCCGGGAATCAGAGGTGGGGAATCAGAGTCCGGGAATCAGAGATGGGGATTCAGAGGCGGGGAATGAGATATGGAGAATCAGAGGCGGGGAATCAGAGGCGGGGAAACAGAGGTGGGGATTCAGATATGGGGAATCAGAGGAGGCGAATCAGAGGCAGGGAATCAGATGCGGGGATTCAGAGGCGGGGAATCAGAGCTGGCGAATCAGAGGCGGGGAATCAGAGGTGGGCAATCAGAGCCGGGGAATCAGATATGGGGAATCAGAGGCGGGGAATCAGAGGCGGGGAAATAGAGGCGGGGAATCAGATATGGGGAATCAGAGGCAGGGAATCAGATATGGGGAATCAGAGGCTGGGAATCAGAGGGGGGGAAACAGAGGTGGGGAATAAGATATGGGGAATCAGAGGTGGGGAATCAGGGGCGGGGAATCAGTTGCAGGGAATCAGAGGCGGGGAATCAGAGGCGGGGAATCAGAGGCAGGGAATCAGATACGGGGAATCAGAGGTGGGGAATCAGAGATGGGGAATAAGAGGCGGGGAATCAGAGGCAGGGAATCAGACGCGGGGAATCAGAGGCGGGGAATAAGAGCTGGGGAATCAGAGGTGGGGAATCAGAGTCGTGGAATCAGAGGCAGGGAATCGGATGTGCGGAATCAGAAATGGGGAGTCAGAGGTGGGGAATCAGAGGCGGTGAATCAGAGATGGGGAATCAGAGGCGGGGAATCAGAGGCAGGAAATCAGACACGGGGATTCAGAGGCTGGGAATCAGACGGGGGAATCAAAGGCGGGGAATCAGAGCTGGTGAATCAGAGGCAGGGAATCAGAGTTGGGGATTCAGAGGCGGGCAATCAGATATGTGGAAACAGAGGAGGGGAATCAGAGGCGGGCAAACAGAGGCGGGGAATTAGATATGGGGAATCAGAGGTGGGGAATCAGAGGTGGTGAATCAGAGATGGGGAATCACAGGCGGGGAATCAGAGGCAGGGAATGGAACGCGGGGAATCAGAGGCAGGGAATCAGAGCTGGGGAATCAGAGGCGGGGAATCAGATATGGGGAAACAGAGGCGGTGAATCAGAGGCGGGGAAACAGAGGCGGGGAATCAGACATGGGGAATCGGATGCAGGGAATCAGAGGTGGGGAATCAGAGCTGGGGAATCAGAGGCGGGGAATCAGAGTTGGGGCATCAGAGGTGGGGAATTAGATATGGGGAAACAGAGGCGGGGAATCAGAGGCGGGGAAACAGAGGCGGGGAATCAGATATGGGGAATCAGAGGTGGGGACTCAGAGGCAGGGAATCAGATGTGCGGAATCAGAGATGGGGAATCAGAGGCAGGGAATCAGAATCAGAAGCGGGGAATCAGAGGCTGGGAATCAGAGGACGGGAATCAAATGCTGGGAATAAGAGGCCGGGAATCAGAGGTGGGGAATCAGAGTCCGGGAATCAGAGATGAGGATTCAGAGGCGGGGAATGAGATATGGAGAATCAGAGGCGGGGAATCAGAGGCGGGGAAATAGAGGTGTGGAATCAGAAATGGGGAATCAGAGGTGGCGAATCAAAGGCGGTGATTTAGAGATGGGGAATCAGAGGCGGGGAATCAGAGGCAGGGAATCAGATGCGGGGAATCAGAGGCGGGGAATCAGAGCTGGCGAATCAGAGGCGGGGAATCAGAGGTGGGCAATCAGAGCCGGGGAATCAGATATGGGGAATCAGAGGCGGGGAATCAGAGGCGGGGAAACAGAGGCGGGGAATCAGATATGGGGAATCAGAGGTGGGGAATCAGAGGTTGTAAATCAGAGATGGGGAATCAAGGCGGGGAATCAGAGGCAGGGAATCAGACGCGGGGAATCAGAGGCGGGGATTCAGAGCTGGGGAATCAGAGGCGGGGAATCAGAGTTGGGGAATCAGAGGCAGGGAATCAGATATGGGGAACCAGAGGCGGGGAATCAGATATGGGGAATCAGAGGTGGCGAATCAAAGGCGGTGAAACAGAGATGGGGAATCAGGGCAGGGAATCAGAGGCAGGGAATCAGAGCTGGGGAAACAGAGGCGGGGAATCAGATATGGGGAATCAGAGGTGGGGAATCAGGGGCGGGGAATCAGTGGCAGGGAATCAGAGCTGGGGAATCAGAGGTGGGGAATCAGAGATGGGGAATCAGAGGCAGGGAATCAGATGTGCGGAATCAGAGATGGGGAATCAGAGGTGGGGAATGAGATGGGGAATAAGAGGCCGGGAATCAGAGGTGGGGAATCAGAGTCCGGGAATCAGAGATGGGGATTCAGAGGCGGGGAATGAGATATGGAGAATCAGAGGCGGGGAATCAGAGGCGGGGAAACAGAGGTGGGGATTCAGATATGGGGAATCAGAGGTGGCGAATCAGAGGCAGGGAATCAGATGCGGGGATTCAGAGGCGGGGAATCAGAGCTGGCGAATCAGAGGCGGGGAATCAGAGGTGGGCAATCAGAGCCGGGGAATCAGATATGGGGAATCAGAGGCGGGGAATCAGAGGCGGGGAAATAGAGGCGGGGAATCAGATATGGGGAATCAGAGGCAGGGAATCAGATATGGGGAATCAGAGGCTGGGAATCAGAGGGGGGGAAACAGAGGCGGGGAATAAGATATGGGGAATCAGAGGTGGGGAATCAGGGGCGGGGAATCAGTTGCAGGGAATCAGAGGCGGGGAATCAGAGGCGGGGAATCAGAGGCAGGGAATCAGACACGGGGAATCAGAGGTGGGGAATCAGAGATGGGGAATAAGAGGCGGGGAATCAGAGGCAGGGAATCAGACGCGGGGAATCAGAGGCGGGGAATAAGAGCTGGGGAATCAGAGGTGGGGAATCAGAGTCGTGGAATCAGAGGCAGGGAATCGGATGTGCGGAATCAGAAATGGGGAGTCAGAGGTGGGGAATCAGAGGCGGTGAATCAGAGATGGGGAATCAGAGGCGGGGAATCAGAGGCAGGAAATCAGACACGGGGATTCAGAGGCTGGGAATCAGACGGGGGGAATCAAAGGCGGGGAATCAGAGCTGGGGAATCAGAGGTGGGGAATCAGAGTCGGGGAATCAGAGGCGGTGAATCAGTGTTGGGGAATCAGAGGTGGGGAATTAGATATGGGGAAACAGAGGCGGGGAATCAGAGGCGGGGAATCAGAGGCGGGGAAACAGAGGCGGGGAATCAGAGGTGGGGAATCAGAGATGGGGAATCAGAGGCAGGGAATCAGATGTGCGGAATCAGAGATGGGGAATCAGAGGTGGGGAATGAGATGGGGAATAAGAGGCCGGGAATCAGAGGTGGGGAATCAGAGTCCGGGAATCAGAGATGGGGATTCAGAGGCGGGGAATGAGATATGGAGAATCAGAGGCGGGGAATCAGAGGCGGGGAAACAGAGGTGGGGATTCAGATATGGGGAATCAGAGGTGGCGAATCAGAGGCAGGGAATCAGATGCGGGGATTCAGAGGCGGGGAATCAGAGCTGGCGAATCAGAGGCGGGGAATCAGAGGTGGGCAATCAGAGCCGGGGAATCAGATATGGGGAATCAGAGGCGGGGAATCAGAGGCGGGGAAATAGAGGCGGGGAATCAGATATGGGGAATCAGAGGCAGGGAATCAGATATGGGGAATCAGAGGCTGGGAATCAGAGGGGGGGAAACAGAGGTGGGGAATAAGATATGGGGAATCAGAGGTGGGGAATCAGGGGCGGGGAATCAGTTGCAGGGAATCAGAGGCGGGGAATCAGAGGCGGGGAATCAGAGGCAGGGAATCAGATACGGGGAATCAGAGGTGGGGAATCAGAGATGGGGAATAAGAGGCGGGGAATCAGAGGCAGGGAATCAGACGCGGGGAATCAGAGGCGGGGAATAAGAGCTGGGGAATCAGAGGTGGGGAATCAGAGTCGTGGAATCAGAGGCAGGGAATCGGATGTGCGGAATCAGAAATGGGGAGTCAGAGGTGGGGAATCAGAGGCGGTGAATCAGAGATGGGGAATCAGAGGCGGGGAATCAGAGGCAGGAAATCAGACACGGGGATTCAGAGGCTGGGAATCAGACGGGGGAATCAAAGGCGGGGAATCAGAGCTGGTGAATCAGAGGCAGGGAATCAGAGTTGGGGATTCAGAGGCGGGCAATCAGATATGTGGAAACAGAGGAGGGGAATCAGAGGCGGGCAAACAGAGGCGGGGAATTAGATATGGGGAATCAGAGGTGGGGAATCAGAGGTGGTGAATCAGAGATGGGGAATCACAGGCGGGGAATCAGAGGCAGGGAATGGAACGCGGGGAATCAGAGGCAGGGAATCAGAGCTGGGGAATCAGAGGCGGGGAATCAGATATGGGGAAACAGAGGCGGTGAATCAGAGGCGGGGAAACAGAGGCGGGGAATCAGACATGGGGAATCGGATGCAGGGAATCAGAGGTGGGGAATCAGAGCTGGGGAATCAGAGGCGGGGAATCAGAGTTGGGGCATCAGAGGTGGGGAATTAGATATGGGGAAACAGAGGCGGGGAATCAGAGGCGGGGAAACAGAGGCGGGGAATCAGATATGGGGAATCAGAGGTGGGGACTCAGAGGCAGGGAATCAGATGTGCGGAATCAGAGATGGGGAATCAGAGGCAGGGAATCAGAATCAGAAGCGGGGAATCAGAGGCTGGGAATCAGAGGACGGGAATCAAATGCTGGGAATAAGAGGCCGGGAATCAGAGGTGGGGAATCAGAGTCCGGGAATCAGAGATGAGGATTCAGAGGCGGGGAATGAGATATGGAGAATCAGAGGCGGGGAATCAGAGGCGGGGAAATAGAGGTGTGGAATCAGAAATGGGGAATCAGAGGTGGCGAATCAAAGGCGGTGATTTAGAGATGGGGAATCAGAGGCGGGGAATCAGAGGCAGGGAATCAGATGCGGGGAATCAGAGGCGGGGAATCAGAGCTGGCGAATCAGAGGCGGGGAATCAGAGGTGGGCAATCAGAGCCGGGGAATCAGATATGGGGAATCAGAGGCGGGGAATCAGAGGCGGGGAAACAGAGGCGGGGAATCAGATATGGGGAATCAGAGGTGGGGAATCAGAGGTTGTAAATCAGAGATGGGGAATCAAGGCGGGGAATCAGAGGCAGGGAATCAGACGCGGGGAATCAGAGGCGGGGATTCAGAGCTGGGGAATCAGAGGCGGGGAATCAGAGTTGGGGAATCAGAGGCAGGGAATCAGATATGGGGAACCAGAGGCGGGGAATCAGATATGGGGAATCAGAGGTGGCGAATCAAAGGCGGTGAAACAGAGATGGGGAATCAGGGCAGGGAATCAGAGGCAGGGAATCAGAGCTGGGGAAACAGAGGCGGGGAATCAGATATGGGGAATCAGAGGTGGGGAATCAGGGGCGGGGAATCAGTGGCAGGGAATCAGAGCTGGGGAATCAGAGGTGGGGAATCAGAGCTGTGGAAACAGAGGCGGGGAATCAGATATGGGGAATCAGAGGTGGGGAATCAGCGGCGGGGAATCAGTGGAAGGGAATCAGAGGCCGGGAATAAAAGGCGGGGAATCAGAGCTGGGGAATCAGAGGCCGGGAATCAGAGGCAGGGAAACAGAGGCGGGGAATCAGATATGGGGAATCAGAGGTGGGGAATTAGAGGTTGCGAATCAGAGGCAGGGAATCAGAGGCGGGGAATCAGAGGCGGGGAATCAGAGGCAGGGAATCGGATGTGCGGAATCAGAGATGGGGAATCAGAGGTGGGGATTCAGAGGTGGTGAATCAGAGAAGGGGAATCAGAGGCAGGGAATCAGACGCAGGGAATCAGAGGCGGGGAATCATAGCTGGCGAATTAGAGGAGGGGAATCAAAGTTGGGGATTCAGAGGCGGGGAATAAGATATGGGGAAACAGAGGCGGGGAATCAGAGGCGGTGAAACAGAGGCGGGGAATCATAGGCGGGGAATCAGAGATGGGGAATCAGAGGCGGGGAATCAGAGGCAGGGAATCGGATGCCGGAAATCAGAGGCGGGAAATCAGAGCTGGGGAATCAGAGGCGGGGAATCAGAGTTGGGGAATCAGAGGCGGCGAAGCAGATATGGGGAAAATGAGGCGGGGAATCAGATATGGGGAATCAGAGGCGGGGAATCAGATATGGGGAATCAGAGGCTGGGAATCAGAGCGGGGGAGACAGAGGCGGGGAATAAGATATGGGGAATCAGAGGTGGGGAATCAGTGGTGGGGAATCAGTGGCAGGGAATCAGAGGCGGGGAATCAGAGGCGGGGATTCAGAGGCAGGGAATCAGACACGGGGAATCAGAGGTGGGGAATCAGAGATGGGGAATCAGAGGCGGGGAATCAGAGGCAGGGAATCAGACGCGGGGAATCAGAGGCGGGGAATCAGAGCTGGGGAATCAGAGGTGGGGAATCAGAGTCGGGGAATCAGAGGCGGTGAATCAGTGTTGGGGAATCAGAGGTGGGGAATTAGATATGGGGAAACAGAGGCGGGGAATCAGAGGCGGGGAATCAGAGGCGGGGAAACAGAGGCGGGGAATCAGAGGTGGGGAATCAGAGATGGGGAATCAGAGGCAGGGAATCAGATGTGCGGAATCAGAGATGGGGAATCAGAGGTGGGGAATGAGATGGGGAATAAGAGGCCGGGAATCAGAGGTGGGGAATCAGAGTCCGGGAATCAGAGATGGGGATTCAGAGGCGGGGAATGAGATATGGAGAATCAGAGGCGGGGAATCAGAGGCGGGGAAACAGAGGTGGGGATTCAGATATGGGGAATCAGAGGTGGCGAATCAGAGGCAGGGAATCAGATGCGGGGATTCAGAGGCGGGGAATCAGAGCTGGCGAATCAGAGGCGGGGAATCAGAGGTGGGCAATCAGAGCCGGGGAATCAGATATGGGGAATCAGAGGCGGGGAATCAGAGGCGGGGAAATAGAGGCGGGGAATCAGATATGGGGAATCAGAGGCAGGGAATCAGATATGGGGAATCAGAGGCTGGGAATCAGAGGGGGGGAAACAAAGGCAGGGAATAAGATATGGGGAATCAGAGGTGGGGAATCAGGGGCGGGGAATCAGTTGCAGGGAATCAGAGGCGGGGAATCAGAGGCGGGGAATCAGAGGCAGGGAATCAGACACGGGGAATCAGAGGTGGGGAATCAGAGATGGGGAATAAGAGGCGGGGAATCAGAGGCAGGGAATCAGACGCGGGGAATCAGAGGCGGGGAATAAGAGCTGGGGAATCAGAGGTGGGGAATCAGAGTCGTGGAATCAGAGGCAGGGAATCGGATGTGCGGAATCAGAAATGGGGAGTCAGAGGTGGGGAATCAGAGGCGGTGAATCAGAGATGGGGAATCAGAGGCGGGGAATCAGAGGCAGGAAATCAGACACGGGGATTCAGAGGCTGGGAATCAGATGGGGGGAATCAAAGGCGGGGAATCAGAGCTGGTGAATCAGAGGCAGGGAATCAGAGTTGGGGATTCAGAGGCGGGCAATCAGATATGTGGAAACAGAGGAGGGGAATCAGAGGCGGGCAAACAGAGGCGGGGAATTAGATATGGGGAATCAGAGGTGGGGAATCAGAGGTGGTGAATCAGAGATGGGGAATCACAGGCGGGGAATCAGAGGCAGGGAATGGAACGCGGGGAATCAGAGGCAGGGAATCAGAGCTGGGGAATCAGAGGCGGGGAATCAGATATGGGGAAACAGAGGCGGTGAATCAGAGGCGGGGAAACAGAGGCGGGGAATCAGACATGGGGAATCGGATGCAGGGAATCAGAGGTGGGGAATCAGAGCTGGGGAATCAGAGGCAGGGAATCAGATGCGGGGAATCAGAGGCGGGGAATCAGAGCTGGCGAATCAGAGGCGGGGAATCAGAGGTGGGCAATCAGAGCCGGGGAATCAGATATGGGGAATCAGAGGCGGGGAATCAGAGGCGGGGAAACAGAGGCGGGGAATCAGATATGGGGAATCAGAGGTGGGGAATCAGAGGTTGTAAATCAGAGATGGGGAATCAAGGCGGGGAATCAGAGGCAGGGAATCAGACGCGGGGAATCAGAGGCGGGGATTCAGAGCTGGGGAATCAGAGGCGGGGAATCAGAGTTGGGGAATCAGAGGCAGGGAATCAGATATGGGGAACCAGAGGCGGGGAATCAGATATGGGGAATCAGAGGTGGCGAATCAAAGGCGGTGAAACAGAGATGGGGAATCAGGGCAGGGAATCAGAGGCAGGGAATCAGAGCTGGGGAAACAGAGGCGGGGAATCAGATATGGGGAATCAGAGGTGGGGAATCAGGGGCGGGGAATCAGTGGCAGGGAATCAGAGCTGGGGAATCAGAGGTGGGGAATCAGAGCTGTGGAAACAGAGGCGGGGAATCAGATATGGGGAATCAGAGGTGGGGAATCAGCGGCGGGGAATCAGTGGAAGGGAATCAGAGGCCGGGAATAAAAGGCGGGGAATCAGAGCTGGGGAATCAGAGGCCGGGAATCAGAGGCAGGGAAACAGAGGCGGGGAATCAGATATGGGGAATCAGAGGTGGGGAATTAGAGGTTGCGAATCAGAGGCAGGGAATCAGAGGCGGGGAATCAGAGGCGGGGAATCAGAGGCAGGGAATCGGATGTGCGGAATCAGAGATGGGGAATCAGAGGTGGGGATTCAGAGGTGGTGAATCAGAGAAGGGGAATCAGAGGCAGGGAATCAGACACAGGGAATCAGAGGCGGGGAATCATAGCTGGCGAATTAGAGGAGGGGAATCAAAGTTGGGGATTCAGAGGCGGGGAATAAGATATGGGGAAACAGAGGCGGGGAATCAGAGGCGGTGAAACAGAGGCGGGGAATCATAGGCGGGGAATCAGAGATGGGGAATCAGAGGCGGGGAATCAGAGGCAGGGAATCGGATGCCGGAAATCAGAGGCGGGAAATCAGAGCTGGGGAATCAGAGGCGGGGAATCAGAGTTGGGGAATCAGAGGCGGCGAAGCAGATATGGGGAAAATGAGGCGGGGAATCAGATATGGGGAATCAGAGGCGGGGAATCAGATATGGGGAATCAGAGGCTGGGAATCAGAGCGGGGGAGACAGAGGCGGGGAATAAGATATGGGGAATCAGAGGTGGGGAATCAGTGGTGGGGAATCAGTGGCAGGGAATCAGAGGCGGGGAATCAGAGGCGGGGATTCAGAGGCAGGGAATCAGACACGGGGAATCAGAGGTGGGGAATCAGAGATGGGGAATCAGAGGCGGGGAATCAGAGGCAGGGAATCAGACGCGGGGAATCAGAGGCGGGGAATCAGAGCTGGGGAATCAGAGGTGGGGAATCAGAGTCGGGGAATCAGAGGCGGTGAATCAGTGTTGGGGAATCAGAGGTGGGGAATTAGATATGGGGAAACAGAGGCGGGGAATCAGAGGCGGGGAATCAGAGGCGGGGAAACAGAGGCGGGGAATCAGAGGTGGGGAATCAGAGATGGGGAATCAGAGGCAGGGAATCAGATGTGCGGAATCAGAGATGGGGAATCAGAGGTGGGGAATGAGATGGGGAATAAGAGGCCGGGAATCAGAGGTGGGGAATCAGAGTCCGGGAATCAGAGATGGGGATTCAGAGGCGGGGAATGAGATATGGAGAATCAGAGGCGGGGAATCAGAGGCGGGGAAACAGAGGTGGGGATTCAGATATGGGGAATCAGAGGTGGCGAATCAGAGGCAGGGAATCAGATGCGGGGATTCAGAGGCGGGGAATCAGAGCTGGCGAATCAGAGGCGGGGAATCAGAGGTGGGCAATCAGAGCCGGGGAATCAGATATGGGGAATCAGAGGCGGGGAATCAGAGGCGGGGAAATAGAGGCGGGGAATCAGATATGGGGAATCAGAGGCAGGGAATCAGATATGGGGAATCAGAGGCTGGGAATCAGAGGGGGGGAAACAAAGGCAGGGAATAAGATATGGGGAATCAGAGGTGGGGAATCAGGGGCGGGGAATCAGTTGCAGGGAATCAGAGGCGGGGAATCAGAGGCGGGGAATCAGAGGCAGGGAATCAGACACGGGGAATCAGAGGTGGGGAATCAGAGATGGGGAATAACAGGCGGGGAATCAGAGGCAGGGAATCAGACGCGGGGAATCAGAGGCGGGGAATAAGAGCTGGGGAATCAGAGGTGGGGAATCAGAGTCGTGGAATCAGAGGCAGGGAATCGGATGTGCGGAATCAGAAATGGGGAGTCAGAGGTGGGGAATCAGAGGCGGTGAATCAGAGATGGGGAATCAGAGGCGGGGAATCAGAGGCAGGAAATCAGACACGGGGATTCAGAGGCTGGGAATCAGATGGGGGGAATCAAAGGCGGGGAATCAGAGCTGGTGAATCAGAGGCAGGGAATCAGAGTTGGGGATTCAGAGGCGGGCAATCAGATATGTGGAAACAGAGGAGGGGAATCAGAGGCGGGCAAACAGAGGCGGGGAATTAGATATGGGGAATCAGAGGTGGGGAATCAGAGGTGGTGAATCAGAGATGGGGAATCACAGGCGGGGAATCAGAGGCAGGGAATGGAACGCGGGGAATCAGAGGCAGGGAATCAGAGCTGGGGAATCAGAGGCGGGGAATCAGATATGGGGAAACAGAGGCGGTGAATCAGAGGCGGGGAAACAGAGGCGGGGAATCAGACATGGGGAATCGGATGCAGGGAATCAGAGGTGGGGAATCAGAGCTGGGGAATCAGAGGCGGGGAATCAGAGTTGGGGCATCAGAGGTGGGGAATTAGATATGGGGAAACAGAGGCGGGGAATCAGAGGCGGGGAAACAGAGGCGGGGAATCAGATATGGGGAATCAGAGGTGGGGACTCAGAGGCAGGGAATCAGATGTGCGGAATCAGAGATGGGGAATCAGAGGCAGGGAATCAGAATCAGAAGCGGGGAATCAGAGGCTGGGAATCAGAGGCCGGGAATCAAATGCTGGGAATAAGAGGCCGGGAATCAGAGGTGGGGAATCAGAGTCCGGGAATCAGAGATGAGGATTCAGAGGCGGGGAATGAGATATGGAGAATCAGAGGCGGGGAATCAGAGGCGGGGAAATAGAGGTGTGGAATCAGATATGGGGAATCAGAGGTGGCGAATCAAAGGCGGTGATTTAGAGATGGGGAATCAGAGGCGGGGAATCAGAGGCAGGGAATCAGATGCGGGGAATCAGAGGCGGGGAATCAGAGCTGGCGAATCAGAGGCGGGGAATCAGAGGTGGGCAATCAGAGCCGGGGAATCAGATATGGGGAATCAGAGGTTGTAAATCAGAGATGGGGAATCAAGGCGGGGAATCAGAGGCAGGGAATCAGACGCGGGGAATCAGAGGCGGGGATTCAGAGCTGGGGAATCAGAGGCGGGGAATCAGAGTTGGGGAATCAGAGGCAGGGAATCAGATATGGGGAACCAGAGGCGGGGAATCAGAGGCGGGGAAACAGAGGCGGGGAATCAGATATGGGGAATCAGAAGTGGGGAATCAGGGGCAGGGAATCAGTGGCATGGAATCAGAGGCGGGGAATCAGAGGCGGGGAATCAGAGGCAGGGAATCAGACACGGGGAATCAGAGGCGGGGAATCAGAGATGGGGAATCAGAGGCGGGGAATCAGAGGCAGGGAATCGGACGCCGGGAATCAGAGGCGGGGAATCAGAGCTGGGGAATCAGAGGCGGGGAATCAGAGTTGGGGAATCAGAGGCGGGGAATCAGATATGGGGAAATAGAGGCGGGGAATCAGATATGGGGAATGAGAGGTGTGGAATCAGAGGTTGGGAATCAGAGGCAGGGAATCAGAGGCGGGGAAACAGAGGCGGGGAATCAGATATGGGGAATCAGAGGTGGCGAATCAAAGGCGGTGAAACAGAGATGGGGAATCAGGGCAGGGAATCAGAGGCAGGGAATCAGAGCTGGGGAAACAGAGGCGGGGAATCAGATATGGGGAATCAAAGGTGGGGAATCAGGGGCGGGGAATCAGTGGCAGGGAATCAGAGCTGGGGGATCAGAGGTGGGGAATCAGATATGGGGAATCAGAGGTGGGGTATCAGGGGCGGGGAATCAGTGGCAGGGAATCAGAGGCCGGGAATAAAAGGCGGGGAATCAGAGCTGGGGAATCAGAGGCCGGGAATCAGAGGCAGGGAAACAGAGGCGGGGAATCAGATATGGGGAATCAGAGGTGGGGAATTAGAGGCTGCGAATAAGAGGCAGGGAATCAGAGGCGGGGAATCAGAGGCGGGGAATCAGAGGCAGGGAATCGGATGTGCGGAATCAGAGATGGGGAATCAGAGGTGGGGATTCAGAGGTGGTGAATCAGAGAAGGGGAATCAGAGGCAGGGAATCAGACGCAGGGAATCAGAGGCGTGGAATCATAGCTGGTGAATTAGAGGAGGGGAATTAAAGTTGGGGAATCAGAGGCGGGGAATCAGATATGGGGATTCTGAGGCAGGGAATCAGAATCAGAAGCCGGGAATTAGAGTCCGGGAATCAGAGGCCGGGAATCAGATGCTGGGAATAAGAGGCCGGGAATCAGAGGTGGGGAATCAGAGTTCGGGAATCAGAGATGGGGATTCAGAGGCGGGGAATGAGATATGGAGAATCAGAGGCGGGGAATCAGAGGCGGGGAAACAGAGGTGGGGAATCAGATATGGGGAATCAGAGGTGGCGAATCAAAGGCGGTGAATCAGAGGTGGGGAAACAGAGGCGGGGAATCAGAGGCGTGGAAACAGAGGTGGGGAATCACATATGGGGAATCAGAGGCGGGGAAACAGAGACAGGGAATCAGATATGGGGAATCAGAGGCGGGGAATCAGAGGTGGGGTATCATAGGCAGGGAATCGGATGTGCGGATTCAGAGATGGGGAATCAGAGGCCGGGAATCAGAGGTGGTGAACCAGAGATGGGGAATCAGAGGCGGTGAATCAGAGGCAGGGAATCAGACGCGGGGAATCAGAGGTGGGCAATCAGAGGCGGGGAATCAGATATGTGGAATCAGAGGCGGGGAATCAGAGGCGGGGAAACAGAGGCGGGGAATCAGATATGGGGAATCAGAGGTGGGGCATCAGAGGTTGTGAATCACAGATGGGGAATCAGAGGCGGGGAATCAGAGGCAGGGAATCAGACGCGAGGAGTCAGAGGCGGGGATTCAGAGCTGGGGAATCAGAGGCGGGGAATCAGAGTTGGGGAATCAGAGGCGGGGAATCAGATATGGGGAATCAGAGGCAGGGAATCAGAGGCAGGAAAACAGAGGCGGGGAATCAGATATGGGGAATCAGAGGTGGGGAATCAGGGGCAGGGAATCAGTGGCAGGGAATCAGACGCGGGGAATCAGAGTCGGGGAATCAGAGGCAGGGAATCAGACACGGGGAATCAGAGGCGGGGAATCAGAGATGGGGAATCAGAGGTGGGGAATCAGAGGCAGGGAATCGGATGCCGGGAATCAGAGGCGGGAAATCAGAGCTGGGGAATCAGAGGCGGGGAATCAGAGTTGGGGAATCAGAGGCGGCGAAGCAGACATGGGGAAATAGAGGCGGGGAATCAGATATGGGGAATCAGAGGTGGGGAATCAGGGGCGGGGTAATCAGTGGCAGGGAATCAGAGGCGGGGAATCAGAGGCGGGGAATCAGAGGCAGGGAATCAGACACGGGGAATCAGAGGTGGGGAATCAGAGATGGGGAATCAGAGGCGGGGAATCAGAGGCAGGGAATCAGACGCGGGGATTCAGAGGCGGGGAATCAGAGCTGGGGAATCAGAGGCGGGGAATCAGAGGCAGGGAATCAGACGCGGGGTATCAGAGGCGGGGAATCAGAGCTGGGGAATTAGAGGTGGGGAATCAGAGTCGGGGAATCAGAGGCAGGGAATCGGATGTGCGGAATCAGAAATGGGGAACCAGAGGTGGGGAATCAGAGGCGGTGAATCAGAAATGGGGAATCAGAGGCGGGGAATCTGAGGCAGGAAATCAGACACGGGGATTCAGAGGCTGGGAATCAGACGGGGGGAATCAAAGGCGGGGAATCAGAGCTGGTGAATCAGAGGCAGGGAATCAGAGTTGGGGATTCAGAGGCGGGGAATAAGATATGGGGAAACAGAGGCGGGGAATCAGACGCGGGCAAACAGAGGCGGGGAATTAGATATGGGGAATCAGAGGTGGGAAATCAGAGGTGGTGAATCAGAGATGGGGAATCACAGGCGGGGAATCAGAGGCAGGGAATAGAACGCGGGGAATCAGAGGCAGGGAATCAGAGCTGGGGAATCAGAGGCGGGGAATCAGATATGGGGAAACAGAGGCGGGGAATCAGAGGCGGGGAAACAGAGGCGGGGAATCAGACATGGGGAATCGGATGCGGGGAATCAGAGGCGGGGAATCAGAGCTGGGGAATCAGAGGCGGGGAATCAGAGTTGGGGCATCAGAGGTGGGGAATTAGATATGGGGAAACAGAGGCGGGGAATCAGAGGCGGGGAAACAGAGGTGGGGAATCAGATGTGCGGAATCAGAGATGGGGAATCAGAGGCAGGGAATCAGATGTGCGGAATCAGAGATGGGGAATCAGAGGCAGGGTATCAGAATCAGAAGCGGGGAATCAGAGGCCGGGAATCAGAGGCCGGGAATCAGATGCTGGGAATAAGAGGCCGGGAATCAGAGGTGGGGAATCAGAGTCCGGGAATCAGAGATGGGGATTCAGAGGCGGGGAATGAGATATGGAGAATCAGAGGCGGGGAATCAGAGGCGGGGAAACAGAGGTGGGGATTCAGATATGGGGAATCAGAGGTGGCGAATCAGAGGCAGGGAATCAGATGCGGGGATTCAGAGGCGGGGAATCAGAGCTGGCGAATCAGAGGCGGGGAATCAGAGGTGGGCAATCAGAGCCGGGGAATCAGATATGGGGAATCAGAGGCGGGGAATCAGAGGCGGGGAAATAGAGGCGGGGAATCAGATATGGGGAATCAGAGGCAGGGAATCAGATATGGGGAATCAGAGGCTGGGAATCAGAGGGGGGGAAACAGAGGCGGGGAATAAGATATGGGGAATCAGAGGTGGGGAATCAGGGGCGGGGAATCAGTTGCAGGGAATCAGAGGCGGGGAATCAGAGGCGGGGAATCAGAGGCAGGGAATCAGACACGGGGAATCAGAGGTGGGGAATCAGAGATGGGGAATCAGAGGCGGGGAATCAGAGGCAGGGAATCAGACGCGGGGAATCAGAGGCGGGGAATAAGAGCTGGGGAATCAGAGGTGGGGAATCAGAGTCGTGGAATCAGAGGCAGGGAATCGGATGTGCGGAATCAGAAATGGGGAGTCAGAGGTGGGGAATCAGAGGCGGTGAATCAGAGATGGGGAATCAGAGGCGGGGAATCAGAGGCAGGAAATCAGACACGGGGATTCAGAGGCTGGGAATCAGACGGGGGGAATCAAAGGTGGGGAATCAGAGCTGGTGAATCAGAGGCAGGGAATCAGAGTTGGGGATTCAGAGGCGGGCAATCAGATATGTGGAAACAGAGGAGGGGAATCAGAAGCGGGCAAACAGAGGCGGGGAATTGGATATGGGGAATCAGAGGTGGGGAATCAGAGGTGGAGAATCAGAGATGGGGAATCAGAGGCGGGGAATCAGAGTTGGGGCATCAGAGGTGGGGAATTAGATATGGGGAAACAGAGGCGGGGAATCAGAGGCGGGGAAACAGAGGCGGGGAATCAGATGTGCGGAATCAGAGATGGGGAATCAGAGGCAGGGAATCAGATGTGCGGAATCAGAGATGGGGAATCAGAGGCAGGGTATCAGAATCAGAAGCGGGGAATCAGAGGCCGGGAATCAAAGGCCGGGAATCAGATGCTGGGAATAAGAGGCCGGGAATCAGAGGTGGGGAATCAGAGTCCGGGAATCAGAGATGGGGATTCAGAGGCGGGGAATGAGATATGGAGAATCAGAGGCGGGGAATCAGAGGCGGGGAAACAGAGGTGGGGATTCAGATATGGGGAATCAGAGGTGGCGAATCAGAGGCAGGGAATCAGATGCGGGGATTCAGAGGCGGGGAATCAGAGCTGGCGAATCAGAGGCGGGGAATCAGAGGTGGGCAATCAGAGCCGGGGAATCAGATATGGGGAATCAGAGGCGGGGAATCAGAGGCGGGGAAATAGAGGCGGGGAATCAGATATGGGGAATCAGAGGCAGGGAATCAGATATGGGGAATCAGAGGCTGGGAATCAGAGGGGGGGAAACAGAGGCGGGGAATAAGATATGGGGAATCAGAGGTGGGGAATCAGGGGCGGGGAATCAGTTGCAGGGAATCAGAGGCGGGGAATCAGAGGCGGGGAATCAGAGGCAGGGAATCAGACACGGGGAATCAGAGGTGGGGAATCAGAGATGGGGAATCAGAGGCGGGGAATCAGAGGCAGGGAATCAGACGCGGGGAATCAGAGGCGGGGAATAAGAGCTGGGGAATCAGAGGTGGGGAATCAGAGTCGTGGAATCAGAGGCAGGGAATCGGATGTGCGGAATCAGAAATGGGGAGTCAGAGGTGGGGAATCAGAGGCGGTGAATCAGAGATGGGGAATCAGAGGCGGGGAATCAGAGGCAGGAAATCAGACACGGGGATTCAGAGGCTGGGAATCAGACGGGGGGAATCAAAGGCAGGGAATCAGAGCTGGTGAATCAGAGGCAGGGAATCAGAGTTGGGGATTCAGAGGCGGGCAATCAGATATGTGGAAACAGAGGAGGGGAATCAGAGGCGGGCAAACAGAGGCGGGGAATTAGATGTGGGGAATCAGAGGTGGGGAATCAGAGGTGGTGAATCAGAGATTGGGAATCACAGGCGGGGAATCAGAGGCAGGGAATGGAACGCGGGGAATCAGAGGCAGGGAATCAGAGCTGGGGAATCAGAGGCGGGGAATCAGATATGGGGAAACAGCGGTGAATCAGAGGCGGGGAAACAGAGGCGGGGAATCAGACATGGGGAATCGGATGCAGGGAATCAGAGGTGGGGAATCAGAGCTGGGGAATCAGAGGCGGGGAATCAGAGTTGGGGCATCAGAGGAGGGGAATTAGATATGGGGAAACAGAGGCGGAGAATCAGAGGCATGGAAACAGGCGGGGAATCAGATATGGGGAATCAGAGGTGGGGACTCAGAGGCAGGGAATCAGATGTGCGGAATCAGAGATGGGGAATCAGAGGCAGGGAATCAGAATCAGAAGCGGGGAATCAGAGGCTGGGAATCAGAGGCCGGGAATCAAATGCTGGGAATAAGAGGCCGGGAATCAGAGGTGGGGAATCAGAGTCCGGGAATCAGAGATGAGGATTCAGAGGCGGGGAATGAGATATGGAGAATCAGAGGCGGGGAATCAGAGGCGGGGAAACAGAGGTGTGGAATCAGATATGGGGAATCAGAGGTGGCGAATTAAAGGCGGTGATTTAGAGATGGGGAATCAGAGGCGGGGAATCAGAGGCAGGGAATCAGATGCGGGGAATCAGAGGCGGGGAATCAGAGCTGGCGAATCAGAGGCGGGGAATCAGAGGTGGGCAATCAGAGCCGGGGAATCAGATATGGGGAATCAGAGGCGGGGAATCAGAGGCGGGGAAACAGAGGCGGGGAATCAGATATGGGGAATCAGAGGTGGGGAATCAGAGGTTGTAAATCAGAGATGGGGAATCAAGGCGGGGAATCAGAGGCAGGGAATCAGACGCGGGGAATCAGAGGCGGGGATTCAGAGCTGGGGAATCAGAGGCGGGGAATCAGAGTTGGGGAATCAGAGGCAGGGAATCAGATATGGGGAACCAGAGGCGGGGAATCAGAGGCGGGGAAACAGAGGCGGGGAATCAGATATGGGGAATCAGAAGTGGGGAATCAGGGGCAGGGAATCAGTGGCAGGGAATCAGAGGCGGGGAATCAGAGGCGGGGAATCAGAGGCAGGGAATCAGACACGGGGAATCAGAGGCGGGGAATCAGAGATGGGGAATCAGAGGTGGGGAATCAGAGGCAGGGTATCGGACGCCGGGAATCAGAGGCGGGGAATCAGAGCTGGGGAATCAGAGGCGGGGAATCAGAGTTGGGGAATCAGAGGCGGGGAATCAGATATGGGGAAATAGAGGCGGGGAATCAGATATGGGGAATGAGAGGTGTGGAATCAGAGGTTGGGAATCAGAGGCCGGGAATCAGAGATGGGGATTCAGAGGCGGGGAATGAGATATGGAGAATCAGAGGCGGGGAATCAGAGGCGGGGAAACAGAGGTGGGGAATCAGATATGGGGAATCAGAGGTGGCGAATCAAAGGCGGTGAATCAGAGATGGGGAAACAGAGGCGGGGAATCAGAGGCGTGGAAACAGAGGTGGGGAATCACATAATGGGAATCAGAGGCGGGGAAACAGAGACAGGGAATCAGATATGGGGAATCAGAGGCGGGGAATCAGAGGTGGGGAATCATAGGCAGGGAATCGGATGTGCGGATTCAGAGATGGGGAATCAGAGGCCGGGAATCAGAGGTGGTGAACCAGAGATGGGGAATCTGAGGCGGTGAATCAGATGCAGGGAATCGGACGCGGGGAATCAGAGGTGGGCAATCAGAGGCGGGGAATCAGATATGGGGAATCAGAGGCGGTGAATCAGAGGCGGGGAAACAGAGGCGGGGAATCAGATATGGGGAATCAGAGGTGGGGCATCAGAGGTTGTGAATCACAGATGGGGAATCAGAGGCGGGGAATCAGAGGCAGGGAATCAGACGCGAGGAGTCAGAGGCGGGGATTCAGAGCTGGGGAATCAGAGGCGGGGAATCAGAGTTGGGGAATCAGAGGCGGGGAATCAGATATGGGGAATCAGAGGCAGGGAATCAGAGGCAGGAAAACAGAGGCGGGGAATCAGATATGGGGAATCAGAGGTGGGGAATCAGGGGCAGGGAATCAGTGGCAGGGAATCAGGCGCGGGGAATCAGAGTCGGGGAATCAGAGGCAGGGAATCAGACACGGGGAATCAGAGGCGGGGAATCAGAGATGGGGAATCAGAGGTGGGGAATCAGAGGCAGGGAATCGGATGCCGGGAATCAGAGGCGGGAAATCAGAGCTGGGGAATCAGAGGCGGGGAATCAGAGTTGGGGAATCAGAGGCGGCGAAGCAGATATGGGGAAATAGAGGCGGGGAATCAGATATGGGGAATCAGAGGTGGGGAATCAGGGGCGGGGAATCAGTGGCAGGGAATCAGAGGCGGGGAATCAGAGGCGGGGAATCAGAGGCAGGGAATCAGACACGGGGAATCAGAGGTGGGGAATCAGAGATGGGGAATCAGAGGCGGGGAATCAGAGGCAGGGAATCAGACGCGGGGAATCAGAGGTGGGGAATCAGAGCTGGGGAATCAGAGGCGGGGAATCAGAGGCAGGGAATCAGACGCGGGGAATCAGAGGCGGGGAATCAGAGCTGGGGAATCAGATGTGGGGAATCAGAGTCGGGGAATCAGAGGCAGGGAATCGGATGTGCGGAATCAGAAATGGGGAATCAGAGGTGGGGAATCAGAGGCGGTGAATCAGAGATGGGGAATCAGAGGCGGGGAATCTGAGGCAGGAAATCAGACACGGGGATTCAGAGGCTGGGAATCAGACGGGGGGAATCAAAGGCGGGGAATCAGAGCTGGTGAATCAGAGGCAGGGAATCAGAGTTGGGGATTCAGAGGCGGGGAATAAGATATGGGGAAACAGAGGCGGGGAATCAGACGCGGGCAAACAGAGGCGGGGAATTAGATATGGGGAATCAGAGGTGGGGAATCAGAGGTGGTGAATCAGAGATGGGGAATCACAGGCGGGGAATCAGAGGCAGGGAATAGAACGCGGGGAATCAGAGGCAGGGAATCAGAGCTGGGGAATCAGAGGCGGGGAATCAGATATGGGGAAACAGAGGCGGGGAATCAGAGGCGGGGAAACAGAGGCGGGGAATCAGACATGGGGAATCGGATGCGGGGAATCAGAGGCGGGGAATCAGAGCTGGGGAATCAGAGGCGGGGAATCAGAGTTGGGGCATCAGAGGTGGGGAATTAGATATGGGGAAACAGAGGCGGGGAATCAGAGGCGGGGAAACAGAGGCGGGGAATCAGATGTGCGGAATCAGAGATGGGGAATCAGAGGCAGGGAATCAGAGTTGGGGAATCAGAGGCGGGGAATCAGATATGGGGAATCAGAGGCAGGGAATCAGAGGCAGGAAAACAGAGGCGGGGAATCAGATATGGGGAATCAGAGGTGGGGAATCAGGGGCAGGGAATCAGTGGCAGGGAATCAGGCGCGGGGAATCAGAGTCGGGGAATCAGAGGCAGGGAATCAGACACGGGGAATCAGAGGCAGGGAATCAGAGATGGGGAATCAGAGGTGGGGAATCAGAGGCAGGGAATCGGATGCCGGGAATCAGAGGCGGGAAATCAGAGCTGGCGAATCAGAGGCGGGGAATCAGAGTTGGGGAATCAGAGGCGGCGAAGCAGATATGGGGAAATAGAGGCGGGGAATCAGATATGGGGAATCAGAGGTGGGGAATCAGGGGCGGGGAATCAGTGGCAGGGAATCAGAGGCGGGGAATCAGAGGCGGGGAATCAGAGGCAGGGAATCAGACACGGGGAATCAGAGGCGGGGAATAAGATATGGGGAAACAGAGGCGGGGAATCAGACGCGGGCAAACAGAGGCGGGGAATTAGATATGGGGAATCAGAGGTGGGGAATCAGAGGTGGTGAATCAGAGATGGGGAATCACAGGCGGGGAATCAGAGGCAGGGAATAGAACGCGGGGAATCAGAGGCAGGGAATCAGAGCTGGGGAATCAGAGGCGGGGAATCAGATATGGGGAAACAGAGGCGGGGAATCAGAGGCGGGGAAACAGAGGCGGGGATTCAGACATGGGGAATCGGATGCGGGGAATCAGAGGCGGGGAATCAGAGCTGGGGAATTAGATATGGGGAAACAGAGGCGGGGAATCAGAGGCGGGGAAACAGAGGCGGGGAATCAGATGTGCGGAATCAGAGATGGGGAATCAGAGGCAGGGAATCAGATGTGCGGAATCAGAGATGGGGAATCAGAGGCAGGGTATCAGAATCAGAAGCGGGGAATCAGAGGCCGGGAATCAGAGGCCGGGAATCAGATGCTGGGAATAAGAGGCCGGGAATCAGAGGTGGGGAATCAGAGTCCGGGAATCAGAGATGGGGATTCAGAGGCGGGGAATGAGATATGGAGAATCAGAGGCGGGGAATCAGAGGCGGGGAAACAGAGGTGGGGATTCAGATATGGGGAATCAGAGGTGGCGAATCAGAGGCAGGGAATCAGATGCGGGGATTCAGAGCCGGGGAATCAGATATGGGGAATCAGAGGCGGGGAATCAGAGGCGGGGAAATAGAGGCGGGGAATCAGATATGGGGAATCAGTGGCAGGGAATCAGATATGGGGAATCAGAGGCTGGGAATCAGAGGGGGGGAAACAGAGGCGGGGAATAAGATATGGGGAATCAGAGGTGGGGAATCAGGGGCGGGGAATCAGTTGCAGGGAATCAGAGGCGGGGAATCAGAGGCGGGGAATCAGAGGCAGGGAATCAGACACGGGGAATCAGAGGTGGGGAATCAGAGATGGGGAATCAGAGGCGGGGAATCAGAGGCAGGGAATCAGACGCGGGGAATCAGAGGCGGGGAATAAGAGCTGGGGAATCAGAGGTGGGGAATCAGAGTCGTGGAATCAGAGGCAGGGAATCGGATGTGCGGAATCAGAAATGGGGAGTCAGAGGTGGGGAATCAGAGGCGGTGAATCAGAGATGGGGAATCAGAGGTGGGGAATCAGAGGCAGGGAATCGGATGCCGGGAATCAGAGGCGGGAAATCAGAGCTGGGGAATCAGAGGCGGGGAATCAGAGTTGGGGAATCAGAGGCGGCGAAGCAGATATGGGGAAATAGAGGCGGGGAATCAGATATGGGGAATCAGAGGTGGGGAATCAGGGGCGGGGAATCAGTGGCAGGGAATCAGAGGCGGGGAATCAGAGGCGGGGAATCAGAGGCAGGGAATCAGACACGGGGAATCAGAGGTGGGGAATCAGAGATGGGGAATCAGAGGCGGGGAATCAGAGGCAGGGAATCAGACGCGGGGAATCAGAGGTGGGGAATCAGAGCTGGGGAATCAGAGGCGGGGAATCAGAGGCAGGGAATCAGACGCGGGGAATCAGAGGCGGGGAATCAGAGCTGGGGAATCAGATGTGGGGAATCAGAGTCGGGGAATCAGAGGCAGGGAATCGGATGTGCGGAATCAGAAATGGGGAATCAGAGGTGGGGAATCAGAGGCGGTGAATCAGAGATGGGGAATCAGAGGCGGGGAATCTGAGGCAGGAAATCAGACACGGGGATTCAGAGGCTGGGAATCAGACGGGGGGAATCAAAGGCGGGGAATCAGAGCTGGTGAATCAGAGGCAGGGAATCAGAGTTGGGGATTCAGAGGCGGGGAATAAGATATGGGGAAACAGAGGCGGGGAATCAGACGCGGGCAAACAGAGGCGGGGAATTAGATATGGGGAATCAGAGGTGGGGAATCAGAGGTGGTGAATCAGAGATGGGGAATCACAGGCGGGGAATCAGAGGCAGGGAATAGAACGCGGGGAATCAGAGGCAGGGAATCAGAGCTGGGGAATCAGAGGCGGGGAATCAGATATGGGGAAACAGAGGCGGGGAATCAGAGGCGGGGAAACAGAGGCGGGGAATCAGACATGGGGAATCGGATGCGGGGAATCAGAGGCGGGGAATCAGAGCTGGGGAATCAGAGGCGGGGAATCAGAGTTGGGGCATCAGAGGTGGGGAATTAGATATGGGGAAACAGAGGCGGGGAATCAGAGGCGGGGAAACAGAGGCGGGGAATCAGATGTGCGGAATCAGAGATGGGGAATCAGAGGCAGGGAATCAGAGTTGGGG
This sequence comes from Narcine bancroftii, assembly GCF_036971445.1. Taxonomy (NCBI): domain Eukaryota; kingdom Metazoa; phylum Chordata; class Chondrichthyes; order Torpediniformes; family Narcinidae; genus Narcine; species Narcine bancroftii. The sequence continues at coordinate 152,766,944 of NC_091472.1, read as the reverse complement.
AATCAGAGGCGGGGAATCAGATATGGGGAATCAGAGGCAGGGAATCAGAGGCAGGAAAACAGAGGCGGGGAATCAGATATGGGGAATCAGAGGTGGGGAATCAGGGGCAGGGAATCAGTGGCAGGGAATCAGGCGCGGGGAATCAGAGTCGGGGAATCAGAGGCAGGGAATCAGACACGGGGAATCAGAGGCAGGGAATCAGAGATGGGGAATCAGAGGTGGGGAATCAGAGGCAGGGAATCGGATGCCGGGAATCAGAGGCGGGAAATCAGAGCTGGCGAATCAGAGGCGGGGAATCAGAGTTGGGGAATCAGAGGCGGCGAAGCAGATATGGGGAAATAGAGGCGGGGAATCAGATATGGGGAATCAGAGGTGGGGAATCAGGGGCGGGGAATCAGTGGCAGGGAATCAGAGGCGGGGAATCAGAGGCGGGGAATCAGAGGCAGGGAATCAGACACGGGGAATCAGAGGCGGGGAATAAGATATGGGGAAACAGAGGCGGGGAATCAGACGCGGGCAAACAGAGGCGGGGAATTAGATATGGGGAATCAGAGGTGGGGAATCAGAGGTGGTGAATCAGAGATGGGGAATCACAGGCGGGGAATCAGAGGCAGGGAATAGAACGCGGGGAATCAGAGGCAGGGAATCAGAGCTGGGGAATCAGAGGCGGGGAATCAGATATGGGGAAACAGAGGCGGGGAATCAGAGGCGGGGAAACAGAGGCGGGGATTCAGACATGGGGAATCGGATGCGGGGAATCAGAGGCGGGGAATCAGAGCTGGGGAATTAGATATGGGGAAACAGAGGCGGGGAATCAGAGGCGGGGAAACAGAGGCGGGGAATCAGATGTGCGGAATCAGAGATGGGGAATCAGAGGCAGGGAATCAGATGTGCGGAATCAGAGATGGGGAATCAGAGGCAGGGTATCAGAATCAGAAGCGGGGAATCAGAGGCCGGGAATCAGAGGCCGGGAATCAGATGCTGGGAATAAGAGGCCGGGAATCAGAGGTGGGGAATCAGAGTCCGGGAATCAGAGATGGGGATTCAGAGGCGGGGAATGAGATATGGAGAATCAGAGGCGGGGAATCAGAGGCGGGGAAACAGAGGTGGGGATTCAGATATGGGGAATCAGAGGTGGCGAATCAGAGGCAGGGAATCAGATGCGGGGATTCAGAGCCGGGGAATCAGATATGGGGAATCAGAGGCGGGGAATCAGAGGCGGGGAAATAGAGGCGGGGAATCAGATATGGGGAATCAGTGGCAGGGAATCAGATATGGGGAATCAGAGGCTGGGAATCAGAGGGGGGGAAACAGAGGCGGGGAATAAGATATGGGGAATCAGAGGTGGGGAATCAGGGGCGGGGAATCAGTTGCAGGGAATCAGAGGCGGGGAATCAGAGGCGGGGAATCAGAGGCAGGGAATCAGACACGGGGAATCAGAGGTGGGGAATCAGAGATGGGGAATCAGAGGCGGGGAATCAGAGGCAGGGAATCAGACGCGGGGAATCAGAGGCGGGGAATAAGAGCTGGGGAATCAGAGGTGGGGAATCAGAGTCGTGGAATCAGAGGCAGGGAATCGGATGTGCGGAATCAGAAATGGGGAGTCAGAGGTGGGGAATCAGAGGCGGTGAATCAGAGATGGGGAATCAGAGGCGGGGAATCAGAGGCAGGAAATCAGACACGGGGATTCAGAGGCTGGGAATCAGACGGGGGGAATCAAAGGCGGGGAATCAGAGCTGGTGAATCAGAGGCAGGGAATCAGAGTTGGGGATTCAGAGGCGGGCAATCAGATATGTGGAAACAGAGGAGGGGAATCAGAGGCGGGCAAACAGAGGCGGGGAATTAGATATGGGGAATCAGAGGTGGGGAATCAGAGGTGGTGAATCAGAGATGGGGAATCAGAGGCGGGGAATCAGAGTTGGGGCATCAGAGGTGGGGAATTAGATATGGGGAAACAGAGGCGGGGAATCAGAGGCGGGGAAACAGAGGCGGGGAATCAGATGTGCGGAATCAGAGATGGGGAATCAGAGGCAGGGAATCAGATGTGCGGAATCAGAGATGGGGAATCAGAGGCAGGGTATCAGAATCAGAAGCGGGGAATCAGAGGCCGGGAATCAGAGGCCGGGAATCAGATGCTGGGAATAAGAGGCCGGGAATCAGAGGTGGGGAATCAGAGTCCGGGAATCAGAGATGGGGATTCAGAGGCGGGGAATGAGATATGGAGAATCAGAGGCGGGGAATCAGAGGCGGGGAAACAGAGGTGGGGATTCAGATATGGGGAATCAGAGGTGGCGAATCAGAGGCAGGGAATCAGATGCGGGGATTCAGAGGCGGGGAATCAGAGCTGGCGAATCAGAGGCGGGGAATCAGAGGTGCGCAATCAGAGCCGGGGAATCAGATATGGGGAATCAGAGGCGGGGAATCAGAGGCGGGGAAATAGAGGCGGGGAATCAGATATGGGGAATCAGAGGCGGGGAATCAGAGGCGGGGAAATAGAGGCGGGGAATCAGATATGGGGAATCAGAGGCAGGGAATCAGATATGGGGAATCAGAGGCGGGGAATCAGAGTTGGGGAATCAGAGGCGGCGAAGCAGATATGGGGAAATAGAGGCGGGGAATCAGATATGGGGAATCTGAGGTGGGGAATCAGGGGCGGGGAATCAGTGGCAGGGAATCAGAGGCGGGGAATCAGAGGCGGGGAATCAGAGGCAGGGAATCAGACACGGGGAATCAGAGGTGGGGAATCAGAGATGGGGAATCAGACGCGGGGAATCAGAGGCAGGGAATCAGACGCGGGGAATCAGAGGCGGGGAATCAGAGCTGGGGAATCAGAGGCGGGGAATCAGAGGCAGGGAATCAGACGCGGGGAATCAGAGGCGGGGAATCAGAGCTGGGGAATCAGAGGTGGGGAATCAGAGTCGGGGAATCAGAGGCAGGGAATCGGATGTGCGGAATCAGAAATGGGGAATCAGAGGTGGGGAATCAGAGGCGGTGAATCAGAGATGGGGAATCAGAGGCGGGGAATCTGAGGCAGGAAATCAGACACGGGGATTCAGAGGCTGGGAATCAGACGGGGGGAATCAAAGGCGGGGAATCAGAGCTGGTGAATCAGAGGCAGGGAATCAGAGTTGGGGATTCAGAGGCGGGGAATAAGATATGGGGAAACAGAGGCGGGGAATCAGACGCGGGCAAACAGAGGCGGGGAATTAGATATGGGGAATCAGAGGTGGGGAATCAGAGGTGGTGAATCAGAGATGGGGAATCACAGGCGGGGAATCAGAGGCAGGGAATAGAACGCGGGGAATCAGAGGCAGGGAATCAGAGCTGGGGAATCAGAGGCGGGGAATCAGATATGGGGAAACAGAGGCGGGGAATCAGAGGCGGGGAAACAGAGGCGGGGAATCAGACATGGGGAATCGGATGCGGGGAATCAGAGGCGGGGAATCAGAGCTGGGGAATCAGAGGCGGAGAATCAGAGTTGGGGCATCAGAGGTGGGGAATTAGATATGGGGAAACAGAGGCGGGGAATCAGAGGCGGGGAAACAGAGGCGGGGAATCAGATGTGCGGAATCAGAGATGGGGAATCAGAGGCAGGGAATCAGAGTTGGGGAATCAGAGGCGGGGAATCAGATATGGGGAATCAGAGGCAGGGAATCAGAGGCAGGAAAACAGAGGCGGGGAATCAGATATGGGGAATCAGAGGTGGGGAATCAGGGGCAGGGAATCAGTGGCAGGGAATCAGGCGCGGGGAATCAGAGTCGGGGAATCAGAGGCAGGGAATCAGACACGGGGAATCAGAGGCAGGGAATCAGAGATGGGGAATCAGAGGTGGGGAATCAGAGGCAGGGAATCGGATGCCGGGAATCAGAGGCGGGAAATCAGAGCTGGGGAATCAGAGGCGGGGAATCAGAGTTGGGGAATCAGAGGCGGCGAAGCAGATATGGGGAAATAGAGGCGGGGAATCAGATATGGGGAATCAGAGGTGGGGAATCAGGGGCGGGGAATCAGTGGCAGGGAATCAGAGGCGGGGAATCAGAGACGGGGAATCAGAGGCAGGGAATCAGACACGGGGAATCAGAGGCGGGGAATAAGATATGGGGAAACAGAGGTGGGGAATCAGAAGCGGGCAAACAGAGGCGGGGAATTAGATATGGGGAATCAGAGGTGGGGAATCAGAGATGGGGAATCACAGGCGGGGAATCAGAGGCAGGGAATAGAACGCGGGGAATCAGAGGCAGGGAATCAGAGCTGGGGAATCAGAGGCGGGGAATCAGATATGGGGAAACAGAGGCGGGGAATCAGAGGCGGGGAAACAGAGGCGGGGAATCAGACATGGGGAATCGGATGCGGGGAATCAGAGGCGGGGAATCAGAGCTGGGGAATCAGAGGCGGGGAATCAGAGTTGGGGCATCAGAGGTGGGGAATTAGATATGGGGAAACAGAGGCGGGGAATCAGAGGCGGGGAAACAGAGGCGGGGAATCAGATGTGCGGAATCAGAGATGGGGAATCAGAGGCAGGGAATCAGATGTGCGGAATCAGAGATGGGGAATCAGAGGCAGGGTATCAGAATCAGAAGCGGGGAATCAGAGGCCGGGAATCAGAGGCCGGGAATCAGATGCTGGGAATAAGAGACCGGGAATCAGAGGTGGGGAATCAGAGTCCGGGAATCAGAGATGGGGATTCAGAGGCGGGGAATGAGATATGGAGAATCAGAGGCGGGAAATCAGAGGCGGGGAAACAGAGGTGGGGATTCAGATATGGGGAATCAGAGGTGGCGAATCAGAGGCAGGGAATCAGATGCGGGGATTCAGAGCCGGGGAATCAGATATGGGGAATCAGAGGAGGGGAATCAGAGGCGGGGAAATAGAGGCGGGGAATCAGATATGGGGAATCAGAGGCAGGGAATCAGATATGGGGAATCAGAGGCTGGGAATCAGAGGGGGGGAAACAGAGGCGGGGAATAAGATATGGGGAATCAGAGGTGGGGAATCAGGGGCGGGGAATCAGTTGCAGGGAATCAGAGGCGGGGAATCAGAGGCGGGGAATCAGAGGCAGGGAATCAGACACGGGGAATCAGAGGTGGGGAATCAGAGATGGGGAATCAGAGGCGGGGAATCAAAGGCAGGGAATCAGACGCGGGGAATCAGAGGCGGGGAATAAGAGTGGGGAATCAGAGGTGGGGAATCAGAGTCGTGGAATCAGAGGCAGGGAATCGGATGTGCGGAATCAGAAATGGGGAGTCAGAGGTGGGGAATCAGAGGCGGTGAATCAGAGATGGGGAATCAGAGGCGGGGAATCAGAGGCAGGAAATCAGACACGGGGATTCAGAGGCTGGGAATCAGACGGGGGGAATCAAAGGCGGGGAATCAGAGCTGGTGAATCAGAGGCAGGGAATCAGAGTTGGGGATTCAGAGGCGGGCAATCAGATATGTGGAAACAGAGGAGGGGAATCAGAGGCGGGCAAACAGAGGCGGGGAATTAGATATGGGGAATCAGAGGTGGGGAATCAGAGGTGGTGAATCAGAGATGGGGAATCAGAGGCGGGGAATCAGAGTTGGGGCATCAGAGGTGGGGAATTAGATATGGGGAAACAGAGGCGGGGAATCAGAGGCGGGGAAACAGAGGCGGGGAATCAGATGTGCGGAATCAGAGATGGGGAATCAGAGGCAGGGAATCAGATGTGCGGAATCAGAGATGGGGAATCAGAGGCAGGGTATCAGAATCAGAAGCGGGGAATCAGAGGCCGGGAATCAGAGGCCGGGAATCAGATGCTGGGAATAAGAGGCCGGGAATCAGAGGTGGGGAATCAGAGTCCGGGAATCAGAGATGGGGATTCAGATATGGGGAATCAGAGGTGGCGAATCAGAGGCAGGGAATCAGAGGCAGGGAATCAGACACGGGGAATCAGAGGCGGGGAATCAGAGGTGCGCAATCAGAGCCGGGGAATCAGATATGGGGAATCAGAGGCGGGGAATCAGAGGCGGGGAAATAGAGGCGGGGAATCAGATATGGGGAATCAGAGGCAGGGAATCAGATATGGGGAATCAGAGGCTGGGAATCAGAGGGGGGGAAACAGAGGCGGGGAATAAGATATGGGGAATCAGAGGTGGGGAATCAGGGGCGGGGAATCAGTTGCAGGGAATCAGAGGCGGGGAATCAGAGGCGGGGAATCAGAGGCAGGGAATCAGACACGGGGAATCAGAGGTGGGGAATCAGAGATGGGGAATCAGAGGCGGGGAATCAGAGGCAGGGAATCAGACGCGGGGAATCAGAGGCGGGGAATAAGAGCTGGGGAATCAGAGGTGGGGAATCAGAGTCGTGGAATCAAAGGCAGGGAATCGGATGTGCGGAATCAGAAATGGGGAGTCAGAGGATAGGGAATCAGAGGCGGTGAATCAGAGATGGGGAATCAGAGGCGGGGAATCAGAGGCAGGAAATCAGACACGGGGATTCAGAGGCTGGGAATCAGACGGGGGGAATCAAAGGCGGGGAATCTGAGCTGGTGAATCAGAGGCAGGGAATCAGAGTTGGGGATTCAGAGGCGGGCAATCAGATATGTGGAAACAGAGGAGGGGAATCAGAGGCGGGCAAACAGAGGCGGGGAATTAGATATGGGGAATCAGAGGTGGGGAATCAGAGGTGGTGAATCAGAGATGGGGAATCACAGGCGGGGAATCAGAGGCAGGGAATGGAACGCGGGGAATCAGAGGCAGGGAATCAGAGCTGGGGAATCAGAGGCGGGGAATCAGATATGGGGAAACAGCGGTGAATCAGAGGCGGGGAAACAGAGGCGGGGAATCAGACATGGGGAATCGGATGCAGGGAATCAGAGGTGGGGAATCAGAGCTGGGGAATCAGAGGCGGGGAATCAGAGTTGGGGCATCAGAGGTGGGGAATTAGATATGGGGAAACAGAGGCGGAGAATCAGAGGCGGGGAAACAGAGGCGGGGAATCAGATATGGGGAATCAGAGGTGGGGACTCAGAGGCAGGGAATCAGATGTGCGGAATCAGAGATGGGGAATCAGAGGCAGGGAATCAGAATCAGAAGCGGGGAATCAGAGGCTGGGAATCAGAGGCCGGGAATCAAATGCTGGGAATAAGAGGCCGGGAATCAGAGGTGGGGAATCAGAGTCCGGGAATCAGAGATGAGGATTCAGAGGCGGGGAATGAGATATGGAGAATCAGAGGCGGGAAATCAGAGGCGGGAAAACAGAGGTGTGGAATCAGATATGGGGAATCAGAGGTGGCGAATCAAAGGCGGTGATTTAGAGATGGGGAATCAGAGGCGGGGAATCAGAGGCAGGGAATCAGATGCGGGGAATCAGAGGCGGGGAATCAGAGCTGGCGAATCAGAGGCGGGGAATCAGAGGTGGGCAATCAGAGCCGGGGAATCAGATATGGGGAATCAGAGGCGGGGAATCAGAGGCGGGGAAACAGAGGCGGGGAATCAGATATGGGGAATCAGAGGTGGGGAATCAGAGGTTGTAAATCAGAGATGGGGAATCAAGGCGGGGAATCAGAGGCAGGGAATCAGACGCGGGGAATCAGAGGCGGGGATTCAGAGCTGGGGAATCAGAGGCGGGGAATCAGAGTTGGGGAATCAGAGGCAGGGAATCAGATATGGGGAACCAGAGGCGGGGAATCAGAGGCGGGGAAACAGAGGCGGGGAATCAGATATGGGGAATCAGAAGTGGGGAATCAGGGGCAGGGAATCAGTGGCAGGGAATCAGAGGCGGGGAATCAGAGGCGGGGAATCAGAGGCAGGGAATCAGACACGGGGAATCAGAGGCGGGGAATCAGAGATGGGGAATCAGAGGTGGGGAATCAGAGGCAGGGAATCGGACGCCGGGAATCAGAGGCGGGGAATCAGAGCTGGGGAATCAGAGGCGGGGAATCAGAGTTGGGGAATCAGAGGCGGGGAATCAGATATGGGGAAATAGAGGCGGGGAATCAGATATGGGGAATGAGAGGTGTGGAATCAGAGGTTGGGAATCAGAGGCCGGGAATCAGAGATGGGGATTCAGAGGCGGGGAATGAGATATGGAGAATCAGAGGCGGGGAATCAGAGGCGGGGAAACAGAGGTGGGGAATCAGATATGGGGAATCAGAGGTGGCGAATCAAAGGCGGTGAATCAGAGATGGGGAAACAGAGGCGGGGAATCAGAGGTGTGGAAACAGAGGTGGGGAATCACATATGGGGAATCAGAGGCGGGGAAACAGAGACAGGGAATCAGATATGGGGAATCAGAGGCGGGGAATCAGAGGTGGGGAATCATAGGCAGGGAATCGGATGTGCGGATTCAGAGATGGGGAATCAGAGGCCGGGAATCAGAGGTGGTGAACCAGAGATGGGGAATCAGAGGCGGTGAATCAGAGGCAGGGAATCAGACGCGGGGAATCAGAGGTGGGCAATCAGAGGCGGAGAATCAGATATGGGGAATCAGAGGCGTGGAATCAGAGGCGGGGAAACAGAGGCGGGGAATCAGATATGGGGAATCAGAGGTGGGGCATCAGAGGTTGTGAATCACAGATGGGGAATCAGAGGCGGGGAATCAGAGGCAGGGAATCAGACGCGAGGAGTCAGAGGCGGGGATTCAGAGCTGGGGAATCAGAGGCGGGGAATCAGAGTTGGGGAATCAGAGGCGGGGAATCAGATATGGGGAATCAGAGGCAGGGAATCAGAGGCAGGAAAACAGAGGCGGGGAATCAGATATGGGGAATCAGAGGTGGGGAATCAGGGGCAGGGAATCAGTGGCAGGGAATCAGGCGCGGGGAATCAGAGTCGGGGAATCAGAGGCAGGGAATCAGACACGGGGAATCAGAGGCGGGGAATCAGAGATGGGGAATCAGAGGTGGGGAATCAGAGGCAGGGAATCGGATGCCGGGAATCAGAGGCGGGAAATCAGAGCTGGGGAATCAGAGGCGGGGAATCAGAGTTGGGGAATCAGAGGCGGCGAAGCAGATATGGGGAAATAGAGGCGGGGAATCAGATATGGGGAATCAGAGGTGGGGAATCAGGGGCGGGGAATCAGTGGCAGGGAATCAGAGGCGGGGAATCAGAGGCGGGGAATCAGACGGGGGGAATCAAAGGCGGAGAATCAGAGCTGGTGAATCAGAGGCAGGGAATCAGAGTTGGGGATTCAGAGGCGGGCAATCAGATATGTGGAAACAGAGGAGGGGAATCAGAGGCGGGCAAACAGAGGCGGGGAATTAGATATGGGGAATCAGAGGTGGGGAATCAGAGGTGGTGAATCAGAGATGGGGAATCACAGGCGGGGAATCAGAGGCAGGGAATGGAACGCGGGGAATCAGAGGCAGGGAATCAGAGCTGGGGAATCAGAGGCGGGGAATCAGATATGGGGAAACAGCGGTGAATCAGAGGCGGGGAAACAGAGGTGGGGAATCAGACATGGGGAATCGGATGCAGGGAATCAGAGGTGGGGAATCAGAGCTGGGGAATCAGAGGCGGGGAATCAGAGTTGGGGCATCAGAGGTGGGGAATTAGATATGGGGAAACAGAGGCGGAGAATCAGAGGCGGGGAAACAGAGGCGGGGAATCAGATATGGGGAATCAGAGGTGGGGACTCAGAGGCAGGGAATCAGATGTGCGGAATCAGAGATGGGGAATCAGAGGCAGGGAATCAGAATCAGAAGCGGGGAATCAGAGGCTGGGAATCAGAGGCCGGGAATCAAATGCTGGGAATAAGAGGCCGGGAATCAGAGGTGGGGAATCAGAGTCCGGGAATCAGAGATGAGGATTCAGAGGCGGGGAATGAGATATGGAGAATCAGAGGCGGGGAATCAGAGGCGGGGAAACAGAGGTGTGGAATCAGATATGGGGAATCAGAGGTGGCGAATCAAAGGCGGTGATTTAGAGATGGGGAATCAGAGGCGGGGAATCAGAGGCAGGGAATCAGATGCGGGGAATCAGAGGCGGGGAATCAGAGCTGGCGAATCAGAGGCGGGGAATCAGAGGTGGGCAATCAGAGCCGGGGAATCAGATATGGGGAATCAGAGGCGGGGAATCAGAGGCGGGGAAACAGAGGCGGGGAATAAGATATGGGGAATCAGAGGTGGGGAATCAGAGGTTGTAAATCAGAGATGGGGAATCAAGGCGGGGAATCAGAGGCAGGGAATCAGACGCGGGGAATCAGAGGCGGGGATTCAGAGCTGGGGAATCAGAGGCGGGGAATCAGAGTTGGGGAATCAGAGGCAGGGAATCAGAAATGGGGAACCAGAGGCGGGGAATCAGAGGCGGGGAAACAGAGGCGGGGAATCAGATATGGGGAATCAGAAGTGGGGAATCAGGGGCAGGGAATCAGTGGCAGGGAATCAGAGGCGGGGAATCAGAGGCGGGGAATCAGAGGCAGGGAATCAGACACGGAGAATCAGAGGCGGGGAATCAGAGATGGGGAATCAGAGGTGGGGAATCAGAGGCAGGGAATCGGACGCCGGGAATCAGAGGCGGGGAATCAGAGCTGGGGAATCAGAGGCGGGGAATCAGAGTTGTGGAATCAGAGGCGGGGAATCAGATATGGGGAAATAGAGGCGGGGAATCAGATATGGGGAATGAGAGGTGTGGAATCAGAGGTTGGGAATCAGAGGCCGGGAATCAGAGATGGGGATTCAGAGGCGGGGAATGAGATATGGAGAATCAGAGGCGGGGAATCAGAGGCTCGGAAACAGAGGTGGGGAATCAGATATGGGGAATCAGAGGTGGCGAATCAAAGGCGGTGAATCAGAGATGGGGAAACAGAGGCGGGGAATCAGAGGCGTGGAAACAGAGGTGGGGAATCACATATGGGGAATCAGAGGCGGGGAAACAGAGACAGGGAATCAGATATGGGGAATCAGAGGCGGGGAATCAGAGGTGGGGAATCATAGGCAGGGAATCGGATGTGCGGATTCAGAGATGGGGAATCAGAGGCCGGGAATCAGAGGTGGTGAACCAGAGATGGGGAATCAGAGGCGGTGAATCAGAGGCAGGGAATCAGACGCGGGGAATCAGAGGTGGGCAATCAGAGGCGGGGAATCAGATATGGGGAATCAGAGGCGGGGAATCAGAGGCGGGGAAACAGAGGCGGGGAATCAGATATGGGGAATCAGAGGTGGGGCATCAGAGGTTGTGAATCACAGATGGGGAATCAGAGGCGGGGAATCAGAGGCAGGGAATCAGACGCGAGGAGTCAGAGGCGGGGATTCAGAGCTGGGGAATCAGAGGCGGGGAATCAGAGTTGGGGAATCAGAGGCGGGGAATCAGATATGGGGAATCAGAGGCAGGGAATCAGAGGCAGGAAAACAGAGGCGGGGAATCAGATATGGGGAATCAGAGGTGGGGAATCAGGGGCAGGGAATCAGTGGCAGGGAATCAGGCGCGGGGAATCAGAGTCGGGGAATCAGAGGCAGGGAATCAGACACGGGGAATCAGAGGCGGGGAATCAGAGATGGGGAATCAGAGGTGGGGAATCAGAGGCAGGGAATCGGATGCCGGGAATCAGAGGCGGGAAATCAGAGCTGGGGAATCAGAGGCGGGGAATCAGAGTTGGGGAATCAGAGGCGGCGAAGCAGATATGGGGAAATAGAGGCGGGGAATCAGATATGGGGAATCAGAGGTGGGGAATCAGGGGCGGGGAATCAGTGGCAGGGAATCAGAGGCGGGGAATCAGAGGCGGGGAATCAGAGGCAGGGAATCAGACACGGGGAATCAGAGGTGGGGAATCAGAGATGGGGAATCAGAGGCGGGGAATCAGAGGCAGGGAATCAGACGCGGGGAATCAGAGGCGGGGAATCAGAGCTGGGGAATCAGAGGCGGGGAATCAGAGGCAGGGAATCAGACGCGGGGAATCAGAGGCGGGGATCAGAGCTGGGGAATCAGAGGTGGGGAATCAGAGTCGGGGAATCAGAGGCAGGGAATCGGATGTGCGGAATCAGAAATGGGGAATCAGAGGTGGGGAATCAGAGGTGGTGAATCAGAGATGGGGAATCAGAGGCGGGGAATCTGAGGCAGGAAATCAGACACGGGGATTCAGAGGCTGGGAATCAGACGGGGGGAATCAAAGGCGGGTAATCAGAGCTGGTGAATCAGAGGCAGGGAATCAGAGTTGGGGATTCAGAGGCGGGGAATAAGATATGGGGAAACAGAGGCGGGGAATCAGACGCGGGCAAACAGAGGCGGGGAATTAGATATGGGGAATCAGAGGTGGGGAATCAGAGGTGGTGAATCAGAGATGGGGAATCACAGGCGGGGAATCAGAGGCAGGGAATAGAACGCGGGGAATCAGAGGCAGGGAATCAGAGCTGGGGAATCAGAGGCGGGGAATCAGATATGGGGAAACAGAGGCGGGGAATCAGAGGCGGGGAAACAGAGGCGGGGAATCAGACATGGGAAATCGGATGCGGGGAATCAGAGGCGGGGAATCAGAGCTGGGGAATCAGAGGCGGGGAATCAGAGTTGGGGCATCAGAGGTGGGGAATTAGATATGGGGAAACAGAGGCGGGGAATCAGAGGCGGGGAAACAGAGGCGGGGATCAGATGTGCGGAATCAGAGATGGGGAATCAGAGGCAGGGAATCAGAGTTGGGGAATCAGAGGCGGGGAATCAGATATGGGGAATCAGAGGCAGGGAATCAGAGGCAGGAAAACAGAGGCGGGGAATCAGATATGGGGAATCAGAGGTGGGGAATCAGGGGCAGGGAATCAGTGGCAGGGAATCAGGCGCGGGGAATCAGAGTCGGGGAATCAGAGGCAGGGATTCAGACACGGGCAATCAGAGGCGGGGAATCAGAGATGGGGAATCAGAGGTGGGGAATCAGAGGCAGGGAATGGGATGCCGGGAATCAGAGGCGGGAAATCAGAGCTGGGGAATCAGAGGCGGGGAATCAGAGTTGGGGAATCAGAGGCGGCGAAGCAGATATGGGGAAATAGAGGCGGGGAATCAGATATGGGGAATCAGAGGTGGGGAATCAGGGGCGGGGAATCAGTGGCAGGGAATCAGAGGCGGGGAATCAGAGGCGGGGAATCAGAGGCAGGGAATCAGACACGGGGAATCAGAGGTGGGGAATCAGAGATGGGGAATCAGAGGCGGGGAATCAGAGGCAGGGAATCAGACGCGGGGAATCAGAGGCGGGGAATCAGAGCTGGGGAATCAGAGGCGGGGAATCAGAGGCAGGGAATCAGACGCGGGGAATCAGAGGCGGGGAATCAGAGCTGGGGAATCAGAGGTGGGGAATCAGAGTCGGGGAATCAGAGGCAGGGAATCGGATGTGCGGAATCAGAAATGGGGAATCAGAGGTGGGGAATCAGAGGCGGTGAATCAGAGATGGGGAATCAGAGGCGGGGAATCTGAGGCAGGAAATCAGACACGGGGATTCAGAGGCTGGGAATCAGACGGGGGGAATCAAAGGCGGGGAATCAGAGCTGGTGAATCAGAGGCAGGGAATCAGAGTTGGGGATTCAGAGGCGGGGAATAAGATATGGGGAAACAGAGGCGGGGAATCAGACGCGGGCAAACAGAGGCGGGGAATTAGATATGGGGAATCAGAGGTGGGGAATCAGAGGTGGTGAATCAGAGATGGGGTATCACAGGCGGGGAATCAGAGGCAGGGAATAGAACGCGGGGAATCAGAGGCAGGGAATCAGAGCTGGGGAATCAGAGGCGGGGAATCAGATATGGGGAAACAGAGGCGGGGAATCAGAGGCGGGGAAACAGAGGCGGGGAATCAGACATGGGGAATCGGATGCGGGGAATCAGAGGCGGGGAATCAGAGCTGGGGAATCAGAGGCGGGGAATCAGAGTTGGGGCATCAGAGGTGGGGAATTAGATATGGGGAAACAGAGGCGGGGAATCAGAGGCGGGGAAACAGAGGCGGGGAATCAGATGTGCGGAATCAGAGATGGGGAATCAGAGGCAGGGAATCAGATGTGCGGAATCAGAGATGGGGAATCAGAGGCAGGGTATCAGAATCAGAAGCGGGGAATCAGAGGCCGAGAATCAGAGGCCGGGAATCAGATGCTGGGAATAAGAGGCCGGGAATCAGAGGTGGGGAATCAGAGTCCGGGAATAAGAGATGGGGATTCAGAGGCGGGGAATGAGATATGGAGAATCAGAGGCGGGGAATCAGAGGCGGGGAAACAGAGGTGGGGATTCAGATATGGGGAATCAGAGGTGGCGAATCAGAGGCAGGGAATCAGATGCGGGGATTCAGAGGCGGGGAATCAGAGCTGGCGAATCAGAGGCGGGGAATCAGATATGGGGAATCAGAGGCGGGGAATCAGAGGCGGGGAAATAGAGGCGGGGAATCAGATATGGGGAATCAGAGGCAGGGAATCAGATATGGGGAATCAGAGGCTGGGAATCAGAGGGGGGGAAACAGAGGCGGGGAATAAGATATGGGGAATCAGAGGTGGGGAATCAGGGGCGGGGAATCAGTTGCAGGGAATCAGAGGCGGGGAATCAGAGGCGGTGAATCAGAGGCAGGGAATCAGACACGGGGAATCAGAGGTGGGGAATCAGAGATGGGGAATCAGAGGCGGTGAATCAGAGGCAGGGAATCAGACGCGGGGAATCAGAGGCGGGGAATAAGAGCTGGGGAATCAGAGGTGGGGAATCAGAGTCGTGGAATCAGAGGCAGGGAATCGGATGTGCGGAATCAGAAATGGGGAGTCAGAGGTGGGGAATCAGAGGCGGTGAATCAGAGATGGGGAATCAGAGGCGGGGAATCAGAGGCAGGAAATCAGACACGGGGATTCAGAGGCTGGGAATCAGACGGGGGGAATCAAAGGCGGGGAATCAGAGCTGGTGAATCAGAGGCAGGGAATCAGAGTTGGGGATTCAGAGGCGGGCAATCAGATATGTGGAAACAGAGGAGGGGAATCAGAGGCGGGCAAACAGAGGCGGGGAATTAGATATGGGGAATCAGATATGGGGAAACAGCGGTGAATCAGAGGCGGGGAAACAGAGGCGGGGAATCAGACATGGGGAATCGGATGCAGGGAATCAGAGGTGGGGAATCAGAGCTGGGGAATCAGAGGCGGGGAATCAGAGTTGGGGCATCAGAGGTGGGGAATTAGATATGGGGAAACAGAGGCGGGGAATCAGAGGCGGGGAAACAGAGGCGGGGATTCAGATATGGGGAATCAGAGGTGGGGAATCAGAGGCAGGGAATCAGATGTGCGGAATCAGAGATGGGGAATCAGAGGCAGGGAATCAGAATCAGAAGCGGGGAATTAGAGGCCGGGAATCAGAGGCCGGGAATCGGATGCTGGGAATAAGAGGCCGGGAATCAGAGGTGGGGAATCAGAGTCCGGGAATCAGAGATGGGGATTCAGAGGCGGGGAATGAGATATGGAGAATCAGAGGCGGGGAATCAGAGGCGGGGAAACAGAGGTGTGGAATCAGATATGGGGAATCAGAGGTGGCGAATCAAAGGCGGTGATTTAGAGATTGGGAATCAGAGGCGGGGAATCAGAGGCAGGGAATCAGATGCGGGGAATCAGAGGCGGGGAATCAGAGCTGGCGAATCAGAGGCGGGGAATCAGAGGTGGGCAATCAGAGCCGGGGAATCAGATATGGGGAATCAGAGGCGGGGAATCAGAGGTGGGGAATCATAGGCAGGGAATCGGATGTGCGGATTCAGAGATGGGGAATCAGAGGCCGGGAATCAGAGGTGGTGAACCAGAGATGGGGAATCAGAGGCGGTGAATCAGAGGAAGGGAATCAGACGCGGGGAATCAGAGGTGGGCAATCAGAGGCGGGGAATCAGATATGGGGA
This sequence comes from Narcine bancroftii, assembly GCF_036971445.1. Taxonomy (NCBI): domain Eukaryota; kingdom Metazoa; phylum Chordata; class Chondrichthyes; order Torpediniformes; family Narcinidae; genus Narcine; species Narcine bancroftii. The sequence continues at coordinate 152,751,172 of NC_091472.1, read as the reverse complement.
ATCAGAGGCGGGGAATCAGACGCGGGGAAACAGAGGCGGGGAATCAGATATGGGGAATCAGAGGTGGGGCATCAGAGGTTGTGAATCACAGATGGGGAATCAGAGGCGGGGAATCAGAGGCAGGGAATCAGACGCGAGGAGTCAGAGGCGGGGATTCAGAGCTGGGGAATCAGAGGCGGGGAATCAGAGTTGGGGAATCAGAGGCGGGGAATCAGATATGGGGAATCAGAGGCAGGGAATCAGAGGCAGGAAAACAGAGGCGGGGAATCAGATATGGGGAATCAGAGGTGGGGAATCAGGGGCAGGGAATCAGTGGCAGGGAATCAGACGCGGGGAATCAGAGTCGGGGAATCAGAGGCAGGGAATCAGACACGGGGAATCAGAGGCGGGAAATCAGAGCTGGGGAATCAGAGGCGGGGAATCAGAGTTGGGGAATCAGAGGCGGCGAAGCAGATATGGGGAAATAGAGGCGGGGAATCAGATATGGGGAATCAGAGGTGGGGAATCAGGGGCGGGAAATCAGTGGCAGGGAATCAGAGGCGGGGAATCAGAGGCGGGGAATCAGAGGCAGGGAATCAGACACGGGGAATCAGAGGTGGGGAATCAGAGATGGGGAATCAGAGGCGGGGAATCAGAGGCAGGGAATCAGACGCGGGGAATCAGAGGCGGGGAATCAGAGCTGGGGAATCAGAGGCAGGGAATCAGAGGCAGGGAATCAGACGCGGGGTATCAGAGGCGGGGAATCAGAGCTGGGGAATCAGAGGTGGGGAATCAGAGTCGGGGAATCAGAGGCAGGGAATCGGATGTGCGGAATCAGAAATGGGGAATCAGAGGTGGGGAATCAGAGGCGGTGAATCAGAGATGGGGAATCAGAGGCGGGGAATCTGAGGCAGGAAATCAGACACGGGGATTCAGAGGCTGGGAATCAGACAGGGGGAATCAAAGGCGGGGAATCAGAGCTGGTGAATCAGAGGCAGGGAATCAGAGTTGGGGATTCAGAGGCTGGGAATAAGATATGGGGAAACAGAGGCGGGGAATCAGACGCGGGCAAACAGAGGCGGGGAATTAGATATGGGGAATCAGAGGTGGGGAATCAGAGGTGGTGAATCAGAGATGGGGAATCACAGGCGGGGTATCAGAGGCAGGGAATAGAACGCGGGGAATCAGAGGCAGGGAATCAGAGCTGGGGAATCAGAGGCGGGGAATCAGATATGGGGAAACAGAGGCGGGGAATCAGAGGCGGGGAAACAGAGGCGGGGAATCAGACATGGGGAATCGGATGCGGGGAATCAGAGGCGGGGAATAAGAGCTGGGGAATCAGAGGCTGGGAATTAGAGTTGGGGCATCAGAGGTGGGGAATTAGATATGGGGAAACAGAGGCGGGGAATCAGAGGCGAGGAAACAGAGGCGGGGAATCAGATGTGCGGAATCAGAGATGGGGAATCAGAGGCAGGGAATCAGATGTGCGGAATCAGAGATGGGGAATCAGAGGCAGGGTATCAGAATCAGAAGCGGGGAATCAGAGGCCGGGAATCAGAGGCCGGGAATCAGATGCTGGGAATCAGAGGCCGGGAATCAGAGGTGGGGAATCAGAGTCCGGGAATCAGAGATGGGGATTCAGAGGCGGGGAATGAGATATGGAGAATCAGAGGCGGGGAATCAGAGGCGGGGAAACAGAGGTGGGGATTCAGATATGGGGAATCAGATATGGGGAATCAGAGGCAGGGAATCAGATATGGGGAATCAGAGGCTGGGAATCAGAGGGGGGGAAACAGAGGCGGGGAATAAGATATGGGGAATCAGAGGTGGGGAATCAGGGGCGGGGAATCAGTTGCAGGGAATCAGAGGCGGGGAATCAGAGGCGGGGAATCAGAGGCAGGGAATCAGACACGGGGAATCAGAGGTGGGGAATCAGAGATGGGGAATCAGAGGCGGGGAATCAGAGGCAGGGAATCAGACGCGGGGAATCAGAGGCGGGGAATAAGAGCTGGGGAATCAGAGGTGGGGAATCAGAGTCGTGGAATCAGTGGCAGGGAATCGGATGTGCGGAATCAGAAATGGGGAGTCAGAGGAGGGGAATCAGAGGCGGTGAATCAGAGGCGGTGAATCAGAGATGGGGAATCAGAGGCTGGGAATCAGAGGCAGGAAATCAGACACGGGGATTCAGAGGCTGGGAATCAGACGGGGGGAATCAAAGGCGGGGAATCAGAGCTGGTGAATCAGAGGCAGGGAATCAGAGTTGGGGATTCAGAGGCGGGCAATCAGATATGTGGAAACAGAGGAGGGGAATCAGAGGCGGGCAAACAGAGGCGGGGAATTAGATATGGGGAATCAGAGGTGGGGAATCAGAGGTGGTGAATCAGAGATGGGGAATCACAGGCGGGGAATCAGAGGCAGGGAATGGAATGCGGGGAATCAGAGGCAGGGAATCAGAGCTGGGGAATCAGAGGCAGGGAATCAGATATGGGGAAACAGCGGTGAATCAGAGGCGGGGAAACAGAGGCGGGGAATCAGACATGGGGAATCGGATGCAGGGAATCAGAGGTGGGGAATCAGAGCTGGGGAATCAGAGGCGGGGAATCAGAGTTGGGGCATCAGAGGTGGGGAATTAGATATGGGGAAACAGAGGCGGGGAATCAGAGGCGGGGAAACAGAGGCGGGGAATCAGATATGGGGAATCAGAGGTGGGGACTCAGAGGCAGGGAATCAGATGTGCAGAATCAGAGATGGGGAATCAGAGGCAGGGAATCAGAATCAGAAGCGGGGAATCAGAGGCTGGGAATCGGAGGCCGGGAATCAAATGCTGGGAATAAGAGGCCGGGAATCAGAGGTGGGGAATCAGAGTCCGGGAATCAGAGATGAGGATTCAGAGGCGGGGAATGAGATATGGAGAATCAGAGGCGGGGAATCAGAGGCGGGGAAACAGAGGTGTGGAATCAGATATGGGGAATCAGAGGTGGCGAATCAAAGGCGGTGATTTAGAGATGGGGAATCAGAGGCGGGGAATCAGAGGCAGGGAATCAGATGCGGGGAATCAGAGGCGGGGAATCAGAGCTGGCGAATCAGAGGCGGGGAATCAGAGGTGGGCAATCAGAGCCGGGGAATCAGATATGGGGAATCAGAGGCGGGGAATCAGAGGCGGGGAAACAGAGGCGGGGAATCAGATATGGGGAATCAGAGGTGGGGAATCAGAGGTTGTAAATCAGAGATGGGGAATCAAGGCGGGGAATCAGAGGCAGGGAATCAGACGCGGGGAATCAGAGGCGGGGATTCAGAGCTGGGGAATCAGAGGCGGGGAATCAGAGTTGGGGAATCAGAGGCAGGGAATCAGATATCGGGAACCAGAGGCGGGGAATCAGAGGCGGGGAAACAGAGGCGGGGAATCAGATATGGGGAATCAGAAGTGGGGAATCAGGGGCAGGGAATCAGTGGCAGGGAATCAGAGGCGGGGAATCAGAGGTGGGGAATCAGAGGCAGGGAATCAGACACGGGGAATCAGAGGCGGGGAATCAGAGATGGGGAATCAGAGGTGGGGAATCAGAGGCAGGGAATCGGACGCCGGGAATCAGAGGCGGGGAATCAGAGCTGGGGAATCAGAGGCGGGGAATCAGAGTTGGGGAATCAGAGGCGGGGAATCAGATATGGGGAAATAGAGGCGGGGAATCAGATATGGGGAATGAGAGGTGTGGAATCAGAGGTTGGGAATCAGAGGCCGGGAATCAGAGATGGGGATTCAGAGGCGGGGAATGAGATATGGAGAATCAGAGGCGGGGAATCAGAGGCGGGGAAACAGAGGTGGGGAATCAGATATGGGGAATCAGAGGTGGCGAATCAAAGGCGGTGAATCAGAGATGGGGAAACAGAGGCGGGGAATCAGAGGCGTGGAAACAGAGGTGGGGAATCACATATGGGGAATCAGAGGCGGGGAAACAGAGACAGGGATTCAGATATGGGGAATCAGAGGCGGGGAATCAGAGGTGGGGAATCATAGGCAGGGAATCGGATGTGCGGATTCAGAGATGGGGAATCAGAGGCCGGGAATCAGAGGTGGTGAACCAGAGATGGGGAATCAGAGGCGGTGAATCAGAGGCAGGGAATCAGACGCGGGGAATCAGAGGTGGGCAATCAGAGGCGGGGAATCAGATATGGGGAATCAGAGGCGGGGAATCAGAGGAGGGGAAACAGAGGCGGGGAATCAGATATGGGGAATCAGAGGTGGGGCATCAGAGGTTGTGAATCACAGATGGGGAATCAGAGGCGGGGAATCAGAGGCAGGGAATCAGACGCGAGGAGTCAGAGGCGGGGATTCAGAGCTGGGGAATCAGAGGCGGGGAATCAGAGTTGGGGAATCAGAGGCGGGGAATCAGATATGGGGAATCAGAGGCAGGGAATCAGAGGCAGGAAAACAGAGGCGGGGAATCAGATATGGGGAATCAGAGGTGGGGAATCAGGGGCAGGGAATCAGTGGCAGGGAATCAGGCGCGGGGAATCAGAGTCGGGGAATCAGAGGCAGGGAATCAGACACGGGGAATCAGACGCGGGGAATCAGAGGTGGGCAATCAGAGGCGGGGAATCAGATATGGGGAATCAGAGGCGGGGAATCAGAGGCGGGGAAACAGAGGCGGGGAATCAGATATGGGGAATCAGAGGTGGGGCATCAGAGGTTGTGAATCACAGATGGGGAATCAGAGGCGGGGAATCAGAGGCAGGGAATCAGACGCGAGGAGTCAGAGGCGGGGATTCAGAGCTGGGGAATCAGAGGCGGGGAATCAGAGTTGGGGAATCAGAGGCGGGGAATCAGATATGGGGAATCAGAGGCAGGGAATCAGAGGCAGGAAAACAGAGGCGGGGAATCAGATATGGGGAATCAGAGGTGGGGAATCAGGGGCAGGGAATCAGTGGCAGGGAATCAGACGCGGGGAATCAGAGTCGGGGAATCAGAGGCAGGGAATCAGACACGGGGAATCAGAGGCGGGAAATCAGAGCTGGGGAATCAGAGGCGGGGAATCAGAGTTGGGGAATCAGAGGCGGCGAAGCAGATATGGGGAAATAGAGGCGGGGAATCAGATATGGGGAATCAGAGGTGGGGAATCAGGGGCGGGAAATCAGTGGCAGGGAATCAGAGGCGGGGAATCAGAGGCGGGGAATCAGAGGCAGGGAATCAGACACGGGGAATCAGAGGTGGGGAATCAGAGATGGGGAATCAGAGGCGGGGAATCAGAGGCAGGGAATCAGACGCGGGGAATCAGAGGCGGGGAATCAGAGCTGGGGAATCAGAGGCCGGGAATCAGAGGCAGGGAATCAGACGCGGGGTATCAGAGGCGGGGAATCAGAGCTGGGGAATCAGAGGTGGGGAATCAGAGTCGGGGAATCAGAGGCAGGGAATCGGATGTGCGGAATCAGAAATGGGGAATCAGAGGTGGGGAATCAGAGGCGGTGAATCAGAGATGGGGAATCAGAGGCGGGGAATCTGAGGCAGGAAATCAGACACGGGGATTCAGAGGCTGGGAATCAGACAGGGGGAATCAAAGGCGGGGAATCAGAGCTGGTGAATCAGAGGCAGGGAATCAGAGTTGGGGATTCAGAGGCTGGGAATAAGATATGGGGAAACAGAGGCGGGGAATCAGACGCGGGCAAACAGAGGCGGGGAATTAGATATGGGGAATCAGAGGTGGGGAATCAGAGGTGGTGAATCAGAGATGGGGAATCACAGGCGGGGAATCAGAGGCAGGGAATAGAACGCGGGGAATCAGAGGCAGGGAATCAGAGCTGGGGAATCAGAGGCGGGGAATCATATATTTGGAAACAGAGGCGGGGAATCAGAGGCGGGGAAACAGAGGCGGGGAATCAGACATGGGGAATCGGATGCGGGGAATCAGAGGCGGGGAATAAGAGCTGGGGAATCAGAGGCTGGGAATTAGAGTTGGGGCATCAGAGGTGGGGAATTAGATATGGGGAAACAGAGGCGGGGAATCAGAGGCGAGGAAACAGAGGCGGGGAATCAGATGTGCGGAATCAGAGATGGGGAATCAGAGGCAGGGAATCAGATGTGCGGAATCAGAGATGGGGAATCAGAGGCAGGGTATCAGAATCAGAAGCGGGGAATCAGAGGCCGGGAATCAGAGGCCGGGAATCAGATGCTGGGAATCAGAGGCCGGGAATCAGAGGTGGGGAATCAGAGTCCGGGAATCAGAGATGGGGATTCAGAGGCGGGGAATGAGATATGGAGAATCAGAGGCGGGGAATCAGAGGCGGGGAAACAGAGGTGGGGATTCAGATATGGGGAATCAGATATGGGGAATCAGAGGCAGGGAATCAGATATGGGGAATCAGAGGCTGGGAATCAGAGGGGGGGAAACAGAGGCGGGGAATAAGATATGGGGAATCAGAGGTGGGGAATCAGGGGCGGGGAATCAGTTGCAGGGAATCAGAGGCGGGGAATCAGAGGCGGGGAATCAGAGGCAGGGAATCAGACACGGGGAATCAGAGGTGGGGAATCAGAGATGGGGAATCAGAGGCGGGGAATCAGAGGCAGGGAATCAGACGCGGGGAATCAGAGGCGGGGAATAAGAGCTGGGGAATCAGAGGTGGGGAATCAGAGTCGTGGAATCAGTGGCAGGGAATCGGATGTGCGGAATCAGAAATGGGGAGTCAGAGGAGGGGAATCAGAGGCGGTGAATCAGAGGCGGTGAATCAGAGATGGGGAATCAGAGGCTGGGAATCAGAGGCAGGAAATCAGACACGGGGATTCAGAGGCTGGGAATCAGACGGGGGGAATCAAAGGCGGGGAATCAGAGCTGGTGAATCAGAGGCAGGGAATCAGAGTTGGGGATTCAGAGGCGGGCAATCAGATATGTGGAAACAGAGGAGGGGAATCAGAGGCGGGCAAACAGAGGCGGGGAATTAGATATGGGGAATCAGAGGTGGGGAATCAGAGGTGGTGAATCAGAGATGGGGAATCACAGGCGGGGAATCAGAGGCAGGGAATGGAATGCGGGGAATCAGAGGCAGGGAATCAGAGCTGGGGAATCAGAGGCAGGGAATCAGATATGGGGAAACAGCGGTGAATCAGAGGCGGGGAAACAGAGGCGGGGAATCAGACATGGGGAATCGGATGCAGGGAATCAGAGGTGGGGAATCAGAGCTGGGGAATCAGAGGCGGGGAATCAGAGTTGGGGCATCAGAGGTGGGGAATTAGATATGGGGAAACAGAGGCGGGGAATCAGAGGCGGGGAAACAGAGGCGGGGAATCAGATATGGGGAATCAGAGGTGGGGACTCAGAGGCAGGGAATCAGATGTGCAGAATCAGAGATGGGGAATCAGAGGCAGGGAATCAGAATCAGAAGCGGGGAATCAGAGGCTGGGAATCGGAGGCCGGGAATCAAATGCTGGGAATAAGAGGCCGGGAATCAGAGGTGGGGAATCAGAGTCCGGGAATCAGAGATGAGGATTCAGAGGCGGGGAATGAGATATGGAGAATCAGAGGCGGGGAATCAGAGGCGGGGAAACAGAGGTGTGGAATCAGATATGGGGAATCAGAGGTGGCGAATCAAAGGCGGTGATTTAGAGATGGGGAATCAGAGGCGGGGAATCAGAGGCAGGGAATCAGATGCGGGGAATCAGAGGCGGGGAATCAGAGCTGGCGAATCAGAGGCGGGGAATCAGAGGTGGGCAATCAGAGCCGGGGAATCAGATATGGGGAATCAGAGGCGGGGAATCAGAGGCGGGGAAACAGAGGTGTGGAATCAGATATGGGGAATCAGAGGTGGCGAATCAAAGGCGGTGATTTAGAGATGGGGAATCAGAGGCGGGGAATCAGAGGCAGGGAATCAGATGCGGGGAATCAGAGGCGGGGAATCAGAGCTGGCGAATCAGAGGCGGGGAATCAGAGGTGGGCAATCAGAGCCGGGGAATCAGATATGGGGAATCAGAGGCGGGGAATCAGAGGCGGGGAAACAGAGGCGGGGAATCAGATATGGGGAATCAGAGGTGGGGAATCAGAGGTTGTAAATCAGAGATGGGGAATCAAGGCGGGGAATCAGAGGCAGGGAATCAGACGCGGGGAATCAGAGGCGGGGATTCAGAGCTGGGGAATCAGAGGCGGGGAATCAGAGTTGGGGAATCAGAGGCAGGGAATCAGATATCGGGAACCAGAGGCGGGGAATCAGAGGCGGGGAAACAGAGGCGGGGAATCAGATATGGGGAATCAGAAGTGGGGAATCAGGGGCAGGGAATCAGTGGCAGGGAATCAGAGGCGGGGAATCAGAGGTGGGGAATCAGAGGCAGGGAATCAGACACGGGGAATCAGAGGCGGGGAATCAGAGATGGGGAATCAGAGGTGGGGAATCAGAGGCAGGGAATCGGACGCCGGGAATCAGAGGCGGGGAATCAGAGCTGGGGAATCAGAGGCGGGGAATCAGAGTTGGGGAATCAGAGGCGGGGAATCAGATATGGGGAAATAGAGGCGGGGAATCAGATATGGGGAATGAGAGGTGTGGAATCAGAGGTTGGGAATCAGAGGCCGGGAATCAGAGATGGGGATTCAGAGGCGGGGAATGAGATATGGAGAATCAGAGGCGGGGAATCAGAGGCGGGGAAACAGAGGTGGGGAATCAGATATGGGGAATCAGAGGTGGCGAATCAAAGGCGGTGAATCAGAGATGGGGAAACAGAGGCGGGGAATCAGAGGCGTGGAAACAGAGGTGGGGAATCACATATGGGGAATCAGAGGCGGGGAAACAGAGACAGGGAATCAGATATGGGGAATCAGAGGCGGGGAATCAGAGGTGGGGAATCATAGGCAGGGAATCGGATGTGCGGATTCAGAGATGGGGAATCAGAGGCCGGGAATCAGAGGTGGTGAACCAGAGATGGGGAATCAGAGGCGGTGAATCAGAGGCAGGGAATCAGACACGGGGAATCAGAGGTGGGCAATCAGAGGCGGGGAATCAGATATGGGGAATCAGAGGCGGGGAATCAGAGGCGGGGAAACAGAGGCGGGGAATCAGATATGGGGAATCAGAGGTGGGGCATCAGAGGTTGTGAATCACAGATGGGGAATCAGAGGCGGGGAATCAGAGGCAGGGAATCAGACGCGAGGAGTCAGAGGCGGGGATTCAGAGCTGGGGAATCAGAGGCGGGGAATCAGAGTTGGGGAATCAGAGGCGGGGAATCAGATATGGGGAATCAGAGGCAGGGAATCAGAGGCAGGAAAACAGAGGCGGGGAATCAGATATGGGGAATCAGAGGTGGGGAATCAGGGGCAGGGAATCAGTGGCAGGGAATCAGGCGCGGGGAATCAGAGTCGGGGAATCAGAGGCAGGGAATCAGACACGGGGAATCAGAGGCGGGGAATCAGAGATGGGGAATCAGAGGTGGGGAATCAGAGGCAGGGAATCGGATGCCGGGAATCAGAGGCGGGAAATCAGAGCTGGGGAATCAGAGGCGGGGAATCAGAGTTGGGGAATCAGAGGCGGCGAAGCAGATATGGGGAAATAGAGGCGGGGAATCAGATATGGGGAATCAGAGGTGGGGAATCAGGGGCGGGGAATCAGTGGCAGGGAATCAGAGGCGGGGAATCAGACACGGGGAATCAGAGGTGGGGAATCAGAGATGGGGAATCAGAGGCGGGGAATCAGAGGCAGGGAATCAGACGCGGGGAATCAGAGGCGGGGAATCAGAGCTGGGGAATCAGAGGCGGGGAATCAGAGGCAGGGAATCAGACGCGGGGAATCAGAGGCGGGGAATCAGAGCTGGGGAATCAGAGGTGGGGAATCAGAGTCGGGGAATCAGAGGCAGGGAATCGGATGTGCGGAATCGGAAATGGGGAATCAGAGGTGGGGAATCAGAGGCGGTGAATCAGAGATGGGGAATCAGAGGCGGGGAATCTGAGGCAGGAAATCAGACACGGGGATTCAGAGGCTGGGAATCAGACGGGGGGAATCAAAGGCGGGGAATCAGAGCTGGTGAATCAGAGGCAGGGAATCAGAGTTGGGGATTCAGAGGCGGGGAATAAGATATGGGGAAACAGAGGCGGGGAATCAGACGCGGGCAAACAGAGGCGGGGAATTAGATATGGGGAATCAGAGGTGGGGAATCAGAGGTGGTGAATCAGAGATGGGGAATCACAGGCGGGGAATCAGAGGCAGGGAATAGAACGCGGGGAATCAGAGGCAGGGTATCAGAGCTGGGGAATCAGAGGCGGGGAATCAGATATGGGGAAACAGAGGCGGGGAATCAGAGGCGGGGAAACAGAGGCGGGGAATCAGACATGGGGAATCGGATGCGGGGAATCAGAGGCGGGGAATCAGAGCTGGGGTATCAGAGGCGGGGAATCAGAGTTGGGGCATCAGAGGTGGGGAATTAGATATGGGGAAACAGAGGCGGGGAATCAGAGGCGGGGAAACAGAGGCGGGGAATCAGATGTGCGGAATCAGAGATGGGGAATCAGAGGCAGGGAATCAGAGTTGGGGAATCAGAGGCGGGGAATCAGATATGGGGAATCAGAGACAGGGAATCAGAGGCAGGAAAACAGAGGCGGGGAATCAGATATGGGGAATCAGAGGTGGGCAATCAGGGGCAGGGAATCAGTGGCAGGAAATCAGGCGCGGGGAATCAGAGTCGGGGAATCAGAGGCAGGGAATCAGACACGGGGAATCAGAGGCGGGGAATCAGAGATGGGGAATCAGAGGTGGGGAATCAGAGGCAGGGAATCGGATGCTGGGAATCAGAGGCGGGAAATCAGAGCTGGGGAATCAGAGGCAGGGAATCAGACGCGGGGAATCAGAGGCGGGGAATCGGAGCTGGGGAATCAGAGGCGGGGAATCAGAGGCAGGGAATCAGACGCGGGGAATCAGAGGCGGGGAATCAGAGCTGGGGAATCAGAGGTGGGGAATCAGAGTCGGGGAATCAGAGGCAGGGAATCGGATGTGCGGAATCAGAAATGGGGAATCAGAGGTGGGGAATCAGAGGCGGTGAATCAGAGATGGGGAATCAGAGGCGGGGAATCTGAGGCAGGAAATCAGACACGGGGATTCAGAGGCTGGGAATCAGACGGGGGGAATCAAAGGCGGGGAATCAGAGCTGGTGAATCAGAGGCAGGGAATCAGAGTTGGGGATTCAGAGGCGGGGAATAAGATATGGGGAAACAGAGGCGGGGAATCAGAGGCGGGCAAACAGAGGCGGGGAATTAGATATGGGGAATCAGAGGTGGGGAATCAGAGGTGGTGAATCAGAGATGGGGAATCACAGGCGGGGAATCAGAGGCAGGGAATAGAACGCGGGGAATCAGAGGCAGGGAATCAGAGCTGGGGAATCAGAGGCGGGGAATCAGATATGGGGAAACAGAGGCGGGGAATCAGAGGCGGGGAAACAGAGGCGGGGAATCAGACATGGGGAATCGGATGCGGGGAATCAGAGGCGGGGAATCAGAGCTGGGGAATCAGAGGCGGGGAATCAGAGTTGGGGCATCAGAGGTGGGGAATTAGATATGGGGAAACAGAGGCGGGGAATCAGAGGCGGGGAATCAGATATGGGGAATCAGAGGTGGCGAATCAAAGGCGGTGATTTAGAGATGGGGAATCAGAGGCGGGGAATCAGAGGCAGGGAATCAGATGCGGGGAATCAGAGGCGGGGAATCAGAGCTGGCGAATCAGAGACGGGGAATCAGAGGTGGGCAATCAGAGCCGGGGAATCAGATATGGGGAATCAGAGGCGGGGAATCAGAGGCGGGGAAACAGAGGCGGGGAATCAGATATGGGGAATCAGAGGTGGGAAATCAGAGGTTGTAAATCAGAGATGGGGAATCAAGGCGGGGAATCAGAGGCAGGGAATCAGACGCGGGGAATCAGAGGCGGGGATTCAGAGCTGGGGAATCAGAGGCGGGGAATCAGAGTTGGGGAATCAGAGGCAGGGAATCAGATATGGGGAACCAGAGGCGGGGAATCAGAGGCGGGGAAACAGAGGCGGGGAATCAGATATGGGGAATCAGAAGTGGGGAATCAGGGGCAGGGAATCAGTGGCAGGGAATCAGAGGCGGGGAATCAGAGGCGGGGAATCAGAGGCAGGGAATCAGACACGGGGAATCAGAGGCGGGGAATCAGAGATGGGGAATCAGAGGTGGGGAATCAGAGGCAGGGAATCGGACGCCGGGAATCAGAGGCGGGGAATCAGAGCTGGGGAATCAGAGGCGGGGAATCAGAGTTGGGGAATCAGAGGCGGGGAATCAGATATGGGGAAATAGAGGCGGGGAATCAGATATGGGGAATGAGAGGTGTGGAATCAGAGGTTGGGAATCAGAGGCCGGGAATCAGAGATGGGGATTCAGAGGCGGGGAATGAGATATGGAGAATCAGAGGCGGGGAATCAGAGGCGGGGAAACAGAGGTGGGGAATCAGATATGGGGAATCAGAGGTGGCGAATCAAAGGCGGTGAATCAGAGATGGGGAAACAGAGGCGGGGAATCAGAGGCGTGGAAACAGAGGTGGGGAATCACATATGGGGAATCAGAGGCGGGGAAACAGAGACAGGGAATCAGATATGGGGAATCAGAGGCGGGGAATCAGAGGTGGGGAATCATAGGCAGGGAATCGGATGTGCGGATTCAGAGATGGGGAATCAGAGGCCGGGAATCAGAGGTGGTGAACCAGAGATGGGGAATCAGAGGCGGTGAATCAGAGGCAGGGAATCAGACGCGGGGAATCAGAGGTGGGAAATCAGAGGCGGGAAATCAGATATGGGGAATCAGAGGCGGGGAATCAGAGGCGGGGAAACAGAGGCGGGGAATCAGATATGGGGAATCAGAGGTGGGGCATCAGAGGTTGTGAATCACAGATGGGGAATCAGAGGCGGGGAATCAGAGGCAGGGAATCAGACGCGAGGAGTCAGAGGCGGGGATTCAGAGCTGGGGAATCAGAGGCGGGGAATCAGAGTTGGGGAATCAGAGGCGGGGAATCAGATATGGGGAATCAGAGGCAGGGAATCAGAGGCAGGAAATCAGAGGCGGGGAATCAGATATGGGGAATCAGAGGTGGGGAATCAGGGGCAGGGAATCAGTGGCAGGGAATCAGGCGCGGGGAATCAGAGTCGGGGAATCAGAGGCAGGGAATCAGACACGGGGAATCAGAGGCGGGGAATCAGAGATGGGGAATCAGAGGTGGGGAATCAGAGGCAGGGAATCGGATGCCGGGAATCAGAGGCGGGAAATCAGAGCTGGGGAATCAGAGGCGGGGAATCAGAGTTGGGGAATCAGAGGCGGCGAAGCAGATATGGGGAAATAGAGGCGGGGAATCAGATATGGGGAATCAGAGGTGGGGAATCAGGGGCGGGGAATCAGTGGCAGGGAATCAGAGGCGGGGAATCAGAGGCGGGGAATCAGAGGCAGGGAATCAGACACGGGGAATCAGAGGTGGGGAATCAGAGATGGGGAATCAGAGGCGGGGAATCAGAGGCAGGGAATCAGACGCGGGGAATCAGAGGCGGGGAATCAGAGCTGGGGAATCAGAGGCGGGGAATCAGAGGCAGGGAATCAGACGCGGGGAATCAGAGGCGGGGAATCAGAGCTGGGGAATCAGAGGTGGGGAATCAGAGTCGGGGAATCAGAGGCAGGGAATCGGATGTGCGGAATCAGAAATGGGGAATCAGAGGTGGGGAATCAGAGGCGGTGAATCAGAGATGGGGAATCAGAGGCGGGGAATCTGAGGCAGGAAATCAGACACGGGGATTCAGAGGCTGGGAATCAGACGGGGGGAATCAAAGGCGGGGAATCAGAGCTGGTGAATCAGAGGCAGGGAATCAGAGTTGGGGATTCAGAGGCGGGGAATAAGATATGGGGAAACAGAGGCGGGGAATCAGACGCGGGCAAACAGAGGCGGGGAATTAGATATGGGGAATCAGAGGTGGGGAATCAGAGGTGGTGAATCAGAGATGGGGAATCACAGGCGGGGAATCAGAGGCAGGGAATAGAACGCGGGGAATCAGAGGCAGGGAATCAGAGCTGGGGAATCAGAGGCGGGGAATCAGATATGGGGAAACAGAGGCGGGGAATCAGAGGCGGGGAAACAGAGGCGGGGAATCAGACATGGGAAATCGGATGCGGGGAATCAGAGGCGGGGAATCAGAGCTGGGGAATCAGAGGCGGGGAATCAGAGTTGGGGCATCAGAGGTGGGGAATTAGATATGGGGAAACAGAGGCGGGGAATCAGAGGCGGGGAAACAGAGGCGGGGAATCAGATGTGCGGAATCAGAGATGGGGAATCAGAGGCAGGGAATCAGAGTTGGGGAATCAGAGGCGGGGAATCAGATATGGGGAATCAGAGGCAGGGAATCAGAGGCAGGAAAACAGAGGCGGGGAATCAGATATGGGGAATCAGAGGTGGGGAATCAGGGGCAGGGAATCAGTGGCAGGGAATCAGGCGCGTGGAATCAGAGTCGGGGAATCAGAGGCAGGGAATCAGACACGGGGAATCAGAGGCGGGGAATCAGAGATGGGGAATCAGAGGTGGGGAATCAGAGGCAGGGAATCGGATGCCGGGAATCAGAGGCGGGAAATCAGAGCTGGGGAATCAGAGGCGGGGAATCAGAGTTGGGGAATCAGAGGCGGCGAAGCAGATATGGGGAAATAGAGGCGGGGAATCAGATATGGGGAATCAGAGGTGGGGAATCAGGGGCGGGGAATCAGTGGCAGGGAATCAGAGGCGGGGAATCAGAGGCGGGGAATCAGAGGCAGGGAATCAGACACGGGGAATCAGAGGTGGGGAATCAGAGATGGGGAATCAGAGGCGGGGAATCAGAGGCAGGGAATCAGACGCGGGGAATCAGAGGCGGGGAATCAGAGCTGGGGAATCAGAGGCGGGAAATCAGATGCAGGGAATCAGACGCGGGGAATCAGAGGCGGGGAATCAGAGCTGGGGAATCAGAGGTGGGGAATCAGAGTCGGGGAATCAGAGGCAGGGAATCGGATGTGCGGAATCAGAAATGGGGAATCAGAGGTGGGGAATCAGAGGCGGTGAATCACAGATGGGGAATCAGAGGCGGGGAATCTGAGGCAGGAAATCAGACACGGGGATTCAGAGGCTGGGAATCAGACGGGGGGAATCAAAGGCGGGGAATCAGAGCTGGTGAATCAGAGGCAGGGAATCAGAGTTGGGGATTCAGAGGCGGGGAATAAGATATGGGGAAACAGAGGCGGGGAATCAGACGCGGGCAAACAGAGGCGGGGAATTAGATATGGGGAATCAGAGGTGGGGAATCAGAGGTGGTGAATCAGAGATGGGGAATCACAGGCGGGGAATCAGAGGCAGGGAATAGAACGCGGGGAATCAGAGGCAGGGAATCAGAGCTGGGGAATCAGAGGCGGGGAATCAGATATGGGGAAACAGAGGCGGGGAATCAGAGGCGGGGAAACAGAGGCGGGGAATCAGACATGGGGAATCGGATGCGGGGAATCAGAGGCGGGGAATCAGAGCTGGGGAATCAGAGGCGGGGAATCAGAGTTGGGGCATCAGAGGTGGGGAATTAGATATGGGGAAACAGAGGCGGGGAATCAGAGGCGGGGAAACAGAGGCGGGGAATCAGATGTGCGGAATCAGAGATGGGGAATCAGAGGCAGGGAATCAGATGTGCGGAATCAGAGATGGGGAATCAGAGGCAGGGTATCAGAATCAGAAGCGGGGAATCAGAGGCCGAGAATCAGAGGCCGGGAATCAGATGCTGGGAATAAGAGGCCGGGAATCAGAGGTGGGGAATCAGAGTCCGGGAGTAAGAGATGGGGATTCAGAGGCGGGGAATGAGATATGGAGAATCAGAGGCGGGGAATCAGAGGCGGGGAAACAGAGGTGGGGATTCAGATATGGGGAATCAGAGGTGGCGAATCAGAGGCAGGGAATCAGATGCGGGGATTCAGAGGCGGGGAATCAGAGCTGGCGAATCAGAGGCGGGGAATCAGATATGGGGAATCAGAGGTGGGGAATCAGAGGCGGGGAAATAGAGGCGGGGAATCAGATATGGGGAATCAGAGGCAGGGAATCAGATATGGGGAATCAGAGGCTGGGAATCAGAGGGGGGGAAACAGAGGCGGGGAATAAGATATGGGGAATCAGAGGTGGGGAATCAGGGGCGGGGAATCAGTTGCAGGGAATCAGAGGCGGGGAATCAGAGGCGGGGAATCAGAGGCAGGGAATCAGACACGGGGAATCAGAGGTGGGGAATCAGAGATGGGGAATCAGAGGCGGTGAATCAGAGGCAGGGAATCAGACGCGGGGAATCAGAGGCCGGGAATAAGAGCTGGGGAATCAGAGGTGGGGAATCAGAGTCGTGGAATCAGAGGCAGGGAATCGGATGTGCGGAATCAGAAATGGGGAGTCAGAGGTGGGGAATCAGAGGCGGTGAATCAGAGATGGGGAATCAGAGGCGGGGAATCAGAGGCAGGAAATCAGACACGGGGATTCAGAGGCTGGGAATCAGACGGGGGGAATCAAAGGCGGGGAATCAGAGCTGGTGAATCAGAGGCAGGGAATCAGAGTTGGGGATTCAGAGGCGGGCAATCAGATATGTGGAAACAGAGGAGGGGAATCAGAGGCGGGCAAACAGAGGCGGGGAATTAGATATGGGGAATCAGATATGGGGAAACAGCGGTGAATCAGAGGCGGGGAAACAGAGGCGGGGAATCAGACATGGGGAATCGGATGCAGGGAATCAGAGGTGGGGAATCAGAGCTGGGGAATCAGAGGCGGGGAATCAGAGTTGGGGCATCAGAGGTGGGGATTTAGATATGGGGAAACAGAGGCGGGGAATCAGAGGCGGGGAAACAGAGGCGGGGATTCAGATATGGGGAATCAGAGGTGGGGAATCAGAGGCAGGGAATCAGATGTGCGGAATCAGAGATGGGGAATCAGAGGCAGGGAATCAGAATCAGAAGCGGGGAATTAGAGGCCGGGAATCAGAGGCCGGGAATCGGATGCTGGGAATAAGAGGCCGGGAATCAGAGGTGGGGAATCAGAGTCCGGGAATCAGAGATGGGGATTCAGAGGCGGGGAATGAGATATGGAGAATCAGAGGCGGGGAATCAGAGGCGGGGAAACAGAGGTGTGGAATCAGATATGGGGAATCAGAGGTGGCGAATCAAAGGCGGTGATTTAGAGATTGGGAATCAGAGGCGGGGAATCAGAGGCAGGGAATCAGATGCGGGGAATCAGAGGCGGGGAATCAGAGCTGGCGAATCAGAGGCGGGGAATCAGAGGTGGGCAATCAGAGCCGGGGAATCAGATATGGGGAATCAGAGGCGGGGAATCAGAGGTGGGGAATCATAGGCAGGGAATCGGATGTGCGGATTCAGAGATGGGGAATCAGAGGCCGGGAATCAGAGGTGGTGAACCAGAGATGGGGAATCAGAGGCGGTGAATCAGAGGAAGGGAATCAGACGCGGGGAATCAGAGGTGGGCAATCAGAGGCGGGGAATCAGATATGGGGAATCAGAGGCGGGGAATCAGAGGCGGGGAAACAGAGGCGGGGAATCAGATATGGGGAATCAGAGGTGGGGCATCAGAGGTTGTGAATCACAGATGGGGAATCAGAGGCGGGGAATCAGAGGCAGGGAATCAGACGCGAGGAGTCAGAGGCGGGGATTCAGAGCTGGGGAATCAGAGGCGGGGAATCAGAGTTGGGGAATCAGAGGCGGGGAATCAGATATGGGGAATCAGAGGCAGGGAATCAGAGGCAGGAAAACAGAGGCGGGGAATCAGATATGGGGAATCAGAGGTGGGGAATCAGGGGCAGGGAATCAGTGGCAGGGAATCAGACGCGGGGAATCAGAGTCGGGGAATCAGAGGCAGGGAATCAGACACGGGGAATCAGAGGCGGGAAATCAGAGCTGGGGAATCAGAGGCGGGGAATCAGAGTTGGGGAATCAGAGGCGGCGAAGCAGATATGGGGAAATAGAGGCGGGGAATCAGATATGGGGAATCAGATGTGGGGAATCAGGGGCGGGAAATCAGTGGCAGGGAATCAGAGGCGGGGAATCAGAGGCGGGGAATCAGAGGCAGGGAATCAGACACGGGGAATCAGAGGTGGGGAATCAGAGATGGGGAATCAGAGGCGGGGAATCAGAGGCAGGGAATCAGACGCGGGGAATCAGAGGCGGGGAATCAGAGCTGGGGAATCAGAGGCGGGGAATCAGAGGCAGGGAATCAGACGCGGGGAATCAGAGGCGGGGAATCAGAGCTGGGGAATCAGAGGTGGGGAATCAGAGTCGGGGAATCAGAGGCAGGGAATCGGATGTGCGGAATCAGAAATGGGGAATCAGAGGTGGGGAATCAGAGGCGGTGAATCAGAGATGGGGAATCAGAGGCGGGGAATCTGAGGCAGGAAATCAGACACGGGGATTCAGAGGCTGGGAATCAGACGGGGGGAATCAAAGGCGGGGAATCAGAGCTGGTGAATAGGAGGCAGGGAATCAGAGTTGGGGATTCAGAGGCTGGGAATAAGATATGGGGAAACAGAGGCGGGGAATCAGACGCGGGCAAACAGAGGCGGGGAATTAGATATGGGGAATCAGAGGTGGGGAATCAGAGGTGGTGAATCAGAGATGGGGAATCACAGGCGGGGAATCAGAGGCAGGGAATAGAACGCGGGGAATCAGAGGCAGGGAATCAGAGCTGGGGAATCAGAGGCGGGGAATCAGATATGGGGAAACAGAGGCGGGGAATCAGAGGCGGGGAAACAGAGGCGGGGAATCAGACATGGGGAATCGGATGCGGGGAATCAGAGGCGGGGAATCAGAGCTGGGGAATCAGAGGCTGGGAATTAGAGTTGGGGCATCAGAGGTGGGGAATTAGATATGGGGAAACAGAGGCGGGGAATCAGAGGCGAGGAAACAGAGGCGGGGAATCAGATGTGCGGAATCAGAGATGGGGAATCAGAGGCAGGGAATCAGATGTGCGGAATCAGAGATGGGGAATCAGAGGCAGGGTATCAGAATCAGAAGCGGGGAATCAGAGGCCGGGAATCAGAGGCCGGGAATCAGATGCTGGGAATAAGAGGCCGGGAATCAGAGGTGGGGAATCAGAGTCCGGGAATCAGAGATGGGGATTCAGAGGCGGGGAATGAGATATGGAGAATCAGAGGCGGGGAATCAGAGGCGGGGAAACAGAGGTGGGGATTCAGATATGGGGAATCAGATATGGGGAATCAGAGGCAGGGAATCAGATATGGGGAATCAGAGGCTGGGAATCAGAGGGGGGGAAACAGAGGCGGGGAATAAGATATGGGGAATCAGAGGTGGGGAATCAGGGGCGGGGAATCAGTTGCAGGGAATCAGAGGCGGGGAATCAGAGGCGGGGAATCAGAGGCAGGGAATCAGACACGGGGAATCAGAGGTGGGGAATCAGAGATGGGGAATCAGAGGCGGGGAATCAGAGGCAGGGAATCAGACGCGGGGAATCAGAGGCGGGGAATAAGAGCTGGGGAATCAGAGGTGGGGAATCAGAATCGTGGAATCAGAGGCAGGGAATCGGATGTGCGGAATCAGAAATGGGGAGTCAGAGGTGGGGAATCAGAGGCGGTGAATCAGAGGCGGTGAATCAGAGATGGGGAATCAGAGGCTGGGAATCAGAGGCAGGAAATCAGACACGGGGATTCAGAGGCTGGGAATCAGACGGGGGGAATCAAAGGCGGGGAATCAGAGCTGGTGAATCAGAGGCAGGGAATCAGAGTTGGGGATTCAGAGGCGGGCAATCAGATATGTGGAAACAGAGGAGGGGAATCAGAGGCGGGCAAACAGAGGCGGGGAATTAGATATGGGGAATCTGAGGTGGGGAATCAGAGGTGGTGAATCAGAGATGGGGAATCACAGGCGGGGAATCAGAGGCAGGGAATGGAACGCGGGGAATCAGAGGCAGGGAATCAGAGCTGGGGAATCAGAGGCGGGGAATCAGATATGGGGAAACAGCGGTGAATCAGAGGCGGGGAAACAGAGGCGGGGAATCAGACATGGGGAATCGGATGCAGGGAATCAGAGATGGGGAATCAGAGCTGGGGAATCAGAGGCGGGGAATCAGAGTTGGGGCATCAGAGGTGGGGAATTAGATATGGGGAAACAGAGGCGGGGAATCAGAGGCGGGGAAACAGAGGCGGGGAATCAGATATGGGGAATCAGAGGTGGGGACTCAGAGGCAGGGAATCAGATGTGCAGAATCAGAGATGGGGAATCAGAGGCAGGGAATCAGAATCAGAAGCGGGGAATCAGAGGCTGGGAATCGGAGGCCGGGAATCAAATGCTGGGAATAAGAGGCCGGGAATCAGAGGTGGGGAATCAGAGTCCGGGAATCAGAGATGAGGATTCAGAGGCGGGGAATGAGATATGGAGAATCAGAGGCGGGGAATCAGAGGCGGGGAAACAGAGATGTGGAATCAGATATGGGGAATCAGAGGTGGCGAATCAAAGGCGGTGATTTAGAGATGGGGAATCAGAGGCGGGGAATCAGAGGCAGGGAATCAGATGCGGGGAATCAGAGGCGGGGAATCAGAGCTGGCGAATCAGAGGCGGGGAATCAGAGGTGGGCAATCAGAGCCGGGGAATCAGATATGGGGAATCAGAGGCGGGGAATCAGAGGCGGGGAAACAGAGGCGGGGAATCAGATATGGGGAATCAGAGGTGGGGAATCAGAGGTTGTAAATCAGAGATGGGGAATCAAGGCGGGGAATCAGAGGCAGGGAATCAGACGCGGGGAATCAGAGGCGGGGATTCAGAGCTGGGGAATCAGAGGCGGGGAATCAGAGTTGGGGAATCAGAGGCAGGGAATCAGATATCGGGAACCAGAGGCGGGGAATCAGAGGCGGGGAAACAGAGGCGGGGAATCAGATATGGGGAATCAGAAGTGGGGAATCAGGGGCAGGGAATCAGTGGCAGGGAATCAGAGGCGGGGAATCAGAGGCGGGGAATCAGAGACAGGGAATCAGACACGGGGAATCAGAGGCGGGGAATCAGAGATGGGGAATCAGAGGTGGGGAATCAGAGGCAGGGAATCGGACGCCGGGAATCAGAGGCGGGGAATCAGAGCTGGGGAATCAGAGGCGGGGAATCAGAGTTGGGGAATCAGAGGCGGGGAATCAGATATGGGGAAATAGAGGCGGGGAATCAGATATGGGGAATGAGAGGTGTGGAATCAGAGGTTGGGAATCAGAGGCCGGGAATCAGAGATGGGGATTCAGAGGCGGGGAATGAGATATGGAGAATCAGAGGCGGGGAATCAGAGGCGGGGAAACAGAGGTGGGGAATCAGATATGGGGAATCAGAGGTGGCGAATCAAAGGCGGTGAATCAGAGATGGGGAAACAGAGGCGGGGAATCAGAGGCGTGGAAACAGAGGTGGGGAATCACATATGGGGAATCAGAGGCGGGGAAACAGAGACAGGGAATCAGATATGGGGAATCAGAGGCGGGGAATCAGAGGTGGGGAATCATAGGCAGGGAATCGGATGTGCGGATTCAGAGATGGGGAATCAGAGGCCGGGAATCAGAGGTGGTGAACCAGAGATGGGGAATCAGAGGCGGTGAATCAGAGGCAGGGAATCAGACGCGGGGAATCAGAGGTGGGCAATCAGAGGCGGGGAATCAGATATGGGGAATCAGAGGCGGGGAATCAGAGGCGGGGAAACAGAGGCGGGGAATCAGATATGGGGAATCAGAGGTGGGGCATCAGAGGTTGTGAATCACAGATGGGGAATCAGAGGCGGGGAATTAGAGGCAGGGAATCAGACGCGAGGAGTCAGAGGCGGGGATTCAGAGCTGGGGAATCAGAGGCGGGGAATCAGAGTTGGGGAATCAGAGGCGGGGAATCAGATATGGGGAATCAGAGGCAGGGAATCAGAGGCAGGAAAACAGAGGCGGGGAATCAGATATGGGGAATCAGAGGTGGGGAATCAGGGGCAGGGAATCAGTGGCAGGGAATCAGGCGCGGGGAATCAGAGTCGGGGAATCAGAGGCAGGGAATCAGACACGGGGAATCAGAGGCGGGGAATCAGAGATGGGGAATCAGAGGTGGGGAATCAGAGGCAGGGAATCGGATGCCGGGAATCAGAGGCGGTAAATCAGAGCTGGGGAATCAGAGGCGGGGAATCAGAGTTGGGGAATCAGAGGCGGCGAAGCAGATATGGGGAAATAGAGGCGGGGAATCAGATATGGGGAATCAGAGGTGGGGAATCAGGGGCGGGGAATCAGTGGCAGGGAATCAGAGGCGGGGAATCAGACACGGGGAATCAGAGGTGGGGAATCAGAGATGGGGAATCAGAGGCGGGGAATCAGAGGCAGGGAATCAGACGCGGGGAATCAGAGGCGGGGAATCAGAGCTGGGGAATCAGAGGCGGGGAATCGGATGTGCGGAATCAGAAATGGGGAATCAGAGGTGGGGAATCAGAGGCGGTGAATCTGAGATGGGGAATCAGAGGCGGGGAATCTGAGGCAGGAAATCAGACACGGGGATTCAGAGGCTGGGAATCAGACGGGGGGAATCAAAGGCGGGGAATCAGAGCTGGTGAATCAGAGGCAGGGAATCAGAGTTGGGGATTCAGAGGCGGGGAATAAGATATGGGGAAACAGAGGCGGGGAATCAGACGCGGGCAAACAGAGGCGGGGAATTAGATATGGGGAATCAGAGGTGGGGAATCAGAGGTGGTGAATCAGAGATGGGGAATCACAGGCGGGGAATCAGAGGCAGGAAATAGAACGCGGGGAATCAGAGGCAGGGAATCAGAGCTGGGGAATCAGAAGCGGGGAATCAGATATGGGGAAACAGAGGCGGGGAATCAGAGGCGGGGAAACAGAGGCGGGGAATCAGACATGGGGAATCGGATGCGGGGAATCAGAGGCGGGGAATCAGAGCTGGGGAATCAGAGGCGGGGAATCAGAGTTGGGGCATCAGAGGTGGGGAATTAGATATGGGGAAACAGAGGCGGGGAATCAGAGGCGGGGAAACAGAGGCGGGGAATCAGATGTGCGGAATCAGAGATGGGGAATCAGAGGCAGGGAATCAGATGTGCGGAATCAGAGATGGGGAATCAGAGGCAGGGTATCAGAATCAGAAGCGGGGAATCAGAGGCCGAGAATCAGAGGCCGGGAATCAGATGCTGGGAATAAGAGGCCGGGAATCAGAGGTGGGGAATCAGAGTCCGGGAATAAGAGATGGGGATTCAGAGGCGGGGAATGAGATATGGAGAATCAGAGGCGGGGAATCAGAGGCGGGGAAACAGAGGTGGGGATTCAGATATGGGGAATCAGAGGTGGCGAATCAGAGGCAGGGAATCAGATGCGGGGATTCAGAGGCGGGGAATCAGAGCTGGCGAATCAGAGGCGGGGAATCAGATATGGGGAATCAGAGGCGGGGAATCAGAGGCGGGGAAATAGAGGCGGGGAATCAGATATGGGGAATCAGAGGCAGGGAATCAGATATGTGGAATCAGAGGCTGGGAATCAGAGGGGGGGAAACAGAGGCGGGGAATAAGATATGGGGAATCAGAGGTGGGGAATCAGGGGCGGGGAATCAGTTGCAGGGAATCAGAGGCGGGGAATCAGAGGCGGGGAATCAGAGGCAGGGAATCAGACACGGGGAATCAGAGGTGGGGAATCAGAGATGGGGAATCAGAGGCGGGGAATCAGATATGGGGAAACAGAGGCGGGGAATCAGAGGCGGGGAAACAGAGGCGGGGAATCAGACATGGGAAATCGGATGCGGGGAATCAGAGGCGGGGAATCAGAGCTGGGGAATCAGAGGCGGGGAATCAGAGTTGGGGCATCAGAGGTGGGGAATTAGATATGGGGAAACAGAGGCGGGGAATCAGAGGCGGGGAAACAGAGGCGGGGAATCAGATGTGCGGAATCAGAGATGGGGAATCAGAGGCAGGGAATCAGAGTTGGGGAATCAGAGGCGGGGAATCAGATATGGGGAATCAGAGGCAGGGAATCAGAGGCAGGAAAACAGAGGCGGGGAATCAGATATGGGGAATCAGAGGTGGGGAATCAGGGGCAGGGAATCAGTGGCAGGGAATCAGGCGCGGGGAATCAGAGTCGGGGAATCAGAGGCAGGGAATCAGACACGGGGAATCAGAGGCGGGGAATCAGAGATGGGGAATCAGAGGTGGGGAATCAGAGGCAGGGAATCGGATGCCGGGAATCAGAGGCGGGAAATCAGAGCTGGGGAATCAGAGGCGGGGAATCAGAGTTGGGGAATCAGAGGCGGCGAAGCAGATATGGGGAAATAGAGGCGGGGAATCAGATATGGGGAATCAGAGGTGGGGAATCAGGGGCGGGGAATCAGTGGCAGGGAATCAGAGGCGGGGAATCAGAGGCGGGGAATCAGAGGCAGGGAATCAGACACGGGGAATCAGAGGTGGGGAATCAGAGATGGGGAATCAGAGGCGGGGAATCAGAGGCAGGGAATCAGACGCGGGGAATCAGAGGCGGGGAATCAGAGCTGGGGAATCAGAGGCGGGAAATCAGATGCAGGGAATCAGACGCGGGGAATCAGAGGCGGGGAATCAGAGCTGGGGAATCAGAGGTGGGGAATCAGAGTCGGGGAATCAGAGGCAGGGAATCGGATGTGCGGAATCAGAAATGGGGAATCAGAGGTGGGGAATCAGAGGCGGTGAATCACAGATGGGGAATCAGAGGCGGGGAATCTGAGGCAGGAAATCAGACACGGGGATTCAGAGGCTGGGAATCAGACGGGGGGAATCAAAGGCGGGGAATCAGAGCTGGTGAATCAGAGGCAGGGAATCAGAGTTGGGGATTCAGAGGCGGGGAATAAGATATGGGGAAACAGAGGCGGGGAATCAGACGCGGGCAAACAGAGGCGGGGAATTAGATATGGGGAATCAGAGGTGGGGAATCAGAGGTGGTGAATCAGAGATGGGGAATCACAGGCGGGGAATCAGAGGCAGGGAATAGAACGCGGGGAATCAGAGGCAGGGAATCAGAGCTGGGGAATCAGAGGCGGGGAATCAGATATGGGGAAACAGAGGCGGGGAATCAGAGGCGGGGAAACAGAGGCGGGGAATCAGACATGGGGAATCGGATGCGGGGAATCAGAGGCGGGGAATCAGAGCTGGGGAATCAGAGGCGGGGAATCAGAGTTGGGGCATCAGAGGTGGGGAATTAGATATGGGGAAACAGAGGCGGGGAATCAGAGGCGGGGAAACAGAGGCGGGGAATCAGATGTGCGGAATCAGAGATGGGGAATCAGAGGCAGGGAATCAGATGTGCGGAATCAGAGATGGGGAATCAGAGGCAGGGTATCAGAATCAGAAGCGGGGAATCAGAGGCCGAGAATCAGAGGCCGGGAATCAGATGCTGGGAATAAGAGGCCGGGAATCAGAGGTGGGGAATCAGAGTCCGGGAGTAAGAGATGGGGATTCAGAGGCGGGGAATGAGATATGGAGAATCAGAGGCGGGGAATCAGAGGCGGGGAAACAGAGGTGGGGATTCAGATATGGGGAATCAGAGGTGGCGAATCAGAGGCAGGGAATCAGATGCGGGGATTCAGAGGCGGGGAATCAGAGCTGGCGAATCAGAGGCGGGGAATCAGATATGGGGAATCAGAGGTGGGGAATCAGAGGCGGGGAAATAGAGGCGGGGAATCAGATATGGGGAATCAGAGGCAGGGAATCAGATATGGGGAATCAGAGGCTGGGAATCAGAGGGGGGGAAACAGAGGCGGGGAATAAGATATGGGGAATCAGAGGTGGGGAATCAGGGGCGGGGAATCAGTTGCAGGGAATCAGAGGCGGGGAATCAGAGGCGGGGAATCAGAGGCAGGGAATCAGACACGGGGAATCAGAGGTGGGGAATCAGAGATGGGGAATCAGAGGCGGTGAATCAGAGGCAGGGAATCAGACGCGGGGAATCAGAGGCCGGGAATAAGAGCTGGGGAATCAGAGGTGGGGAATCAGAGTCGTGGAATCAGAGGCAGGGAATCGGATGTGCGGAATCAGAAATGGGGAGTCAGAGGTGGGGAATCAGAGGCGGTGAATCAGAGATGGGGAATCAGAGGCGGGGAATCAGAGGCAGGGAATCGGATGTGCGGAATCAGAGATGGGGAATCAGAGCTGGGGAATCAGAGGCGGGGAATCAGAGTTGGGGAATCAGAGGCGGCGAAGCAGATATGGGGAAATAGAGGCGGGGAATCAGATATGGGGAATCAGAGGCTGGGAATCAGAGGGGGGAAACAGAGGCGGGGAATAAGATATGGGGAATTAGAGGTGGGGAATCAGGGGCGGGGAATCAGTTGCAGGGAATCAGAGGCGGGGAATCAGAGGCGGGGAATCAGAGGCAGGGAATCAGACGGGGAATCAGAGGTGGGGAATCAGAGATGGGGAATCAGAGGCGGGGAATCAGAGGCAGGGAATCAGACGCGGGGAATCAGAGGCGGGGAATAAGAGCTGGGGAATCAGAGGTGGGGAATCAGAGTCGGGGAATCAGAGGCAGGGAATCGGATGTGCGGAATCAGAAATGGGGAGTCAGATGTGGGGAATCAGAGGCGGTGAATCAGAGATGGGGAATCAGAGGCGGGGAATCAGAGGCAGGAAATCAGACACGGGGATTCAGAGGCTGGGAATCAGACGGGGGGAATCAAAGGCGGGGAATCAGAGCTGGTGAATCAGAGGCGGGGAATCAGAGTTGGGGATTCAGAGGCGGGGAATCAGATATGTGGAAACAGAGGAGGGGAATCAGAGGCGGGCAAACAGAGGCGGGGAATTAGATATGGGGAATCAGAGGTGGGGAATCAGAGGTGGTGAATAAGAGATGGGGAATCACAGGCGGGGAATCAGAGGCAGGGAATGGAACGCGGGGAATCAGAGGCAGGGAATCAGAGCTGGGGAATCAGAGGCGGGGAATCAGATATGGGGAAACAGAGGCGGGGAATCAGAGGCAGGGAATCGGATGTGCGGAATCAGAGATGGGGAATCAGAGGTGGGGATTCAGAGGTGGTGAATCAGAGAAGGGGAATCAGAGGCAGGGAATCAGACGCAGGGAATCAGAGGCGGGGAATCATAGCTGGCGAATTAGAGGAGGGGAATCAAAGTTGGGGATTCAGAGGCGGGGAATAAGATATGGGGAAACAGAGGCGGGGAATCAGAGGCGGTGAAACAGAGGCGGGGAATCATAGGCGGGGAAACAGAGGCGGGGAATCATAGGCGGGGAATCAGAGATGGGGAATCAGAGGCGGGGAATCAGAGGCAGGGAATCGGATGCCGGAAATCAGAGGCGGGAAATCAGAGCTGGGGAATCAGATGCGGGGAATCAGAGTTGGGGATTCAGAGGCGGGGAATGAGATATGGAGAATCAGAGGCGGGGAATCAGAGGCGGGGAAACAGTGGTGGGGAATCAGATATGGGGAATCAGAGGTGGTGAATCAAAGGCGGTGAATCAGAGATGGGGAATCAGAGGCGGGGAATCAGAGGCAGGGAATCAGATGCGGGGAATCAGACGCGGGGAATCAGAGGCGGGGATTCAGAGCTGGGGAATCAGAGGTGGGGAATCAGAGTTGGGGAATCAGAGGCAGGGAATCAGATATGGGGAATCAGAGGCGGGGAATCAGAGGCGGGGAAACAGAGGCGGGGAATCAGATATGGGGAATCAGAAGTGGGGAATCAGGGGCAGGGAATCAGTGGCAGGGAATCAGACGCGGGGAATCAGAGTCGGGGAATCAGAGGCAGGGAATCAGACACGGGGAATCAGAGGCGGGGAATCAGAGGCGGGGAATCAGAGGCAGGGAATCAGACGGGGAATCAGAGGTGGGGAATCAGAGATGGGGAATCAGAGGCGGGGAATCAGAGGCAGGGAATCAGACGCGGGGAATCAGAGGCGGGGAATAAGAGCTGGGGAATCAGAGGTGGGGAATCAGAGTCGGGGAATCAGAGGCAGGGAATCGGATGTGCGGAATCAGAAATGGGGAGTCAGATGTGGGGAATCAGAGGCGGTGAATCAGAGATGGGGAATCAGAGGCGGGGAATCAGAGGCGGCGAAACAGAGGCGGGGAATCAGATATGGGGAATCAGAGGTGGCGAATCAAAGGTGGTGAAACAGAGATGGGGAATCAGGGCAGGGAATCAGAGGCAGGGAATCAGAGCTGGGGAAACAGAGGCGGGGAATCAGATATGGGGAATCAGAGGTGGGGAATCAGGGGCGGGGAATCA
Organism: Narcine bancroftii; assembly: GCF_036971445.1. Classification (NCBI taxonomy): domain Eukaryota; kingdom Metazoa; phylum Chordata; class Chondrichthyes; order Torpediniformes; family Narcinidae; genus Narcine; species Narcine bancroftii. Next base: position 152,722,990 of record NC_091472.1, on the reverse strand, counting down.
GTGGCAGGGAATCAGAGCTGGGGAATCAGAGGTGGGGAATCAGAGCTGTGGAAACAGAGGCGGGGAATCAGATATGGGGAATCAGAGGTGGGGAATCAGCGGCGGGGAATCAGTGGAAGGGAATCAGAGGCCGGGAATAAAAGGCGGGGAATCAGAGCTGGGGAATCAGAGGCCGGGAATCAGAGGCAGGGAAACAGAGGCGGGGAATCAGATATGGGGAATCAGAGGTGGGGAATTAGAGGTTGCGAATCAGAGGCAGGGAATCAGAGGCGGGGAATCAGAGGCGGGGAATCAGAGGCAGGGAATCGGATGTGCGGAATCAGAGATGGGGAATCAGAGGTGGGGATTCAGAGGTGGTGAATCAGAGAAGGGGAATCAGAGGCAGGGAATCAGACGCAGGGAATCAGAGGCGGGGAATCATAGCTGGCGAATTAGAGGAGGGGAATCAAAGTTGGGGATTCAGAGGCGGGGAATAAGATATGGGGAAACAGAGGCGGGGAATCAGAGGCGGTGAAACAGAGGCGGGGAATCATAGGCGGGGAATCAGAGATGGGGAATCAGAGGCGGGGAATCAGAGGCAGGGAATCGGATGCCGGAAATCAGAGGCGGGAAATCAGAGCTGGGGAATCAGAGGCGGGGAATCAGAGTTGGGGAATCAGAGGCGGCGAAGCAGATATGGGGAAAATGAGGCTGGGAATCAGATATGGGGAATCAGAGGCGGGGAATCAGATATGGGGAATCAGAGGCTGGGAATCAGAGCGGGGGAGACAGAGGCGGGGAATAAGATATGGGGAATCAGAGGTGGGGAATCAGTGGTGGGGAATCAGTGGCAGGGAATCAGAGGCGGGGAATCAGAGGCGGGGATTCAGAGGCAGGGAATCAGACAAGGGGAATCAGAGGTGGGGAATCAGAGATGGGGAATCAGAGGCGGGGAATCAGAGGCAGGGAATCAGACGCGGGGTATCAGAGGCGGGGAATCAGAGCTGGGGAATCAGAGGTGGGGAATCAGAGTCGGGGAATCAGAGGCAGGGAATCGGATGTGCGGAATCAGAGATGGGGAATCAGAGGTGGGGAATCAGAGGCGGTGAATCAGAGATGGGGAATCAGAGGCGGGGAATCAGAGGCAGGAAATCAGACACGGGGATTCAGAGGCTGGGAATAAGACGGGGGGAATCAAAGGCGGGGAATCAGAGCTGGTGAATCAGAGGCAGTGAATCAGAGTTGGGGATTCAGAGGCGGGGAATCAGATATGGGGAAACAGAGGCGGGGAATCAGAGGCGGGCAAACAGAGGCGGGGAATTAGATATGGGGAATCAGAGGTGGGGAATCAGAGGTGGTGAATCGGAGATGGGGAATCACAGGCGGGGAATCAGAGGCAGGGAATAGAACGCGGGGAATCAGAGGCAGGGAATCAGAGCTGGGGAATCAGAGGCGGGGAATCAGATATGGGGAAACAGAGGCGGGGAATCAGAGGCGGGGAAACAGAGGCAGGGAATCAGACATGGGGAATCGGATGCGGGGAATCAGAGGTGGGGAATCAGAGCTGGGGAATCAGAGGCGGGGAATCAGAGTTGGGGCATCAGAGGTGGGGAATTAGATATGGGGAAACAGAGGCGGGGAATCAGAGGCGGGGAAACAGAGGCGGGGAATCAGATATGGGGAATCAGAGGTGGGGAATCAGAGGCAGGGAATCAGATGTGCGGAATCAGAGATGGGGATTCAGAGGCAGGGAATCAGAATCAGAAGCGGGGAATTAGAGGCCGGGAATCAGAGGCCGGGAATCAGATGCTGGGAATAAGAGGCCGGGAATCAGAGGTGGGGAATCAGAGTTCGGGAATCAGAGATGGGGATTCAGAGGCGGGGAATGAGATATGGAGAATCAGAGGCGGGGAATCAGAGGCGGGGAAACAGAGGTGGGGATTCAGAGCTGGGGAATCAGAGGCGGGGAATCAATGGCGGTGAATCAGAGGCAGGGAATCAGATATGGGGAATCAGAGGCGGGGAAACAGAGGTGGGGAATCACATATGGGGAATCAGAGGCGGGGAAACAGAGACAGGGAATCAGATATGGGGAATCAGAGGTGGGGAATCAGAGGTGGGGAATCATAGGCAGGGAATCGGATGTGCGGATTCAGAGATGGGGAATCAGAGGCGGGGAATCAGAGGCAGGGAATCAGATGCGGGGAATCAGAGGCGGGGAATCAGAGGCGGGGAAACAGAGGCGGGGAATCAGATATGGGGAATCAGAGGTGGGGCATCAGAGGTTGTGAATCACAGATGGGGAATCAGAGGCGGGGAATCAGAGGCAGGGAATCAGACGCGAGGAGTCAGAGGCGGGGATTCAGAGCTGGGGAATCAGAGGCGGGGAATCAGAGTTGGGGAATCAGAGGCGGGGAATCAGATATGGGGAATCAGAGACAGGGAATCAGAGGCAGGAAAACAGAGGCGGGGAATCAGATATGGGGAATCAGAGGTGGGGAATCAGGGGCAGGGAATCAGTGGCAGGGAATCAGACGCGGGGAATCAGAGTCGGGGAATCAGAGGCAGGGAATCAGACACGGGGAATCAGAGGCGGGGAATCAGAGATGGGGAATCAGAGGTGGGGAATCAGAGGCAGGGAATCGGATGCCGGGAATCAGAGGCGGGAAATCAGAGCTGGGGAATCAGAGGCGGGGAATCAGAGTTGGGGAATCAGAGGCGGCGAAGCAGATATGGGGAAATAGAGGCGGGGAATCAGATATGGGGAATCAGAGGTGGGGAATCAGGGGCGGGGAATCAGTGGCAGGGAATCAGAGGCGGGGAATCAGAGGCGGGGAATCAGAGGCAGGGAATCAGACACGGGGAATCAGAGGTGGGGAATCAGAGATGGGGAATCAGAGGCGGGGAATCAGAGGCAGGGAATCAGACGCGGGGAATCAGAGGCGGGGAATCAGAGCTGGGGAATCAGAGGCGGGGAATCAGAGGCAGGGAATCAGACGCGGGGAATCAGAGGCGGGGAATCAGAGCTGGGGAATCAGAGGTGGGGAATCAGAGTCGGGGAATCAGAGGCAGGGAATCGGATGTGCGGAATCAGAAATGGGGAATCAGAGGTGGGGAATCAGAGGCGGTGAATCAGAGATGGGGAATCAGAGGCGGGGAATCTGAGGCAGGAAATCAGACACGGGGTTCAGAGGCTGGGAATCAGACGGGGGGAATCAAAGGCGGGGAATCAGAGCTGGTGAATCAGAGGCAGGGAATCAGAGTTGGGGATTCAGAGGCGGGGAATAAGATATGGGGAAACAGAGGCGGGGAATCAGACGCGGGCAAAAAGAGGCGGGGAATTAGATATGGGGAATCAGAGGTGGGGAATCAGAGGTGGTGAATCAGAGATGGGGAATCACAGGCGAGGAATCAGAGGCAGGGAATAGAACGCGGGGAATCAGAGGCAGGGAATCAGAGCTGGGGAATCAGAGGCGGGGAATCAGATATGGGGAAACAGAGGTGGGGAAATGAGGCGGGTAAACAGAGGCGGGGAATCTGATATGGGGAATCGGATGCGGGGAATCAGAGGCGGGGAATCAGAGCTGGGGAATCAGAGGCGGTGAATCAGTGTTGGGGAATCAGAGGTGGGGAATTAGATATGGGGAAACAGAGGCGGGGAATCAGAGGCGGGGAAACAGAGGCGTGGAATCAGATGTGCGGAATCAGAGATGGGGAATCAGAGGCAGGGAATCAGATGTGCGGAATCAGAGATGGGGAATCAGAGGTGGGGAATGAGATGGGGAATAAGAGGCCGGGAATCAGAGGTGGGGAATCAGAGGTGGGGAATCAGAGCTGTGGAAACAGAGGCGGGGAATCAGATATGGGGAATCAGAGGTGGGGAATCAGCGGCGGTGAATCAGTGGAAGGGAATCAGAGGCCGGGAATAAAAGGCGGGGAATCAGAGCTGGGGAATCAGAGGCCGGGAATCAGAGGCAGGGAAACAGAGGGGGGGAATCAGATATGGGGAATCAGAGGTGGGGAATTAGAGGTTGCGAATCAGAGGCAGGGAATCAGAGGCGGGGAATCAGAGGCGGGGAATCAGAGGCAGGGAATCGGATGTGCGGAATCAGAGATGGGGAATCAGAGGTGGGGATTCAGAGGTGGTGAATCAGAGAAGGGGAATCAGAGGCAGGGAATCAGACGCAGGGAATCAGAGGCGGGGAATCATAGCTGGCGAATTAGAGGAGGGGAATCAAAGTTGGGGATTCAGAGGCGGGGAATAAGATATGGGGAAACAGAGGCGGGGAATCAGAGGCGGTGAAACAGAGGCGGGGAATCATAGGCGGGGAATCAGAGATGGGGAATCAGAGGCGGGGAATCAGAGGCAGGGAATCGGATGCCTGAAATCAGAGGCGGGAAATCAGAGCTGGGGAATCAGAGGCGGGGAATCAGAGTTGGGGAATCAGAGGCGGCGAAGCAGATATGGGGAAAATGAGGCGGGGAATCAGATATGGGGAATCAGAGGCGGGGAATCAGATATGGGGAAACAGAGGTGGGGAATCAGAGGCGGGTAAACAGAGGCGGGGAATCTGATATGGGGAATCGGATGCGGGGAATCAGAGGCGGGGAATCAGAGCTGGGGAATCAGAGGCGGTGAATCAGTGTTGGGGAATCAGAGGTGGGGAATTAGATATGGGGAAACAGAGGCGGGGAATCAGAGGCGGGGAAACAGAGGCGTGGAATCAGATGTGCGGAATCAGAGATGGGGAATCAGAGGCAGGGAATCAGATGTGCGGAATCAGAGATGGGGAATCAGAGGTGGGGAATGAGATGGGGAATAAGAGGCCGGGAATCAGAGGTGGGGAATCAGAGGTGGGGAATCAGAGCTGTGGAAACAGAGGCGGGGAATCAGATATGGGGAATCAGAGGTGGGGAATCAGCGGCGGTGAATCAGTGGAAGGGAATCAGAGGCCGGGAATAAAAGGCGGGGAATCATAGCTGGGGAATCAGAGGCCGGGAATCAGAGGCAGGGAAACAGAGGGGGGGGAATCAGATATGGGGAATCAGAGGTGGGGAATTAGAGGTTGCGAATCAGAGGCAGGGAATCAGAGGCGGGGAATCAGAGGCGGGGAATCAGAGGCAGGGAATCGGATGTGCGGAATCAGAGATGGGGAATCAGAGGTGGGGATTCAGAGGTGGTGAATCAGAGAAGGGGAATCAGAGGCAGGGAATCAGACGCAGGGAATCAGAGGCGGGGAATCATAGCTGGCGAATTAGAGGAGGGGAATCAAAGTTGGGGATTCAGAGGCGGGGAATAAGATATGGGGAAACAGAGGCGGGGAATCAGAGGCGGTGAAACAGAGGCGGGGAATCATAGGCGGGGAATCAGAGATGGGGAATCAGAGGCGGGGAATCAGAGGCAGGGAATCGGATGCCTGAAATCAGAGGCGGGAAATCAGAGCTGGGGAATCAGAGGCGGGGAATCAGAGTTGGGGAATCAGAGGCGGCGAAGCAGATATGGGGAAAATGAGGCGGGGAATCAGATATGGGGAATCAGAGGCGGGGAATCAGATATGGGGAATCAGAGGCTGGGAATCAGAGCGGGGGAGACAGAGGCGGGGAATAAGATATGGGGAATCAGAGGTGGGGAATCAGTGGTGGGGAATCAGTGGCAGGGAATCAGAGGCGGGGAATCAGAGGCGGGGATTCAGAGGCAGGGAATCAGACACGGGGAATCAGAGGTGGTGAATCAAAGGCGGTGAATCAGAGATGGGGAATCAGAGGCGGGGAATCAGAGGCAGGGAATCAGATGCGGGGAATCAGACGCGGGGAATCAGAGGCGGGGATTCAGAGCTGGGGAATCAGAGGTGGGGAATCAGAGTTGGGGAATCAGAGGCAGGGAATCAGATATGGGGAATCAGAGGCGGGGAAACAGAGGCGGGGAATCAGATATGGGGAATCAGAAGTGGGGAATCAGGGGCAGGGAATCAGTGGCAGGGAATCAGACGCGGGGAATCAGAGTCGGGGAATCAGAGGCAGGGAATCAGACACGGGGAATCAGAGGCGGGGAATCAGAGGCGGGGAATCAGAGGCAGGGAATCAGACGGGGAATCAGAGGTGGGGAATCAGAGATGGGGAATCAGAGGCGGGGAATCAGAGGCAGGGAATCAGACGCGGGGAATCAGAGGCGGGGAATAAGAGCTGGGGAATCAGAGGTGGGGAATCAGAGTCGGGGAATCAGAGGCAGGGAATCGGATGTGCGGAATCAGAAATGGGGAGTCAGATGTGGGGAATCAGAGGCGGTGAATCAGAGATGGGGAATCAGAGGCGGGGAATCAGAGGCGGGGAAACAGAGGCGGGGAATCAGTGGCAGGGAATCAGAGGCGGGGAATCAGAGGCGGGGATTCAGAGGCAGGGAATCAGACAAGGGGAATCAGAGGTGGGGAATCAGAGATGGGGAATCAGAGGCGGGGAATCAGAGGCAGGGAATCAGACGCGGGGTATCAGAGGCGGGGAATCAGAGCTGGGGAATCAGAGGTGGGGAATCAGAGTCGGGGAATCAGAGGCAGGGAATCGGATGTGCGGAATCAGAGATGGGGAATCAGAGGTGGGGAATCAGAGGCGGTGAATCAGAGATGGGGAATCAGAGGCGGGGAATCAGAGGCAGGAAATCAGACACGGGGATTCAGAGGCTGGGAATAAGACGGGGGGAATCAAAGGCGGGGAATCAGAGCTGGTGAATCAGAGGCAGTGAATCAGAGTTGGGGATTCAGAGGCGGGGAATCAGATATGGGGAAACAGAAGCGGGGAATCAGAGGCGGGCAAACAGAGGCGGGGAATTAGATATGGGGAATCAGAGGTGGGGAATCAGAGGTGGTGAATCGGAGATGGGGAATCACAGGTGGGGAATCAGAGGCAGGGAATAGAACGCGGGGAATCAGAGGCAGGGAATCAGAGCTGGGGAATCAGAGGCGGGGAATCAGATATGGGGAAACAGAGGCGGGGAATCAGAGGCGGGGAAACAGAGGCAGGGAATCAGACATGGGGAATCGGATGCGGGGAATCAGAGGTGGGGAATCAGAGCTGGGGAATCAGAGGCGGGGAATCAGAGTTGGGGCATCAGAGGTGGGGAATTAGATATGGGGAAACAGAGGCGGGGAATCAGAGGCGGGGAAACAGAGGCGGGGAATCAGATATGGGGAATCAGAGGTGGGGAATCAGAGGCAGGGAATCAGATGTGCGGAATCAGAGATGGGGATTCAGAGGCAGGGAATCAGAATCAGAAGCGGGGAATTAGAGGCCGGGAATCAGAGGCCGGGAATCAGATGCTGGGAATAAGAGGCCGGGAATCAGAGGTGGGGAATCAGAGTTCGGGAATCAGAGATGGGGATTCAGAGGCGGGGAATGAGATATGGAGAATCAGAGGCGGGGAATCAGAGGCGGGGAAACAGAGGTGGGGAATCAGATATGGGGAATCAGAGGTGGCGAATCAATGGCGGTGAATCAGAGATGGGGAAACAGAGGCGGGGAATCAGAGGCGTGGAAACAGAGGTGGGGAATCACATATGGGGAATCAGAGGCGGGGAAACAGAGACAGGGAATCAGATATGGGGAATCAGAGGTGGGGAATCAGAGGTGGGGAATCATAGGCAGGGAATCGGATGTGCGGATTCAGAGATGGGGAATCAGAGGCCGGGAATCAGAGGTGGTGAACCAGAGATGGGGAATCAGAGGCGGTGAATCAGAGGCAGGGAATCAGACGCGGGGAATCAGAGGTGGGCAATCAGAGGCGGGGAATCAGATATGGGGAATCAGAGGCGGGGAATCAGAGGCGGGGAAACAGAGGCGGGGAATCAGATATGGGGAATCAGAGGTGGGGCATCAGAGGTTGTGAATCACAGATGGGGAATCAGAGGCGGGGAATCAGAGGCAGGGAATCAGACGCGAGGAGTCAGAGGCGGGGATTCAGAGCTGGGGAATCAGAGGCGGGGAATCAGAGTTGGGGAATCAGAGGCGGGGAATCAGATATGGGGAATCAGAGACAGGGAATCAGAGGCAGGAAAACAGAGGCGGGGAATCAGATATGGGGAATCAGAGGTGGGGAATCAGGGGCAGGGAATCAGTGGCAGGGAATCAGACGCGGGGAATCAGAGTCGGGGAATCAGAGGCAGGGAATCAGACACGGGGAATCAGAGGCGGGGAATCAGAGATGGGGAATCAGAGGTGGGGAATCAGAGGCAGGGAATCGGATGCCGGGAATCAGAGGCGGGAAATCAGAGCTGGGGAATCAGAGGCGGGGAATCAGAGTTGGGGAATCAGAGGCGGCGAAGCAGATATGGGGAAATAGAGGCGGGGAATCAGATATGGGGAATCAGAGGTGGGGAATCAGGGGCGGGGAATCAGTGGCAGGGAATCAGAGGCGGGGAATCAGAGGCGGGGAATCAGAGGCAGGGAATCAGACACGGGGAATCAGAGGTGGGGAATCAGAGATGGGGAATCAGAGGCGGGGAATCAGAGGCAGGGAATCAGACGCGGGGAATCAGAGGCGGGGAATCAGAGCTGGGGAATCAGAGGCGGGGAATCAGAGGCAGGGAATCAGACGCGGGGAATCAGAGGCGGGGAATCAGAGCTGGGGAATCAGAGGTGGGGAATCAGAGTCGGGGAATCAGAGGCAGGGAATCGGATGTGCGGAATCAGAAATGGGGAATCAGAGGTGGGGAATCAGAGGCGGTGAATCAGAGATGGGGAATCAGAGGCGGGGAATCTGAGGCAGGAAATCAGACACGGGGTTCAGAGGCTGGGAATCAGACGGGGGGAATCAAAGGCGGGGAATCAGAGCTGGTGAATCAGAGGCAGGGAATCAGAGTTGGGGATTCAGAGGCGGGGAATAAGATATGGGGAAACAGAGGCGGGGAATCAGACGCGGGCAAAAAGAGGCGGGGAATTAGATATGGGGAATCAGAGGTGGGGAATCAGAGGTGGTGAATCAGAGATGGGGAATCACAGGCGAGGAATCAGAGGCAGGGAATAGAACGCGGGGAATCAGAGGCAGGGAATCAGAGCTGGGGAATCAGAGGCGGGGAATCAGATATGGGGAAACAGAGGCGGGGAATCAGAGGCGGGTAAACAGAGGCGGGGAATCTGATATGGGGAATCGGATGCGGGGAATCAGAGGCGGGGAATCAGAGCTGGGGAATCAGAGGCGGTGAATCAGTGTTGGGGAATCAGAGGTGGGGAATTAGATATGGGGAAACAGAGGCGGGGAATCAGAGGCGGGGAAACAGAGGCGGGGAATCAGATGTGCGGAATCAGAGATGGGGAATCAGAGGCAGGGAATCAGATGTGCGGAATCAGAGATGGGGAATCAGAGGTGGGGAATGAGATGGGGAATAAGAGGCCGGGAATCAGAGGTGGGGAATCAGAGGTGGGGAATCAGAGCTGTGGAAACAGAGGCGGGGAATCAGATATGGGGAATCAGAGGTGGGGAATCAGCGGCGGGGAATCAGTGGAAGGGAATCAGAGGCCGGGAATAAAAGGCGGGGAATCAGAGCTGGGGAATCAGAGGCCGGGAATCAGAGGCAGGGAAACAGAGGGGGGGAATCAGATATGGGGAATCAGAGGTGGGGAATTAGAGGTTGCGAATCAGAGGCAGGGAATCAGAGGCGGGGAATCAGAGGCGGGGAATCAGAGGCAGGGAATCGGATGTGCGGAATCAGAGATGGGGAATCAGAGGTGGGGATTCAGAGGTGGTGAATCAGAGAAGGGGAATCAGAGGCAGGGAATCAGACGCAGGGAATCAGAGGCGGGGAATCATAGCTGGCGAATTAGAGGAGGGGAATCAAAGTTGGGGATTCAGAGGCGGGGAATAAGATATGGGGAAACAGAGGCGGGGAATCAGAGGCGGTGAAACAGAGGCGGGGAATCATAGGCGGGGAATCAGAGATGGGGAATCAGAGGCGGGGAATCAGAGGCAGGGAATCGGATGCCTGAAATCAGAGGCGGGAAATCAGAGCTGGGGAATCAGAGGCGGGGAATCAGAGTTGGGGAATCAGAGGCGGCGAAGCAGATATGGGGAAAATGAGGCGGGGAATCAGATATGGGGAATCAGAGGCGGGGAATCAGATATGGGGAATCAGAGGCTGGGAATCAGAGCGGGGGAGACAGAGGCGGGGAATAAGATATGGGGAATCAGAGGTGGGGAATCAGTGGTGGGGAATCAGTGGCAGGGAATCAGAGGCGGGGAATCAGAGGCGGGGATTCAGAGGCAGGGAATCAGACACGGGGAATCAGAGGTGGTGAATCAAAGGCGGTGAATCAGAGATGGGGAATCAGAGGCGGGGAATCAGAGGCAGGGAATCAGATGCGGGGAATCAGACGCGGGGAATCAGAGGCGGGGATTCAGAGCTGGGGAATCAGAGGTGGGGAATCAGAGTTGGGGAATCAGAGGCAGGGAATCAGATATGGGGAATCAGAGGCGGGGAAACAGAGGCGGGGAATCAGATATGGGGAATCAGAAGTGGGGAATCAGGGGCAGGGAATCAGTGGCAGGGAATCAGACGCGGGGAATCAGAGTCGGGGAATCAGAGGCAGGGAATCAGACACGGGGAATCAGAGGCGGGGAATCAGAGGCGGGGAATCAGAGGCAGGGAATCAGACGGGGAATCAGAGGTGGGGAATCAGAGATGGGGAATCAGAGGCGGGGAATCAGAGGCAGGGAATCAGACGCGGGGAATCAGAGGCGGGGAATAAGAGCTGGGGAATCAGAGGTGGGGAATCAGAGTCGGGGAATCAGAGGCAGGGAATCGGATGTGCGGAATCAGAAATGGGGAGTCAGATGTGGGGAATCAGAGGCGGTGAATCAGAGATGGGGAATCAGAGGCGGGGAATCAGAGGCGGGGAAACAGAGGCGGGGAATCAGATATGGGGAATCAGAGGTGGCGAATCAAAGGCGGTGAAACAGAGATGGGGAATCAGGGCAGGGAATCAGAGGCAGGGAATCAGAGCTGGGGAAACAGAGGCGGGGAATCAGATATGGGGAATCAGAGGTGGGGAATCAGGGGCGGGGAATAAGAGGCCAGGAATCAGAGGTGGGGAATCAGAGGTGGGGAATCAGAGCTGTGGAAACAGAGGCGGGGAATCAGATATGGGGAATCAGAGGTGGGGAATCAGCGGCGGGGAATCAGTGGAAGGGAATCAGAGGCCGGGAATAAAAGGCGGGGAATCAGAGCTGGGGAATCAGAGGCCGGGAATCAGAGGCAGGGAAACAGAGGCGGGGAATCAGATATGGGGAATCAGAGGTGGGGAATTAGAGGTTGCGAATCAGAGGCAGGGAATCAGAGGCGGGGAATCAGAGGCGGGGAATCAGAGGCAGGGAATCGGATGTGCGGAATCAGAGATGGGGAATCAGAGGTGGGGATTCAGAGGTGGTGAATCAGAGAAGGGGAATCAGAGGCAGGGAATCAGACGTGCGGAATCAGAGATGGGGAATCAGAGGTGGGGAATCAGAGGCGGTGAATCAGAGATGGGGAATCAGAGGCGGGGAATCAGAGGCAGGAAATCAGACACGGGGATTCAGAGGCTGGGAATAAGACGGGGGGAATCAAAGGCGGGGAATCAGAGCTGGTGAATCAGAGGCAGTGAATCAGAGTTGGGGATTCAGAGGCGGGGAATCAGATATGGGGAAACAGAGGCGGGGAATCAGAGGCGGGCAAACAGAGGCGGGGAATTAGATATGGGGAATCAGAGGTGGGGAATCAGAGGTGGTGAATCGGAGATGGGGAATCACAGGCGGGGAATCAGAGGCAGGGAATAGAACGCGGGGAATCAGAGGCAGGGAATCAGAGCTGGGGAATCAGAGGCGGGGAATCAGATATGGGGAAACAGAGGCGGGGAATCAGAGGCGGGGAAACAGAGGCAGGGAATCAGACATGGGGAATCGGATGCGGGGAATCAGAGGTGGGGAATCAGAGCTGGGGAATCAGAGGCGGGGAATCAGAGTTGGGGCATCAGAGGTGGGGAATTAGATATGGGGAAACAGAGGCGGGGAATCAGAGGCGGGGAAACAGAGGCGGGGAATCAGATATGGGGAATCAGAGGTGGGGAATCAGAGGCAGGGAATCAGATGTGCGGAATCAGAGATGGGGATTCAGAGGCAGGGAATCAGAATCAGAAGCGGGGAATTAGAGGCCGGGAATCAGACGCAGGGAATCAGAGGCGGGGAATCATAGCTGGCGAATTAGAGGAGGGGAATCAAAGTTGGGGATTCAGAGGCGGGGAATAAGATATGGGGAAACAGAGGCGGGGAATCAGAGGCGGTGAAACAGAGGCGGGGAATCAGATATGGGGAATCAGAAGTGGGGAATCAGGGGCAGGGAATCAGTGGCAGGGAATCAGACGCGGGGAATCAGAGTCGGGGAATCAGAGGCAGGGAATCAGACACGGGGAATCAGAGGCGGGGAATCAGAGGCGGGGAATCAGAGGCAGGGAATCAGACGGGGAATCAGAGGTGGGGAATCAGAGATGGGGAATCAGAGGCGGGGAATCAGAGGCAGGGAATCAGACGCGGGGAATCAGAGGCGGGGAATAAGAGCTGGGGAATCAGAGGTGGGGAATCAGAGTCGGGGAATCAGAGGCAGGGAATCGGATGTGCGGAATCAGAAATGGGGAGTCAGATGTGGGGAATCAGAGGCGGTGAATCAGAGATGGGGAATCAGAGGCGGGGAATCAGAGGCGGGGAAACAGAGGCGGGGAATCAGATATGGGGAATCAGAGGTGGCGAATCAAAGGCGGTGAAACAGAGATGGGGAATCAGGGCAGGGAATCAGAGGCAGGGAATCAGAGCTGGGGAAACAGAGGCGGGGAATCAGATATGGGGAATCAGAGGTGGGGAATCAGGGGCGGGGAATCAGTGGCAGGGAATCAGAGCTGGGGAATCAGAGGTGGGGAATCAGAGCTGTGGAAACAGAGGCGGGGAATCAGATATGGGGAATCAGAGGTGGGGAATCAGCGGCGGGGAATCAGTGGAAGGGAATCAGAGGCCGGGAATAAAAGGCGGGGAATCAGAGCTGGGGAATCAGAGGCCGGGAATCAGAGGCAGGGAAACAGAGGCGGGGAATCAGATATGGGGAATCAGAGGTGGGGAATTAGAGGTTGCGAATCAGAGGCAGGGAATCAGAGGCGGGGAATCAGTGGCGGGGAATCAGAGGCAGGGAATCGGATGTGCGGAATCAGAGATGGGGAATCAGAGGTGGGGATTCAGAGGTGGTGAATCAGAGAAGGGGAATCAGAGGCAGGGAATCAGACGCAGGGAATCAGAGGCGGGGAATCATAGCTGGCGAATTAGAGGAGGGGAATCAAAGTTGGGGATTCAGAGGCGGGGAATAAGATATGGGGAAACAGAGGCGGGGAATCAGAGGCGGTGAAACAGAGGCGGGGAATCATAGGCGGGGAATCAGAGATGGGGAATCAGAGGCGGGGAATCAGAGGCAGGGAATCGGATGCCGGAAATCAGAGGCGGGAAATCAGAGCTGGGGAATCAGAGGCGGGGAATCAGAGTTGGGGAATCAGAGGCGGCGAAGCAGATATGGGGAAAATGAGGCGGGGAATCAGATATGGGGAATCAGAGGCGGGGAATCAGATATGGGGAATCAGAGGCTGGGAATCAGAGCGGGGGAGACAGAGGCGGGGAATAAGATATGGGGAATCAGAGGTGGGGAATCAGTGGTGGGGAATCAGTGGCAGGGAATCAGCGGCGGGGAATCAGAGGCGGGGATTCAGAGGCAGGGAATCAGACACGGGGAATCAGAGGTGGGGAATCAGAGATGGGGAATCAGAGGCGGGGAATCAGAGGCAGGGAATCAGACGCGGGGAATCAGAGGCGGGGAATCAGAGCTGGGGAATCAGAGGTGGGGAATCAGAGTCGGGGAATCAGAGGCGGTGAATCAGTGTTGGGGAATCAGAGGTGGGGAATTAGATATGGGGAAACAGAGGCGGGGAATCAGAGGCGGGGAATCAGAGGCGGGGAAACAGAGGCGGGGAATCAGAGGTGGGGAATCAGAGATGGGGAATCAGAGGCAGGGAATCAGATGTGCGGAATCAGAGATGGGGAATCAGAGGTGGGGAATGAGATGGGGAATAAGAGGCCGGGAATCAGAGGTGGGGAATCAGAGTCCGGGAATCAGAGATGGGGATTCAGAGGCGGGGAATGAGATATGGAGAATCAGAGGCGGGGAATCAGAGGCGGGGAAACAGAGGTGGGGATTCAGATATGGGGAATCAGAGGTGGCGAATCAGAGGCAGGGAATCAGATGCGGGGATTCAGAGGCGGGGAATCAGAGCTGGCGAATCAGAGGCGGGGAATCAGAGGTGGGCAATCAGAGCCGGGGAATCAGATATGGGGAATCAGAGGCGGGGAATCAGAGGCGGGGAAATAGAGGCGGGGAATCAGATATGGGGAATCAGAGGCAGGGAATCAGATATGGGGAATCAGAGGCTGGGAATCAGAGGGGGGGAAACAGAGGCGGGGAATAAGATATGGGGAATCAGAGGTGGGGAATCAGGGGCGGGGAATCAGTTGCAGGGAATCAGAGGCGGGGAATCAGAGGCGGGGAATCAGAGGCAGGGAATCAGACACGGGGAATCAGAGGTGGGGAATCAGAGATGGGGAATAAGAGGCGGGGAATCAGAGGCAGGGAATCAGACGCGGGGAATCAGAGGCGGGGAATAAGAGCTGGGGAATCAGAGGTGGGGAATCAGAGTCGTGGAATCAGAGGCAGGGAATCGGATGTGCGGAATCAGAAATGGGGAGTCAGAGGTGGGGAATCAGAGGCGGTGAATCAGAGATGGGGAATCAGAGGCGGGGAATCAGAGGCAGGAAATCAGACACGGGGATTCAGAGGCTGGGAATCAGACGGGGGGAATCAAAGGCGGGGAATCAGAGCTGGGGAATCAGAGGTGGGGAATCAGAGTCGGGGAATCAGAGGCGGTGAATCAGTGTTGGGGAATCAGAGGTGGGGAATTAGATATGGGGAAACAGAGGCGGGGAATCAGAGGCGGGGAATCAGAGGCGGGGAAACAGAGGCGGGGAATCAGAGGTGGGGAATCAGAGATGGGGAATCAGAGGCAGGGAATCAGATGTGCGGAATCAGAGATGGGGAATCAGAGGTGGGGAATGAGATGGGGAATAAGAGGCCGGGAATCAGAGGTGGGGAATCAGAGTCCGGGAATCAGAGATGGGGATTCAGAGGCGGGGAATGAGATATGGAGAATCAGAGGCGGGGAATCAGAGGCGGGGAAACAGAGGTGGGGATTCAGATATGGGGAATCAGAGGTGGCGAATCAGAGGCAGGGAATCAGATGCGGGGATTCAGAGGCGGGGAATCAGAGCTGGCGAATCAGAGGCGGGGAATCAGAGGTGGGCAATCAGAGCCGGGGAATCAGATATGGGGAATCAGAGGCGGGGAATCAGAGGCGGGGAAATAGAGGCGGGGAATCAGATATGGGGAATCAGAGGCAGGGAATCAGATATGGGGAATCAGAGGCTGGGAATCAGAGGGGGGGAAACAGAGGTGGGGAATAAGATATGGGGAATCAGAGGTGGGGAATCAGGGGCGGGGAATCAGTTGCAGGGAATCAGAGGCGGGGAATCAGAGGCGGGGAATCAGAGGCAGGGAATCAGATACGGGGAATCAGAGGTGGGGAATCAGAGATGGGGAATAAGAGGCGGGGAATCAGAGGCAGGGAATCAGACGCGGGGAATCAGAGGCGGGGAATAAGAGCTGGGGAATCAGAGGTGGGGAATCAGAGTCGTGGAATCAGAGGCAGGGAATCGGATGTGCGGAATCAGAAATGGGGAGTCAGAGGTGGGGAATCAGAGGCGGTGAATCAGAGATGGGGAATCAGAGGCGGGGAATCAGAGGCAGGAAATCAGACACGGGGATTCAGAGGCTGGGAATCAGACGGGGGAATCAAAGGCGGGGAATCAGAGCTGGTGAATCAGAGGCAGGGAATCAGAGTTGGGGATTCAGAGGCGGGCAATCAGATATGTGGAAACAGAGGAGGGGAATCAGAGGCGGGCAAACAGAGGCGGGGAATTAGATATGGGGAATCAGAGGTGGGGAATCAGAGGTGGTGAATCAGAGATGGGGAATCACAGGCGGGGAATCAGAGGCAGGGAATGGAACGCGGGGAATCAGAGGCAGGGAATCAGAGCTGGGGAATCAGAGGCGGGGAATCAGATATGGGGAAACAGAGGCGGTGAATCAGAGGCGGGGAAACAGAGGCGGGGAATCAGACATGGGGAATCGGATGCAGGGAATCAGAGGTGGGGAATCAGAGCTGGGGAATCAGAGGCGGGGAATCAGAGTTGGGGCATCAGAGGTGGGGAATTAGATATGGGGAAACAGAGGCGGGGAATCAGAGGCGGGGAAACAGAGGCGGGGAATCAGATATGGGGAATCAGAGGTGGGGACTCAGAGGCAGGGAATCAGATGTGCGGAATCAGAGATGGGGAATCAGAGGCAGGGAATCAGAATCAGAAGCGGGGAATCAGAGGCTGGGAATCAGAGGACGGGAATCAAATGCTGGGAATAAGAGGCCGGGAATCAGAGGTGGGGAATCAGAGTCCGGGAATCAGAGATGAGGATTCAGAGGCGGGGAATGAGATATGGAGAATCAGAGGCGGGGAATCAGAGGCGGGGAAATAGAGGTGTGGAATCAGAAATGGGGAATCAGAGGTGGCGAATCAAAGGCGGTGATTTAGAGATGGGGAATCAGAGGCGGGGAATCAGAGGCAGGGAATCAGATGCGGGGAATCAGAGGCGGGGAATCAGAGCTGGCGAATCAGAGGCGGGGAATCAGAGGTGGGCAATCAGAGCCGGGGAATCAGATATGGGGAATCAGAGGCGGGGAATCAGAGGCGGGGAAACAGAGGCGGGGAATCAGATATGGGGAATCAGAGGTGGGGAATCAGAGGTTGTAAATCAGAGATGGGGAATCAAGGCGGGGAATCAGAGGCAGGGAATCAGACGCGGGGAATCAGAGGCGGGGATTCAGAGCTGGGGAATCAGAGGCGGGGAATCAGAGTTGGGGAATCAGAGGCAGGGAATCAGATATGGGGAACCAGAGGCGGGGAATCAGATATGGGGAATCAGAGGTGGCGAATCAAAGGCGGTGAAACAGAGATGGGGAATCAGGGCAGGGAATCAGAGGCAGGGAATCAGAGCTGGGGAAACAGAGGCGGGGAATCAGATATGGGGAATCAGAGGTGGGGAATCAGGGGCGGGGAATCAGTGGCAGGGAATCAGAGCTGGGGAATCAGAGGTGGGGAATCAGAGCTGTGGAAACAGAGGCGGGGAATCAGATATGGGGAATCAGAGGTGGGGAATCAGCGGCGGGGAATCAGTGGAAGGGAATCAGAGGCCGGGAATAAAAGGCGGGGAATCAGAGCTGGGGAATCAGAGGCCGGGAATCAGAGGCAGGGAAACAGAGGCGGGGAATCAGATATGGGGAATCAGAGGTGGGGAATTAGAGGTTGCGAATCAGAGGCAGGGAATCAGAGGCGGGGAATCAGAGGCGGGGAATCAGAGGCAGGGAATCGGATGTGCGGAATCAGAGATGGGGAATCAGAGGTGGGGATTCAGAGGTGGTGAATCAGAGAAGGGGAATCAGAGGCAGGGAATCAGACGCAGGGAATCAGAGGCGGGGAATCATAGCTGGCGAATTAGAGGAGGGGAATCAAAGTTGGGGATTCAGAGGCGGGGAATAAGATATGGGGAAACAGAGGCGGGGAATCAGAGGCGGTGAAACAGAGGCGGGGAATCATAGGCGGGGAATCAGAGATGGGGAATCAGAGGCGGGGAATCAGAGGCAGGGAATCGGATGCCGGAAATCAGAGGCGGGAAATCAGAGCTGGGGAATCAGAGGCGGGGAATCAGAGTTGGGGAATCAGAGGCGGCGAAGCAGATATGGGGAAAATGAGGCGGGGAATCAGATATGGGGAATCAGAGGCGGGGAATCAGATATGGGGAATCAGAGGCTGGGAATCAGAGCGGGGGAGACAGAGGCGGGGAATAAGATATGGGGAATCAGAGGTGGGGAATCAGTGGTGGGGAATCAGTGGCAGGGAATCAGAGGCGGGGAATCAGAGGCGGGGATTCAGAGGCAGGGAATCAGACACGGGGAATCAGAGGTGGGGAATCAGAGATGGGGAATCAGAGGCGGGGAATCAGAGGCAGGGAATCAGACGCGGGGAATCAGAGGCGGGGAATCAGAGCTGGGGAATCAGAGGTGGGGAATCAGAGTCGGGGAATCAGAGGCGGTGAATCAGTGTTGGGGAATCAGAGGTGGGGAATTAGATATGGGGAAACAGAGGCGGGGAATCAGAGGCGGGGAATCAGAGGCGGGGAAACAGAGGCGGGGAATCAGAGGTGGGGAATCAGAGATGGGGAATCAGAGGCAGGGAATCAGATGTGCGGAATCAGAGATGGGGAATCAGAGGTGGGGAATGAGATGGGGAATAAGAGGCCGGGAATCAGAGGTGGGGAATCAGAGTCCGGGAATCAGAGATGGGGATTCAGAGGCGGGGAATGAGATATGGAGAATCAGAGGCGGGGAATCAGAGGCGGGGAAACAGAGGTGGGGATTCAGATATGGGGAATCAGAGGTGGCGAATCAGAGGCAGGGAATCAGATGCGGGGATTCAGAGGCGGGGAATCAGAGCTGGCGAATCAGAGGCGGGGAATCAGAGGTGGGCAATCAGAGCCGGGGAATCAGATATGGGGAATCAGAGGCGGGGAATCAGAGGCGGGGAAATAGAGGCGGGGAATCAGATATGGGGAATCAGAGGCAGGGAATCAGATATGGGGAATCAGAGGCTGGGAATCAGAGGGGGGGAAACAAAGGCAGGGAATAAGATATGGGGAATCAGAGGTGGGGAATCAGGGGCGGGGAATCAGTTGCAGGGAATCAGAGGCGGGGAATCAGAGGCGGGGAATCAGAGGCAGGGAATCAGACACGGGGAATCAGAGGTGGGGAATCAGAGATGGGGAATAAGAGGCGGGGAATCAGAGGCAGGGAATCAGACGCGGGGAATCAGAGGCGGGGAATAAGAGCTGGGGAATCAGAGGTGGGGAATCAGAGTCGTGGAATCAGAGGCAGGGAATCGGATGTGCGGAATCAGAAATGGGGAGTCAGAGGTGGGGAATCAGAGGCGGTGAATCAGAGATGGGGAATCAGAGGCGGGGAATCAGAGGCAGGAAATCAGACACGGGGATTCAGAGGCTGGGAATCAGATGGGGGGAATCAAAGGCGGGGAATCAGAGCTGGTGAATCAGAGGCAGGGAATCAGAGTTGGGGATTCAGAGGCGGGCAATCAGATATGTGGAAACAGAGGAGGGGAATCAGAGGCGGGCAAACAGAGGCGGGGAATTAGATATGGGGAATCAGAGGTGGGGAATCAGAGGTGGTGAATCAGAGATGGGGAATCACAGGCGGGGAATCAGAGGCAGGGAATGGAACGCGGGGAATCAGAGGCAGGGAATCAGAGCTGGGGAATCAGAGGCGGGGAATCAGATATGGGGAAACAGAGGCGGTGAATCAGAGGCGGGGAAACAGAGGCGGGGAATCAGACATGGGGAATCGGATGCAGGGAATCAGAGGTGGGGAATCAGAGCTGGGGAATCAGAGGCAGGGAATCAGATGCGGGGAATCAGAGGCGGGGAATCAGAGCTGGCGAATCAGAGGCGGGGAATCAGAGGTGGGCAATCAGAGCCGGGGAATCAGATATGGGGAATCAGAGGCGGGGAATCAGAGGCGGGGAAACAGAGGCGGGGAATCAGATATGGGGAATCAGAGGTGGGGAATCAGAGGTTGTAAATCAGAGATGGGGAATCAAGGCGGGGAATCAGAGGCAGGGAATCAGACGCGGGGAATCAGAGGCGGGGATTCAGAGCTGGGGAATCAGAGGCGGGGAATCAGAGTTGGGGAATCAGAGGCAGGGAATCAGATATGGGGAACCAGAGGCGGGGAATCAGATATGGGGAATCAGAGGTGGCGAATCAAAGGCGGTGAAACAGAGATGGGGAATCAGGGCAGGGAATCAGAGGCAGGGAATCAGAGCTGGGGAAACAGAGGCGGGGAATCAGATATGGGGAATCAGAGGTGGGGAATCAGGGGCGGGGAATCAGTGGCAGGGAATCAGAGCTGGGGAATCAGAGGTGGGGAATCAGAGCTGTGGAAACAGAGGCGGGGAATCAGATATGGGGAATCAGAGGTGGGGAATCAGCGGCGGGGAATCAGTGGAAGGGAATCAGAGGCCGGGAATAAAAGGCGGGGAATCAGAGCTGGGGAATCAGAGGCCGGGAATCAGAGGCAGGGAAACAGAGGCGGGGAATCAGATATGGGGAATCAGAGGTGGGGAATTAGAGGTTGCGAATCAGAGGCAGGGAATCAGAGGCGGGGAATCAGAGGCGGGGAATCAGAGGCAGGGAATCGGATGTGCGGAATCAGAGATGGGGAATCAGAGGTGGGGATTCAGAGGTGGTGAATCAGAGAAGGGGAATCAGAGGCAGGGAATCAGACGCAGGGAATCAGAGGCGGGGAATCATAGCTGGCGAATTAGAGGAGGGGAATCAAAGTTGGGGATTCAGAGGCGGGGAATAAGATATGGGGAAACAGAGGCGGGGAATCAGAGGCGGTGAAACAGAGGCGGGGAATCATAGGCGGGGAATCAGAGATGGGGAATCAGAGGCGGGGAATCAGAGGCAGGGAATCGGATGCCGGAAATCAGAGGCGGGAAATCAGAGCTGGGGAATCAGAGGCGGGGAATCAGAGTTGGGGAATCAGAGGCGGCGAAGCAGATATGGGGAAAATGAGGCGGGGAATCAGATATGGGGAATCAGAGGCGGGGAATCAGATATGGGGAATCAGAGGCTGGGAATCAGAGCGGGGGAGACAGAGGCGGGGAATAAGATATGGGGAATCAGAGGTGGGGAATCAGTGGTGGGGAATCAGTGGCAGGGAATCAGAGGCGGGGAATCAGAGGCGGGGATTCAGAGGCAGGGAATCAGACACGGGGAATCAGAGGTGGGGAATCAGAGATGGGGAATCAGAGGCGGGGAATCAGAGGCAGGGAATCAGACGCGGGGAATCAGAGGCGGGGAATCAGAGCTGGGGAATCAGAGGTGGGGAATCAGAGTCGGGGAATCAGAGGCGGTGAATCAGTGTTGGGGAATCAGAGGTGGGGAATTAGATATGGGGAAACAGAGGCGGGGAATCAGAGGCGGGGAATCAGAGGCGGGGAAACAGAGGCGGGGAATCAGAGGTGGGGAATCAGAGATGGGGAATCAGAGGCAGGGAATCAGATGTGCGGAATCAGAGATGGGGAATCAGAGGTGGGGAATGAGATGGGGAATAAGAGGCCGGGAATCAGAGGTGGGGAATCAGAGTCCGGGAATCAGAGATGGGGATTCAGAGGCGGGGAATGAGATATGGAGAATCAGAGGCGGGGAATCAGAGGCGGGGAAACAGAGGTGGGGATTCAGATATGGGGAATCAGAGGTGGCGAATCAGAGGCAGGGAATCAGATGCGGGGATTCAGAGGCGGGGAATCAGAGCTGGCGAATCAGAGGCGGGGAATCAGAGGTGGGCAATCAGAGCCGGGGAATCAGATATGGGGAATCAGAGGCGGGGAATCAGAGGCGGGGAAATAGAGGCGGGGAATCAGATATGGGGAATCAGAGGCAGGGAATCAGATATGGGGAATCAGAGGCTGGGAATCAGAGGGGGGGAAACAAAGGCAGGGAATAAGATATGGGGAATCAGAGGTGGGGAATCAGGGGCGGGGAATCAGTTGCAGGGAATCAGAGGCGGGGAATCAGAGGCGGGGAATCAGAGGCAGGGAATCAGACACGGGGAATCAGAGGTGGGGAATCAGAGATGGGGAATAACAGGCGGGGAATCAGAGGCAGGGAATCAGACGCGGGGAATCAGAGGCGGGGAATAAGAGCTGGGGAATCAGAGGTGGGGAATCAGAGTCGTGGAATCAGAGGCAGGGAATCGGATGTGCGGAATCAGAAATGGGGAGTCAGAGGTGGGGAATCAGAGGCGGTGAATCAGAGATGGGGAATCAGAGGCGGGGAATCAGAGGCAGGAAATCAGACACGGGGATTCAGAGGCTGGGAATCAGATGGGGGGAATCAAAGGCGGGGAATCAGAGCTGGTGAATCAGAGGCAGGGAATCAGAGTTGGGGATTCAGAGGCGGGCAATCAGATATGTGGAAACAGAGGAGGGGAATCAGAGGCGGGCAAACAGAGGCGGGGAATTAGATATGGGGAATCAGAGGTGGGGAATCAGAGGTGGTGAATCAGAGATGGGGAATCACAGGCGGGGAATCAGAGGCAGGGAATGGAACGCGGGGAATCAGAGGCAGGGAATCAGAGCTGGGGAATCAGAGGCGGGGAATCAGATATGGGGAAACAGAGGCGGTGAATCAGAGGCGGGGAAACAGAGGCGGGGAATCAGACATGGGGAATCGGATGCAGGGAATCAGAGGTGGGGAATCAGAGCTGGGGAATCAGAGGCGGGGAATCAGAGTTGGGGCATCAGAGGTGGGGAATTAGATATGGGGAAACAGAGGCGGGGAATCAGAGGCGGGGAAACAGAGGCGGGGAATCAGATATGGGGAATCAGAGGTGGGGACTCAGAGGCAGGGAATCAGATGTGCGGAATCAGAGATGGGGAATCAGAGGCAGGGAATCAGAATCAGAAGCGGGGAATCAGAGGCTGGGAATCAGAGGCCGGGAATCAAATGCTGGGAATAAGAGGCCGGGAATCAGAGGTGGGGAATCAGAGTCCGGGAATCAGAGATGAGGATTCAGAGGCGGGGAATGAGATATGGAGAATCAGAGGCGGGGAATCAGAGGCGGGGAAATAGAGGTGTGGAATCAGATATGGGGAATCAGAGGTGGCGAATCAAAGGCGGTGATTTAGAGATGGGGAATCAGAGGCGGGGAATCAGAGGCAGGGAATCAGATGCGGGGAATCAGAGGCGGGGAATCAGAGCTGGCGAATCAGAGGCGGGGAATCAGAGGTGGGCAATCAGAGCCGGGGAATCAGATATGGGGAATCAGAGGTTGTAAATCAGAGATGGGGAATCAAGGCGGGGAATCAGAGGCAGGGAATCAGACGCGGGGAATCAGAGGCGGGGATTCAGAGCTGGGGAATCAGAGGCGGGGAATCAGAGTTGGGGAATCAGAGGCAGGGAATCAGATATGGGGAACCAGAGGCGGGGAATCAGAGGCGGGGAAACAGAGGCGGGGAATCAGATATGGGGAATCAGAAGTGGGGAATCAGGGGCAGGGAATCAGTGGCATGGAATCAGAGGCGGGGAATCAGAGGCGGGGAATCAGAGGCAGGGAATCAGACACGGGGAATCAGAGGCGGGGAATCAGAGATGGGGAATCAGAGGCGGGGAATCAGAGGCAGGGAATCGGACGCCGGGAATCAGAGGCGGGGAATCAGAGCTGGGGAATCAGAGGCGGGGAATCAGAGTTGGGGAATCAGAGGCGGGGAATCAGATATGGGGAAATAGAGGCGGGGAATCAGATATGGGGAATGAGAGGTGTGGAATCAGAGGTTGGGAATCAGAGGCAGGGAATCAGAGGCGGGGAAACAGAGGCGGGGAATCAGATATGGGGAATCAGAGGTGGCGAATCAAAGGCGGTGAAACAGAGATGGGGAATCAGGGCAGGGAATCAGAGGCAGGGAATCAGAGCTGGGGAAACAGAGGCGGGGAATCAGATATGGGGAATCAAAGGTGGGGAATCAGGGGCGGGGAATCAGTGGCAGGGAATCAGAGCTGGGGGATCAGAGGTGGGGAATCAGATATGGGGAATCAGAGGTGGGGTATCAGGGGCGGGGAATCAGTGGCAGGGAATCAGAGGCCGGGAATAAAAGGCGGGGAATCAGAGCTGGGGAATCAGAGGCCGGGAATCAGAGGCAGGGAAACAGAGGCGGGGAATCAGATATGGGGAATCAGAGGTGGGGAATTAGAGGCTGCGAATAAGAGGCAGGGAATCAGAGGCGGGGAATCAGAGGCGGGGAATCAGAGGCAGGGAATCGGATGTGCGGAATCAGAGATGGGGAATCAGAGGTGGGGATTCAGAGGTGGTGAATCAGAGAAGGGGAATCAGAGGCAGGGAATCAGACGCAGGGAATCAGAGGCGTGGAATCATAGCTGGTGAATTAGAGGAGGGGAATTAAAGTTGGGGAATCAGAGGCGGGGAATCAGATATGGGGATTCTGAGGCAGGGAATCAGAATCAGAAGCCGGGAATTAGAGTCCGGGAATCAGAGGCCGGGAATCAGATGCTGGGAATAAGAGGCCGGGAATCAGAGGTGGGGAATCAGAGTTCGGGAATCAGAGATGGGGATTCAGAGGCGGGGAATGAGATATGGAGAATCAGAGGCGGGGAATCAGAGGCGGGGAAACAGAGGTGGGGAATCAGATATGGGGAATCAGAGGTGGCGAATCAAAGGCGGTGAATCAGAGGTGGGGAAACAGAGGCGGGGAATCAGAGGCGTGGAAACAGAGGTGGGGAATCACATATGGGGAATCAGAGGCGGGGAAACAGAGACAGGGAATCAGATATGGGGAATCAGAGGCGGGGAATCAGAGGTGGGGTATCATAGGCAGGGAATCGGATGTGCGGATTCAGAGATGGGGAATCAGAGGCCGGGAATCAGAGGTGGTGAACCAGAGATGGGGAATCAGAGGCGGTGAATCAGAGGCAGGGAATCAGACGCGGGGAATCAGAGGTGGGCAATCAGAGGCGGGGAATCAGGTATGTGGAATCAGAGGCGGGGAATCAGAGGCGGGGAAACAGAGGCGGGGAATCAGATATGGGGAATCAGAGGTGGGGCATCAGAGGTTGTGAATCACAGATGGGGAATCAGAGGCGGGGAATCAGAGGCAGGGAATCAGACGCGAGGAGTCAGAGGCGGGGATTCAGAGCTGGGGAATCAGAGGCGGGGAATCAGAGTTGGGGAATCAGAGGCGGGGAATCAGATATGGGGAATCAGAGGCAGGGAATCAGAGGCAGGAAAACAGAGGCGGGGAATCAGATATGGGGAATCAGAGGTGGGGAATCAGGGGCAGGGAATCAGTGGCAGGGAATCAGACGCGGGGAATCAGAGTCGGGGAATCAGAGGCAGGGAATCAGACACGGGGAATCAGAGGCGGGGAATCAGAGATGGGGAATCAGAGGTGGGGAATCAGAGGCAGGGAATCGGATGCCGGGAATCAGAGGCGGGAAATCAGAGCTGGGGAATCAGAGGCGGGGAATCAGAGTTGGGGAATCAGAGGCGGCGAAGCAGACATGGGGAAATAGAGGCGGGGAATCAGATATGGGGAATCAGAGGTGGGGAATCAGGGGCGGGGTAATCAGTGGCAGGGAATCAGAGGCGGGGAATCAGAGGCGGGGAATCAGAGGCAGGGAATCAGACACGGGGAATCAGAGGTGGGGAATCAGAGATGGGGAATCAGAGGCGGGGAATCAGAGGCAGGGAATCAGACGCGGGGATTCAGAGGCGGGGAATCAGAGCTGGGGAATCAGAGGCGGGGAATCAGAGGCAGGGAATCAGACGCGGGGTATCAGAGGCGGGGAATCAGAGCTGGGGAATTAGAGGTGGGGAATCAGAGTCGGGGAATCAGAGGCAGGGAATCGGATGTGCGGAATCAGAAATGGGGAACCAGAGGTGGGGAATCAGAGGCGGTGAATCAGAAATGGGGAATCAGAGGCGGGGAATCTGAGGCAGGAAATCAGACACGGGGATTCAGAGGCTGGGAATCAGACGGGGGGAATCAAAGGCGGGGAATCAGAGCTGGTGAATCAGAGGCAGGGAATCAGAGTTGGGGATTCAGAGGCGGGGAATAAGATATGGGGAAACAGAGGCGGGGAATCAGACGCGGGCAAACAGAGGCGGGGAATTAGATATGGGGAATCAGAGGTGGGAAATCAGAGGTGGTGAATCAGAGATGGGGAATCACAGGCGGGGAATCAGAGGCAGGGAATAGAACGCGGGGAATCAGAGGCAGGGAATCAGAGCTGGGGAATCAGAGGCGGGGAATCAGATATGGGGAAACAGAGGCGGGGAATCAGAGGCGGGGAAACAGAGGCGGGGAATCAGACATGGGGAATCGGATGCGGGGAATCAGAGGCGGGGAATCAGAGCTGGGGAATCAGAGGCGGGGAATCAGAGTTGGGGCATCAGAGGTGGGGAATTAGATATGGGGAAACAGAGGCGGGGAATCAGAGGCGGGGAAACAGAGGTGGGGAATCAGATGTGCGGAATCAGAGATGGGGAATCAGAGGCAGGGAATCAGATGTGCGGAATCAGAGATGGGGAATCAGAGGCAGGGTATCAGAATCAGAAGCGGGGAATCAGAGGCCGGGAATCAGAGGCCGGGAATCAGATGCTGGGAATAAGAGGCCGGGAATCAGAGGTGGGGAATCAGAGTCCGGGAATCAGAGATGGGGATTCAGAGGCGGGGAATGAGATATGGAGAATCAGAGGCGGGGAATCAGAGGCGGGGAAACAGAGGTGGGGATTCAGATATGGGGAATCAGAGGTGGCGAATCAGAGGCAGGGAATCAGATGCGGGGATTCAGAGGCGGGGAATCAGAGCTGGCGAATCAGAGGCGGGGAATCAGAGGTGGGCAATCAGAGCCGGGGAATCAGATATGGGGAATCAGAGGCGGGGAATCAGAGGCGGGGAAATAGAGGCGGGGAATCAGATATGGGGAATCAGAGGCAGGGAATCAGATATGGGGAATCAGAGGCTGGGAATCAGAGGGGGGGAAACAGAGGCGGGGAATAAGATATGGGGAATCAGAGGTGGGGAATCAGGGGCGGGGAATCAGTTGCAGGGAATCAGAGGCGGGGAATCAGAGGCGGGGAATCAGAGGCAGGGAATCAGACACGGGGAATCAGAGGTGGGGAATCAGAGATGGGGAATCAGAGGCGGGGAATCAGAGGCAGGGAATCAGACGCGGGGAATCAGAGGCGGGGAATAAGAGCTGGGGAATCAGAGGTGGGGAATCAGAGTCGTGGAATCAGAGGCAGGGAATCGGATGTGCGGAATCAGAAATGGGGAGTCAGAGGTGGGGAATCAGAGGCGGTGAATCAGAGATGGGGAATCAGAGGCGGGGAATCAGAGGCAGGAAATCAGACACGGGGATTCAGAGGCTGGGAATCAGACGGGGGGAATCAAAGGTGGGGAATCAGAGCTGGTGAATCAGAGGCAGGGAATCAGAGTTGGGGATTCAGAGGCGGGCAATCAGATATGTGGAAACAGAGGAGGGGAATCAGAAGCGGGCAAACAGAGGCGGGGAATTGGATATGGGGAATCAGAGGTGGGGAATCAGAGGTGGAGAATCAGAGATGGGGAATCAGAGGCGGGGAATCAGAGTTGGGGCATCAGAGGTGGGGAATTAGATATGGGGAAACAGAGGCGGGGAATCAGAGGCGGGGAAACAGAGGCGGGGAATCAGATGTGCGGAATCAGAGATGGGGAATCAGAGGCAGGGAATCAGATGTGCGGAATCAGAGATGGGGAATCAGAGGCAGGGTATCAGAATCAGAAGCGGGGAATCAGAGGCCGGGAATCAAAGGCCGGGAATCAGATGCTGGGAATAAGAGGCCGGGAATCAGAGGTGGGGAATCAGAGTCCGGGAATCAGAGATGGGGATTCAGAGGCGGGGAATGAGATATGGAGAATCAGAGGCGGGGAATCAGAGGCGGGGAAACAGAGGTGGGGATTCAGATATGGGGAATCAGAGGTGGCGAATCAGAGGCAGGGAATCAGATGCGGGGATTCAGAGGCGGGGAATCAGAGCTGGCGAATCAGAGGCGGGGAATCAGAGGTGGGCAATCAGAGCCGGGGAATCAGATATGGGGAATCAGAGGCGGGGAATCAGAGGCGGGGAAATAGAGGCGGGGAATCAGATATGGGGAATCAGAGGCAGGGAATCAGATATGGGGAATCAGAGGCTGGGAATCAGAGGGGGGGAAACAGAGGCGGGGAATAAGATATGGGGAATCAGAGGTGGGGAATCAGGGGCGGGGAATCAGTTGCAGGGAATCAGAGGCGGGGAATCAGAGGCGGGGAATCAGAGGCAGGGAATCAGACACGGGGAATCAGAGGTGGGGAATCAGAGATGGGGAATCAGAGGCGGGGAATCAGAGGCAGGGAATCAGACGCGGGGAATCAGAGGCGGGGAATAAGAGCTGGGGAATCAGAGGTGGGGAATCAGAGTCGTGGAATCAGAGGCAGGGAATCGGATGTGCGGAATCAGAAATGGGGAGTCAGAGGTGGGGAATCAGAGGCGGTGAATCAGAGATGGGGAATCAGAGGCGGGGAATCAGAGGCAGGAAATCAGACACGGGGATTCAGAGGCTGGGAATCAGACGGGGGGAATCAAAGGCAGGGAATCAGAGCTGGTGAATCAGAGGCAGGGAATCAGAGTTGGGGATTCAGAGGCGGGCAATCAGATATGTGGAAACAGAGGAGGGGAATCAGAGGCGGGCAAACAGAGGCGGGGAATTAGATGTGGGGAATCAGAGGTGGGGAATCAGAGGTGGTGAATCAGAGATTGGGAATCACAGGCGGGGAATCAGAGGCAGGGAATGGAACGCGGGGAATCAGAGGCAGGGAATCAGAGCTGGGGAATCAGAGGCGGGGAATCAGATATGGGGAAACAGCGGTGAATCAGAGGCGGGGAAACAGAGGCGGGGAATCAGACATGGGGAATCGGATGCAGGGAATCAGAGGTGGGGAATCAGAGCTGGGGAATCAGAGGCGGGGAATCAGAGTTGGGGCATCAGAGGAGGGGAATTAGATATGGGGAAACAGAGGCGGAGAATCAGAGGCATGGAAACAGGCGGGGAATCAGATATGGGGAATCAGAGGTGGGGACTCAGAGGCAGGGAATCAGATGTGCGGAATCAGAGATGGGGAATCAGAGGCAGGGAATCAGAATCAGAAGCGGGGAATCAGAGGCTGGGAATCAGAGGCCGGGAATCAAATGCTGGGAATAAGAGGCCGGGAATCAGAGGTGGGGAATCAGAGTCCGGGAATCAGAGATGAGGATTCAGAGGCGGGGAATGAGATATGGAGAATCAGAGGCGGGGAATCAGAGGCGGGGAAACAGAGGTGTGGAATCAGATATGGGGAATCAGAGGTGGCGAATTAAAGGCGGTGATTTAGAGATGGGGAATCAGAGGCGGGGAATCAGAGGCAGGGAATCAGATGCGGGGAATCAGAGGCGGGGAATCAGAGCTGGCGAATCAGAGGCGGGGAATCAGAGGTGGGCAATCAGAGCCGGGGAATCAGATATGGGGAATCAGAGGCGGGGAATCAGAGGCGGGGAAACAGAGGCGGGGAATCAGATATGGGGAATCAGAGGTGGGGAATCAGAGGTTGTAAATCAGAGATGGGGAATCAAGGCGGGGAATCAGAGGCAGGGAATCAGACGCGGGGAATCAGAGGCGGGGATTCAGAGCTGGGGAATCAGAGGCGGGGAATCAGAGTTGGGGAATCAGAGGCAGGGAATCAGATATGGGGAACCAGAGGCGGGGAATCAGAGGCGGGGAAACAGAGGCGGGGAATCAGATATGGGGAATCAGAAGTGGGGAATCAGGGGCAGGGAATCAGTGGCAGGGAATCAGAGGCGGGGAATCAGAGGCGGGGAATCAGAGGCAGGGAATCAGACACGGGGAATCAGAGGCGGGGAATCAGAGATGGGGAATCAGAGGTGGGGAATCAGAGGCAGGGTATCGGACGCCGGGAATCAGAGGCGGGGAATCAGAGCTGGGGAATCAGAGGCGGGGAATCAGAGTTGGGGAATCAGAGGCGGGGAATCAGATATGGGGAAATAGAGGCGGGGAATCAGATATGGGGAATGAGAGGTGTGGAATCAGAGGTTGGGAATCAGAGGCCGGGAATCAGAGATGGGGATTCAGAGGCGGGGAATGAGATATGGAGAATCAGAGGCGGGGAATCAGAGGCGGGGAAACAGAGGTGGGGAATCAGATATGGGGAATCAGAGGTGGCGAATCAAAGGCGGTGAATCAGAGATGGGGAAACAGAGGCGGGGAATCAGAGGCGTGGAAACAGAGGTGGGGAATCACATAATGGGAATCAGAGGCGGGGAAACAGAGACAGGGAATCAGATATGGGGAATCAGAGGCGGGGAATCAGAGGTGGGGAATCATAGGCAGGGAATCGGATGTGCGGATTCAGAGATGGGGAATCAGAGGCCGGGAATCAGAGGTGGTGAACCAGAGATGGGGAATCTGAGGCGGTGAATCAGATGCAGGGAATCGGACGCGGGGAATCAGAGGTGGGCAATCAGAGGCGGGGAATCAGATATGGGGAATCAGAGGCGGTGAATCAGAGGCGGGGAAACAGAGGCGGGGAATCAGATATGGGGAATCAGAGGTGGGGCATCAGAGGTTGTGAATCACAGATGGGGAATCAGAGGCGGGGAATCAGAGGCAGGGAATCAGACGCGAGGAGTCAGAGGCGGGGATTCAGAGCTGGGGAATCAGAGGCGGGGAATCAGAGTTGGGGAATCAGAGGCGGGGAATCAGATATGGGGAATCAGAGGCAGGGAATCAGAGGCAGGAAAACAGAGGCGGGGAATCAGATATGGGGAATCAGAGCTGGCGAATCAGAGGCGGGGAATCAGAGGTGGGCAATCAGAGCCGGGGAATCAGATATGGGGAATCAGAGGCGGGGAATCAGAGGCGGGGAAATAGAGGCGGGGAATCAGATATGGGGAATCAGAGGCAGGGAATCAGATATGGGGAATCAGAGGCTGGGAATCAGAGGGGGGGAAACAGAGGCGGGGAATAAGATATGGGGAATCAGAGGTGGGGAATCAGGGGCGGGGAATCAGTTGCAGGGAATCAGAGGCGGGGAATCAGAGGCGGGGAATCAGAGGCAGGGAATCAGACACGGGGAATCAGAGGTGGGGAATCAGAGATGGGGAATCAGAGGCGGGGAATCAGAGGCAGGGAATCAGACGCGGGGAATCAGAGGCGGGGAATAAGAGCTGGGGAATCAGAGGTGGGGAATCAGAGTCGTGGAATCAGAGGCAGGGAATCGGATGTGCGGAATCAGAAATGGGGAGTCAGAGGTGGGGAATCAGAGGCGGTGAATCAGAGATGGGGAATCAGAGGCGGGGAATCAGAGGCAGGAAATCAGACACGGGGATTCAGAGGCTGGGAATCAGACGGGGGGAATCAAAGGCAGGGAATCAGAGCTGGTGAATCAGAGGCAGGGAATCAGAGTTGGGGATTCAGAGGCGGGCAATCAGATATGTGGAAACAGAGGAGGGGAATCAGAGGCGGGCAAACAGAGGCGGGGAATTAGATGTGGGGAATCAGAGGTGGGGAATCAGAGGTGGTGAATCAGAGATTGGGAATCACAGGCGGGGAATCAGAGGCAGGGAATGGAACGCGGGGAATCAGAGGCAGGGAATCAGAGCTGGGGAATCAGAGGCGGGGAATCAGATATGGGGAAACAGCGGTGAATCAGAGGCGGGGAAACAGAGGCGGGGAATCAGACATGGGGAATCGGATGCAGGGAATCAGAGGTGGGGAATCAGAGCTGGGGAATCAGAGGCGGGGAATCAGAGTTGGGGCATCAGAGGAGGGGAATTAGATATGGGGAAACAGAGGCGGAGAATCAGAGGCATGGAAACAGGCGGGGAATCAGATATGGGGAATCAGAGGTGGGGACTCAGAGGCAGGGAATCAGATGTGCGGAATCAGAGATGGGGAATCAGAGGCAGGGAATCAGAATCAGAAGCGGGGAATCAGAGGCTGGGAATCAGAGGCCGGGAATCAAATGCTGGGAATAAGAGGCCGGGAATCAGAGGTGGGGAATCAGAGTCCGGGAATCAGAGATGAGGATTCAGAGGCGGGGAATGAGATATGGAGAATCAGAGGCGGGGAATCAGAGGCGGGGAAACAGAGGTGTGGAATCAGATATGGGGAATCAGAGGTGGCGAATTAAAGGCGGTGATTTAGAGATGGGGAATCAGAGGCGGGGAATCAGAGGCAGGGAATCAGATGCGGGGAATCAGAGGCGGGGAATCAGAGCTGGCGAATCAGAGGCGGGGAATCAGAGGTGGGCAATCAGAGCCGGGGAATCAGATATGGGGAATCAGAGGCGGGGAATCAGAGGCGGGGAAACAGAGGCGGGGAATCAGATATGGGGAATCAGAGGTGGGGAATCAGAGGTTGTAAATCAGAGATGGGGAATCAAGGCGGGGAATCAGAGGCAGGGAATCAGACGCGGGGAATCAGAGGCGGGGATTCAGAGCTGGGGAATCAGAGGCGGGGAATCAGAGTTGGGGAATCAGAGGCAGGGAATCAGATATGGGGAACCAGAGGCGGGGAATCAGAGGCGGGGAAACAGAGGCGGGGAATCAGATATGGGGAATCAGAAGTGGGGAATCAGGGGCAGGGAATCAGTGGCAGGGAATCAGAGGCGGGGAATCAGAGGCGGGGAATCAGAGGCAGGGAATCAGACACGGGGAATCAGAGGCGGGGAATCAGAGATGGGGAATCAGAGGTGGGGAATCAGAGGCAGGGTATCGGACGCCGGGAATCAGAGGCGGGGAATCAGAGCTGGGGAATCAGAGGCGGGGAATCAGAGTTGGGGAATCAGAGGCGGGGAATCAGATATGGGGAAATAGAGGCGGGGAATCAGATATGGGGAATGAGAGGTGTGGAATCAGAGGTTGGGAATCAGAGGCCGGGAATCAGAGATGGGGATTCAGAGGCGGGGAATGAGATATGGAGAATCAGAGGCGGGGAATCAGAGGCGGGGAAACAGAGGTGGGGAATCAGATATGGGGAATCAGAGGTGGCGAATCAAAGGCGGTGAATCAGAGATGGGGAAACAGAGGCGGGGAATCAGAGGCGTGGAAACAGAGGTGGGGAATCACATAATGGGAATCAGAGGCGGGGAAACAGAGACAGGGAATCAGATATGGGGAATCAGAGGCGGGGAATCAGAGGTGGGGAATCATAGGCAGGGAATCGGATGTGCGGATTCAGAGATGGGGAATCAGAGGCCGGGAATCAGAGGTGGTGAACCAGAGATGGGGAATCTGAGGCGGTGAATCAGATGCAGGGAATCGGACGCGGGGAATCAGAGGTGGGCAATCAGAGGCGGGGAATCAGATATGGGGAATCAGAGGCGGTGAATCAGAGGCGGGGAAACAGAGGCGGGGAATCAGATATGGGGAATCAGAGGTGGGGCATCAGAGGTTGTGAATCACAGATGGGGAATCAGAGGCGGGGAATCAGAGGCAGGGAATCAGACGCGAGGAGTCAGAGGCGGGGATTCAGAGCTGGGGAATCAGAGGCGGGGAATCAGAGTTGGGGAATCAGAGGCGGGGAATCAGATATGGGGAATCAGAGGCAGGGAATCAGAGGCAGGAAAACAGAGGCGGGGAATCAGATATGGGGAATCAGAGGTGGGGAATCAGGGGCAGGGAATCAGTGGCAGGGAATCAGGCGCGGGGAATCAGAGTCGGGGAATCAGAGGCAGGGAATCAGACACGGGGAATCAGAGGCGGGGAATCAGAGATGGGGAATCAGAGGTGGGGAATCAGAGGCAGGGAATCGGATGCCGGGAATCAGAGGCGGGAAATCAGAGCTGGGGAATCAGAGGCGGGGAATCAGAGTTGGGGAATCAGAGGCGGCGAAGCAGATATGGGGAAATAGAGGCGGGGAATCAGATATGGGGAATCAGAGGTGGGGAATCAGGGGCGGGGAATCAGTGGCAGGGAATCAGAGGCGGGGAATCAGAGGCGGGGAATCAGAGGCAGGGAATCAGACACGGGGAATCAGAGGTGGGGAATCAGAGATGGGGAATCAGAGGCGGGGAATCAGAGGCAGGGAATCAGACGCGGGGAATCAGAGGTGGGGAATCAGAGCTGGGGAATCAGAGGCGGGGAATCAGAGGCAGGGAATCAGACGCGGGGAATCAGAGGCGGGGAATCAGAGCTGGGGAATCAGATGTGGGGAATCAGAGTCGGGGAATCAGAGGCAGGGAATCGGATGTGCGGAATCAGAAATGGGGAATCAGAGGTGGGGAATCAGAGGCGGTGAATCAGAGATGGGGAATCAGAGGCGGGGAATCTGAGGCAGGAAATCAGACACGGGGATTCAGAGGCTGGGAATCAGACGGGGGGAATCAAAGGCGGGGAATCAGAGCTGGTGAATCAGAGGCAGGGAATCAGAGTTGGGGATTCAGAGGCGGGGAATAAGATATGGGGAAACAGAGGCGGGGAATCAGACGCGGGCAAACAGAGGCGGGGAATTAGATATGGGGAATCAGAGGTGGGGAATCAGAGGTGGTGAATCAGAGATGGGGAATCACAGGCGGGGAATCAGAGGCAGGGAATAGAACGCGGGGAATCAGAGGCAGGGAATCAGAGCTGGGGAATCAGAGGCGGGGAATCAGATATGGGGAAACAGAGGCGGGGAATCAGAGGCGGGGAAACAGAGGCGGGGAATCAGACATGGGGAATCGGATGCGGGGAATCAGAGGCGGGGAATCAGAGCTGGGGAATCAGAGGCGGGGAATCAGAGTTGGGGCATCAGAGGTGGGGAATTAGATATGGGGAAACAGAGGCGGGGAATCAGAGGCGGGGAAACAGAGGCGGGGAATCAGATGTGCGGAATCAGAGATGGGGAATCAGAGGCAGGGAATCAGAGTTGGGGAATCAGAGGCGGGGAATCAGATATGGGGAATCAGAGGCAGGGAATCAGAGGCAGGAAAACAGAGGCGGGGAATCAGATATGGGGAATCAGAGGTGGGGAATCAGGGGCAGGGAATCAGTGGCAGGGAATCAGGCGCGGGGAATCAGAGTCGGGGAATCAGAGGCAGGGAATCAGACACGGGGAATCAGAGGCAGGGAATCAGAGATGGGGAATCAGAGGTGGGGAATCAGAGGCAGGGAATCGGATGCCGGGAATCAGAGGCGGGAAATCAGAGCTGGCGAATCAGAGGCGGGGAATCAGAGTTGGGGAATCAGAGGCGGCGAAGCAGATATGGGGAAATAGAGGCGGGGAATCAGATATGGGGAATCAGAGGTGGGGAATCAGGGGCGGGGAATCAGTGGCAGGGAATCAGAGGCGGGGAATCAGAGGCGGGGAATCAGAGGCAGGGAATCAGACACGGGGAATCAGAGGCGGGGAATAAGATATGGGGAAACAGAGGCGGGGAATCAGACGCGGGCAAACAGAGGCGGGGAATTAGATATGGGGAATCAGAGGTGGGGAATCAGAGGTGGTGAATCAGAGATGGGGAATCACAGGCGGGGAATCAGAGGCAGGGAATAGAACGCGGGGAATCAGAGGCAGGGAATCAGAGCTGGGGAATCAGAGGCGGGGAATCAGATATGGGGAAACAGAGGCGGGGAATCAGAGGCGGGGAAACAGAGGCGGGGATTCAGACATGGGGAATCGGATGCGGGGAATCAGAGGCGGGGAATCAGAGCTGGGGAATTAGATATGGGGAAACAGAGGCGGGGAATCAGAGGCGGGGAAACAGAGGCGGGGAATCAGATGTGCGGAATCAGAGATGGGGAATCAGAGGCAGGGAATCAGATGTGCGGAATCAGAGATGGGGAATCAGAGGCAGGGTATCAGAATCAGAAGCGGGGAATCAGAGGCCGGGAATCAGAGGCCGGGAATCAGATGCTGGGAATAAGAGGCCGGGAATCAGAGGTGGGGAATCAGAGTCCGGGAATCAGAGATGGGGATTCAGAGGCGGGGAATGAGATATGGAGAATCAGAGGCGGGGAATCAGAGGCGGGGAAACAGAGGTGGGGATTCAGATATGGGGAATCAGAGGTGGCGAATCAGAGGCAGGGAATCAGATGCGGGGATTCAGAGCCGGGGAATCAGATATGGGGAATCAGAGGCGGGGAATCAGAGGCGGGGAAATAGAGGCGGGGAATCAGATATGGGGAATCAGTGGCAGGGAATCAGATATGGGGAATCAGAGGCTGGGAATCAGAGGGGGGGAAACAGAGGCGGGGAATAAGATATGGGGAATCAGAGGTGGGGAATCAGGGGCGGGGAATCAGTTGCAGGGAATCAGAGGCGGGGAATCAGAGGCGGGGAATCAGAGGCAGGGAATCAGACACGGGGAATCAGAGGTGGGGAATCAGAGATGGGGAATCAGAGGCGGGGAATCAGAGGCAGGGAATCAGACGCGGGGAATCAGAGGCGGGGAATAAGAGCTGGGGAATCAGAGGTGGGGAATCAGAGTCGTGGAATCAGAGGCAGGGAATCGGATGTGCGGAATCAGAAATGGGGAGTCAGAGGTGGGGAATCAGAGGCGGTGAATCAGAGATGGGGAATCAGAGGCGGGGAATCAGAGGCAGGAAATCAGACACGGGGATTCAGAGGCTGGGAATCAGACGGGGGGAATCAAAGGCGGGGAATCAGAGCTGGTGAATCAGAGGCAGGGAATCAGAGTTGGGGATTCAGAGGCGGGCAATCAGATATGTGGAAACAGAGGAGGGGAATCAGAGGCGGGCAAACAGAGGCGGGGAATTAGATATGGGGAATCAGAGGTGGGGAATCAGAGGTGGTGAATCAGAGATGGGGAATCAGAGGCGGGGAATCAGAGTTGGGGCATCAGAGGTGGGGAATTAGATATGGGGAAACAGAGGCGGGGAATCAGAGGCGGGGAAACAGAGGCGGGGAATCAGATGTGCGGAATCAGAGATGGGGAATCAGAGGCAGGGAATCAGATGTGCGGAATCAGAGATGGGGAATCAGAGGCAGGGTATCAGAATCAGAAGCGGGGAATCAGAGGCCGGGAATCAGAGGCCGGGAATCAGATGCTGGGAATAAGAGGCCGGGAATCAGAGGTGGGGAATCAGAGTCCGGGAATCAGAGATGGGGATTCAGAGGCGGGGAATGAGATATGGAGAATCAGAGGCGGGGAATCAGAGGCGGGGAAACAGAGGTGGGGATTCAGATATGGGGAATCAGAGGTGGCGAATCAGAGGCAGGGAATCAGATGCGGGGATTCAGAGGCGGGGAATCAGAGCTGGCGAATCAGAGGCGGGGAATCAGAGGTGCGCAATCAGAGCCGGGGAATCAGATATGGGGAATCAGAGGCGGGGAATCAGAGGCGGGGAAATAGAGGCGGGGAATCAGATATGGGGAATCAGAGGCGGGGAATCAGAGGCGGGGAAATAGAGGCGGGGAATCAGATATGGGGAATCAGAGGCAGGGAATCAGATATGGGGAATCAGAGGCGGGGAATCAGAGTTGGGGAATCAGAGGCGGCGAAGCAGATATGGGGAAATAGAGGCGGGGAATCAGATATGGGGAATCTGAGGTGGGGAATCAGGGGCGGGGAATCAGTGGCAGGGAATCAGAGGCGGGGAATCAGAGGCGGGGAATCAGAGGCAGGGAATCAGACACGGGGAATCAGAGGTGGGGAATCAGAGATGGGGAATCAGACGCGGGGAATCAGAGGCAGGGAATCAGACGCGGGGAATCAGAGGCGGGGAATCAGAGCTGGGGAATCAGAGGCGGGGAATCAGAGGCAGGGAATCAGACGCGGGGAATCAGAGGCGGGGAATCAGAGCTGGGGAATCAGAGGTGGGGAATCAGAGTCGGGGAATCAGAGGCAGGGAATCGGATGTGCGGAATCAGAAATGGGGAATCAGAGGTGGGGAATCAGAGGCGGTGAATCAGAGATGGGGAATCAGAGGCGGGGAATCTGAGGCAGGAAATCAGACACGGGGATTCAGAGGCTGGGAATCAGACGGGGGGAATCAAAGGCGGGGAATCAGAGCTGGTGAATCAGAGGCAGGGAATCAGAGTTGGGGATTCAGAGGCGGGGAATAAGATATGGGGAAACAGAGGCGGGGAATCAGACGCGGGCAAACAGAGGCGGGGAATTAGATATGGGGAATCAGAGGTGGGGAATCAGAGGTGGTGAATCAGAGATGGGGAATCACAGGCGGGGAATCAGAGGCAGGGAATAGAACGCGGGGAATCAGAGGCAGGGAATCAGAGCTGGGGAATCAGAGGCGGGGAATCAGATATGGGGAAACAGAGGCGGGGAATCAGAGGCGGGGAAACAGAGGCGGGGAATCAGACATGGGGAATCGGATGCGGGGAATCAGAGGCGGGGAATCAGAGCTGGGGAATCAGAGGCGGAGAATCAGAGTTGGGGCATCAGAGGTGGGGAATTAGATATGGGGAAACAGAGGCGGGGAATCAGAGGCGGGGAAACAGAGGCGGGGAATCAGATGTGCGGAATCAGAGATGGGGAATCAGAGGCAGGGAATCAGAGTTGGGGAATCAGAGGCGGGGAATCAGATATGGGGAATCAGAGGCAGGGAATCAGAGGCAGGAAAACAGAGGCGGGGAATCAGATATGGGGAATCAGAGGTGGGGAATCAGGGGCAGGGAATCAGTGGCAGGGAATCAGGCGCGGGGAATCAGAGTCGGGGAATCAGAGGCAGGGAATCAGACACGGGGAATCAGAGGCAGGGAATCAGAGATGGGGAATCAGAGGTGGGGAATCAGAGGCAGGGAATCGGATGCCGGGAATCAGAGGCGGGAAATCAGAGCTGGGGAATCAGAGGCGGGGAATCAGAGTTGGGGAATCAGAGGCGGCGAAGCAGATATGGGGAAATAGAGGCGGGGAATCAGATATGGGGAATCAGAGGTGGGGAATCAGGGGCGGGGAATCAGTGGCAGGGAATCAGAGGCGGGGAATCAGAGACGGGGAATCAGAGGCAGGGAATCAGACACGGGGAATCAGAGGCGGGGAATAAGATATGGGGAAACAGAGGTGGGGAATCAGAAGCGGGCAAACAGAGGCGGGGAATTAGATATGGGGAATCAGAGGTGGGGAATCAGAGATGGGGAATCACAGGCGGGGAATCAGAGGCAGGGAATAGAACGCGGGGAATCAGAGGCAGGGAATCAGAGCTGGGGAATCAGAGGCGGGGAATCAGATATGGGGAAACAGAGGCGGGGAATCAGAGGCGGGGAAACAGAGGCGGGGAATCAGACATGGGGAATCGGATGCGGGGAATCAGAGGCGGGGAATCAGAGCTGGGGAATCAGAGGCGGGGAATCAGAGTTGGGGCATCAGAGGTGGGGAATTAGATATGGGGAAACAGAGGCGGGGAATCAGAGGCGGGGAAACAGAGGCGGGGAATCAGATGTGCGGAATCAGAGATGGGGAATCAGAGGCAGGGAATCAGATGTGCGGAATCAGAGATGGGGAATCAGAGGCAGGGTATCAGAATCAGAAGCGGGGAATCAGAGGCCGGGAATCAGAGGCCGGGAATCAGATGCTGGGAATAAGAGACCGGGAATCAGAGGTGGGGAATCAGAGTCCGGGAATCAGAGATGGGGATTCAGAGGCGGGGAATGAGATATGGAGAATCAGAGGCGGGAAATCAGAGGCGGGGAAACAGAGGTGGGGATTCAGATATGGGGAATCAGAGGTGGCGAATCAGAGGCAGGGAATCAGATGCGGGGATTCAGAGCCGGGGAATCAGATATGGGGAATCAGAGGAGGGGAATCAGAGGCGGGGAAATAGAGGCGGGGAATCAGATATGGGGAATCAGAGGCAGGGAATCAGATATGGGGAATCAGAGGCTGGGAATCAGAGGGGGGGAAACAGAGGCGGGGAATAAGATATGGGGAATCAGAGGTGGGGAATCAGGGGCGGGGAATCAGTTGCAGGGAATCAGAGGCGGGGAATCAGAGGCGGGGAATCAGAGGCAGGGAATCAGACACGGGGAATCAGAGGTGGGGAATCAGAGATGGGGAATCAGAGGCGGGGAATCAAAGGCAGGGAATCAGACGCGGGGAATCAGAGGCGGGGAATAAGAGTGGGGAATCAGAGGTGGGGAATCAGAGTCGTGGAATCAGAGGCAGGGAATCGGATGTGCGGAATCAGAAATGGGGAGTCAGAGGTGGGGAATCAGAGGCGGTGAATCAGAGATGGGGAATCAGAGGCGGGGAATCAGAGGCAGGAAATCAGACACGGGGATTCAGAGGCTGGGAATCAGACGGGGGGAATCAAAGGCGGGGAATCAGAGCTGGTGAATCAGAGGCAGGGAATCAGAGTTGGGGATTCAGAGGCGGGCAATCAGATATGTGGAAACAGAGGAGGGGAATCAGAGGCGGGCAAACAGAGGCGGGGAATTAGATATGGGGAATCAGAGGTGGGGAATCAGAGGTGGTGAATCAGAGATGGGGAATCAGAGGCGGGGAATCAGAGTTGGGGCATCAGAGGTGGGGAATTAGATATGGGGAAACAGAGGCGGGGAATCAGAGGCGGGGAAACAGAGGCGGGGAATCAGATGTGCGGAATCAGAGATGGGGAATCAGAGGCAGGGAATCAGATGTGCGGAATCAGAGATGGGGAATCAGAGGCAGGGTATCAGAATCAGAAGCGGGGAATCAGAGGCCGGGAATCAGAGGCCGGGAATCAGATGCTGGGAATAAGAGGCCGGGAATCAGAGGTGGGGAATCAGAGTCCGGGAATCAGAGATGGGGATTCAGATATGGGGAATCAGAGGTGGCGAATCAGAGGCAGGGAATCAGAGGCAGGGAATCAGACACGGGGAATCAGAGGCGGGGAATCAGAGGTGCGCAATCAGAGCCGGGGAATCAGATATGGGGAATCAGAGGCGGGGAATCAGAGGCGGGGAAATAGAGGCGGGGAATCAGATATGGGGAATCAGAGGCAGGGAATCAGATATGGGGAATCAGAGGCTGGGAATCAGAGGGGGGGAAACAGAGGCGGGGAATAAGATATGGGGAATCAGAGGTGGGGAATCAGGGGCGGGGAATCAGTTGCAGGGAATCAGAGGCGGGGAATCAGAGGCGGGGAATCAGAGGCAGGGAATCAGACACGGGGAATCAGAGGTGGGGAATCAGAGATGGGGAATCAGAGGCGGGGAATCAGAGGCAGGGAATCAGACGCGGGGAATCAGAGGCGGGGAATAAGAGCTGGGGAATCAGAGGTGGGGAATCAGAGTCGTGGAATCAAAGGCAGGGAATCGGATGTGCGGAATCAGAAATGGGGAGTCAGAGGATAGGGAATCAGAGGCGGTGAATCAGAGATGGGGAATCAGAGGCGGGGAATCAGAGGCAGGAAATCAGACACGGGGATTCAGAGGCTGGGAATCAGACGGGGGGAATCAAAGGCGGGGAATCTGAGCTGGTGAATCAGAGGCAGGGAATCAGAGTTGGGGATTCAGAGGCGGGCAATCAGATATGTGGAAACAGAGGAGGGGAATCAGAGGCGGGCAAACAGAGGCGGGGAATTAGATATGGGGAATCAGAGGTGGGGAATCAGAGGTGGTGAATCAGAGATGGGGAATCACAGGCGGGGAATCAGAGGCAGGGAATGGAACGCGGGGAATCAGAGGCAGGGAATCAGAGCTGGGGAATCAGAGGCGGGGAATCAGATATGGGGAAACAGCGGTGAATCAGAGGCGGGGAAACAGAGGCGGGGAATCAGACATGGGGAATCGGATGCAGGGAATCAGAGGTGGGGAATCAGAGCTGGGGAATCAGAGGCGGGGAATCAGAGTTGGGGCATCAGAGGTGGGGAATTAGATATGGGGAAACAGAGGCGGAGAATCAGAGGCGGGGAAACAGAGGCGGGGAATCAGATATGGGGAATCAGAGGTGGGGACTCAGAGGCAGGGAATCAGATGTGCGGAATCAGAGATGGGGAATCAGAGGCAGGGAATCAGAATCAGAAGCGGGGAATCAGAGGCTGGGAATCAGAGGCCGGGAATCAAATGCTGGGAATAAGAGGCCGGGAATCAGAGGTGGGGAATCAGAGTCCGGGAATCAGAGATGAGGATTCAGAGGCGGGGAATGAGATATGGAGAATCAGAGGCGGGAAATCAGAGGCGGGAAAACAGAGGTGTGGAATCAGATATGGGGAATCAGAGGTGGCGAATCAAAGGCGGTGATTTAGAGATGGGGAATCAGAGGCGGGGAATCAGAGGCAGGGAATCAGATGCGGGGAATCAGAGGCGGGGAATCAGAGCTGGCGAATCAGAGGCGGGGAATCAGAGGTGGGCAATCAGAGCCGGGGAATCAGATATGGGGAATCAGAGGCGGGGAATCAGAGGCGGGGAAACAGAGGCGGGGAATCAGATATGGGGAATCAGAGGTGGGGAATCAGAGGTTGTAAATCAGAGATGGGGAATCAAGGCGGGGAATCAGAGGCAGGGAATCAGACGCGGGGAATCAGAGGCGGGGATTCAGAGCTGGGGAATCAGAGGCGGGGAATCAGAGTTGGGGAATCAGAGGCAGGGAATCAGATATGGGGAACCAGAGGCGGGGAATCAGAGGCGGGGAAACAGAGGCGGGGAATCAGATATGGGGAATCAGAAGTGGGGAATCAGGGGCAGGGAATCAGTGGCAGGGAATCAGAGGCGGGGAATCAGAGGCGGGGAATCAGAGGCAGGGAATCAGACACGGGGAATCAGAGGCGGGGAATCAGAGATGGGGAATCAGAGGTGGGGAATCAGAGGCAGGGAATCGGACGCCGGGAATCAGAGGCGGGGAATCAGAGCTGGGGAATCAGAGGCGGGGAATCAGAGTTGGGGAATCAGAGGCGGGGAATCAGATATGGGGAAATAGAGGCGGGGAATCAGATATGGGGAATGAGAGGTGTGGAATCAGAGGTTGGGAATCAGAGGCCGGGAATCAGAGATGGGGATTCAGAGGCGGGGAATGAGATATGGAGAATCAGAGGCGGGGAATCAGAGGCGGGGAAACAGAGGTGGGGAATCAGATATGGGGAATCAGAGGTGGCGAATCAAAGGCGGTGAATCAGAGATGGGGAAACAGAGGCGGGGAATCAGAGGTGTGGAAACAGAGGTGGGGAATCACATATGGGGAATCAGAGGCGGGGAAACAGAGACAGGGAATCAGATATGGGGAATCAGAGGCGGGGAATCAGAGGTGGGGAATCATAGGCAGGGAATCGGATGTGCGGATTCAGAGATGGGGAATCAGAGGCCGGGAATCAGAGGTGGTGAACCAGAGATGGGGAATCAGAGGCGGTGAATCAGAGGCAGGGAATCAGACGCGGGGAATCAGAGGTGGGCAATCAGAGGCGGAGAATCAGATATGGGGAATCAGAGGCGTGGAATCAGAGGCGGGGAAACAGAGGCGGGGAATCAGATATGGGGAATCAGAGGTGGGGCATCAGAGGTTGTGAATCACAGATGGGGAATCAGAGGCGGGGAATCAGAGGCAGGGAATCAGACGCGAGGAGTCAGAGGCGGGGATTCAGAGCTGGGGAATCAGAGGCGGGGAATCAGAGTTGGGGAATCAGAGGCGGGGAATCAGATATGGGGAATCAGAGGCAGGGAATCAGAGGCAGGAAAACAGAGGCGGGGAATCAGATATGGGGAATCAGAGGTGGGGAATCAGGGGCAGGGAATCAGTGGCAGGGAATCAGGCGCGGGGAATCAGAGTCGGGGAATCAGAGGCAGGGAATCAGACACGGGGAATCAGAGGCGGGGAATCAGAGATGGGGAATCAGAGGTGGGGAATCAGAGGCAGGGAATCGGATGCCGGGAATCAGAGGCGGGAAATCAGAGCTGGGGAATCAGAGGCGGGGAATCAGAGTTGGGGAATCAGAGGCGGCGAAGCAGATATGGGGAAATAGAGGCGGGGAATCAGATATGGGGAATCAGAGGTGGGGAATCAGGGGCGGGGAATCAGTGGCAGGGAATCAGAGGCGGGGAATCAGAGGCGGGGAATCAGACGGGGGGAATCAAAGGCGGAGAATCAGAGCTGGTGAATCAGAGGCAGGGAATCAGAGTTGGGGATTCAGAGGCGGGCAATCAGATATGTGGAAACAGAGGAGGGGAATCAGAGGCGGGCAAACAGAGGCGGGGAATTAGATATGGGGAATCAGAGGTGGGGAATCAGAGGTGGTGAATCAGAGATGGGGAATCACAGGCGGGGAATCAGAGGCAGGGAATGGAACGCGGGGAATCAGAGGCAGGGAATCAGAGCTGGGGAATCAGAGGCGGGGAATCAGATATGGGGAAACAGCGGTGAATCAGAGGCGGGGAAACAGAGGCGGGGAATCAGACATGGGGAATCGGATGCAGGGAATCAGAGGTGGGGAATCAGAGCTGGGGAATCAGAGGCGGGGAATCAGAGTTGGGGCATCAGAGGTGGGGAATTAGATATGGGGAAACAGAGGCGGAGAATCAGAGGCGGGGAAACAGAGGCGGGGAATCAGATATGGGGAATCAGAGGTGGGGACTCAGAGGCAGGGAATCAGATGTGCGGAATCAGAGATGGGGAATCAGAGGCAGGGAATCAGAATCAGAAGCGGGGAATCAGAGGCTGGGAATCAGAGGCCGGGAATCAAATGCTGGGAATAAGAGGCCGGGAATCAGAGGT
Organism: Narcine bancroftii; assembly: GCF_036971445.1. NCBI lineage: Eukaryota > Metazoa > Chordata > Chondrichthyes > Torpediniformes > Narcinidae > Narcine > Narcine bancroftii. Next base: position 152,678,502 of record NC_091472.1, on the reverse strand, counting down.
GGGGAATCAGAGTCCGGGAATCAGAGATGAGGATTCAGAGGCGGGGAATGAGATATGGAGAATCAGAGGCGGGGAATCAGAGGCGGGGAAACAGAGGTGTGGAATCAGATATGGGGAATCAGAGGTGGCGAATCAAAGGCGGTGATTTAGAGATGGGGAATCAGAGGCGGGGAATCAGAGGCAGGGAATCAGATGCGGGGAATCAGAGGCGGGGAATCAGAGCTGGCGAATCAGAGGCGGGGAATCAGAGGTGGGCAATCAGAGCCGGGGAATCAGATATGGGGAATCAGAGGCGGGGAATCAGAGGCGGGGAAACAGAGGCGGGGAATAAGATATGGGGAATCAGAGGTGGGGAATCAGAGGTTGTAAATCAGAGATGGGGAATCAAGGCGGGGAATCAGAGGCAGGGAATCAGACGCGGGGAATCAGAGGCGGGGATTCAGAGCTGGGGAATCAGAGGCGGGGAATCAGAGTTGGGGAATCAGAGGCAGGGAATCAGAAATGGGGAACCAGAGGCGGGGAATCAGAGGCGGGGAAACAGAGGCGGGGAATCAGATATGGGGAATCAGAAGTGGGGAATCAGGGGCAGGGAATCAGTGGCAGGGAATCAGAGGCGGGGAATCAGAGGCGGGGAATCAGAGGCAGGGAATCAGACACGGGGAATCAGAGGCGGGGAATCAGAGATGGGGAATCAGAGGTGGGGAATCAGAGGCAGGGAATCGGACGCCGGGAATCAGAGGCGGGGAATCAGAGCTGGGGAATCAGAGGCGGGGAATCAGAGTTGTGGAATCAGAGGCGGGGAATCAGATATGGGGAAATAGAGGCGGGGAATCAGATATGGGGAATGAGAGGTGTGGAATCAGAGGTTGGGAATCAGAGGCCGGGAATCAGAGATGGGGATTCAGAGGCGGGGAATGAGATATGGAGAATCAGAGGCGGGGAATCAGAGGCTCGGAAACAGAGGTGGGGAATCAGATATGGGGAATCAGAGGTGGCGAATCAAAGGCGGTGAATCAGAGATGGGGAAACAGAGGCGGGGAATCAGAGGCGTGGAAACAGAGGTGGGGAATCACATATGGGGAATCAGAGGCGGGGAAACAGAGACAGGGAATCAGATATGGGGAATCAGAGGCGGGGAATCAGAGGTGGGGAATCATAGGCAGGGAATCGGATGTGCGGATTCAGAGATGGGGAATCAGAGGCCGGGAATCAGAGGTGGTGAACCAGAGATGGGGAATCAGAGGCGGTGAATCAGAGGCAGGGAATCAGACGCGGGGAATCAGAGGTGGGCAATCAGAGGCGGGGAATCAGATATGGGGAATCAGAGGCGGGGAATCAGAGGCGGGGAAACAGAGGCGGGGAATCAGATATGGGGAATCAGAGGTGGGGCATCAGAGGTTGTGAATCACAGATGGGGAATCAGAGGCGGGGAATCAGAGGCAGGGAATCAGACGCGAGGAGTCAGAGGCGGGGATTCAGAGCTGGGGAATCAGAGGCGGGGAATCAGAGTTGGGGAATCAGAGGCGGGGAATCAGATATGGGGAATCAGAGGCAGGGAATCAGAGGCAGGAAAACAGAGGCGGGGAATCAGATATGGGGAATCAGAGGTGGGGAATCAGGGGCAGGGAATCAGTGGCAGGGAATCAGGCGCGGGGAATCAGAGTCGGGGAATCAGAGGCAGGGAATCAGACACGGGGAATCAGAGGCGGGGAATCAGAGATGGGGAATCAGAGGTGGGGAATCAGAGGCAGGGAATCGGATGCCGGGAATCAGAGGCGGGAAATCAGAGCTGGGGAATCAGAGGCGGGGAATCAGAGTTGGGGAATCAGAGGCGGCGAAGCAGATATGGGGAAATAGAGGCGGGGAATCAGATATGGGGAATCAGAGGTGGGGAATCAGGGGCGGGGAATCAGTGGCAGGGAATCAGAGGCGGGGAATCAGAGGCGGGGAATCAGAGGCAGGGAATCAGACACGGGGAATCAGAGGTGGGGAATCAGAGATGGGGAATCAGAGGCGGGGAATCAGAGGCAGGGAATCAGACGCGGGGAATCAGAGGCGGGGAATCAGAGCTGGGGAATCAGAGGCGGGGAATCAGAGGCAGGGAATCAGACGCGGGGAATCAGAGGCGGGGATCAGAGCTGGGGAATCAGAGGTGGGGAATCAGAGTCGGGGAATCAGAGGCAGGGAATCGGATGTGCGGAATCAGAAATGGGGAATCAGAGGTGGGGAATCAGAGGTGGTGAATCAGAGATGGGGAATCAGAGGCGGGGAATCTGAGGCAGGAAATCAGACACGGGGATTCAGAGGCTGGGAATCAGACGGGGGGAATCAAAGGCGGGTAATCAGAGCTGGTGAATCAGAGGCAGGGAATCAGAGTTGGGGATTCAGAGGCGGGGAATAAGATATGGGGAAACAGAGGCGGGGAATCAGACGCGGGCAAACAGAGGCGGGGAATTAGATATGGGGAATCAGAGGTGGGGAATCAGAGGTGGTGAATCAGAGATGGGGAATCACAGGCGGGGAATCAGAGGCAGGGAATAGAACGCGGGGAATCAGAGGCAGGGAATCAGAGCTGGGGAATCAGAGGCGGGGAATCAGATATGGGGAAACAGAGGCGGGGAATCAGAGGCGGGGAAACAGAGGCGGGGAATCAGACATGGGAAATCGGATGCGGGGAATCAGAGGCGGGGAATCAGAGCTGGGGAATCAGAGGCGGGGAATCAGAGTTGGGGCATCAGAGGTGGGGAATTAGATATGGGGAAACAGAGGCGGGGAATCAGAGGCGGGGAAACAGAGGCGGGGATCAGATGTGCGGAATCAGAGATGGGGAATCAGAGGCAGGGAATCAGAGTTGGGGAATCAGAGGCGGGGAATCAGATATGGGGAATCAGAGGCAGGGAATCAGAGGCAGGAAAACAGAGGCGGGGAATCAGATATGGGGAATCAGAGGTGGGGAATCAGGGGCAGGGAATCAGTGGCAGGGAATCAGGCGCGGGGAATCAGAGTCGGGGAATCAGAGGCAGGGATTCAGACACGGGCAATCAGAGGCGGGGAATCAGAGATGGGGAATCAGAGGTGGGGAATCAGAGGCAGGGAATGGGATGCCGGGAATCAGAGGCGGGAAATCAGAGCTGGGGAATCAGAGGCGGGGAATCAGAGTTGGGGAATCAGAGGCGGCGAAGCAGATATGGGGAAATAGAGGCGGGGAATCAGATATGGGGAATCAGAGGTGGGGAATCAGGGGCGGGGAATCAGTGGCAGGGAATCAGAGGCGGGGAATCAGAGGCGGGGAATCAGAGGCAGGGAATCAGACACGGGGAATCAGAGGTGGGGAATCAGAGATGGGGAATCAGAGGCGGGGAATCAGAGGCAGGGAATCAGACGCGGGGAATCAGAGGCGGGGAATCAGAGCTGGGGAATCAGAGGCGGGGAATCAGAGGCAGGGAATCAGACGCGGGGAATCAGAGGCGGGGAATCAGAGCTGGGGAATCAGAGGTGGGGAATCAGAGTCGGGGAATCAGAGGCAGGGAATCGGATGTGCGGAATCAGAAATGGGGAATCAGAGGTGGGGAATCAGAGGCGGTGAATCAGAGATGGGGAATCAGAGGCGGGGAATCTGAGGCAGGAAATCAGACACGGGGATTCAGAGGCTGGGAATCAGACGGGGGGAATCAAAGGCGGGGAATCAGAGCTGGTGAATCAGAGGCAGGGAATCAGAGTTGGGGATTCAGAGGCGGGGAATAAGATATGGGGAAACAGAGGCGGGGAATCAGACGCGGGCAAACAGAGGCGGGGAATTAGATATGGGGAATCAGAGGTGGGGAATCAGAGGTGGTGAATCAGAGATGGGGTATCACAGGCGGGGAATCAGAGGCAGGGAATAGAACGCGGGGAATCAGAGGCAGGGAATCAGAGCTGGGGAATCAGAGGCGGGGAATCAGATATGGGGAAACAGAGGCGGGGAATCAGAGGCGGGGAAACAGAGGCGGGGAATCAGACATGGGGAATCGGATGCGGGGAATCAGAGGCGGGGAATCAGAGCTGGGGAATCAGAGGCGGGGAATCAGAGTTGGGGCATCAGAGGTGGGGAATTAGATATGGGGAAACAGAGGCGGGGAATCAGAGGCGGGGAAACAGAGGCGGGGAATCAGATGTGCGGAATCAGAGATGGGGAATCAGAGGCAGGGAATCAGATGTGCGGAATCAGAGATGGGGAATCAGAGGCAGGGTATCAGAATCAGAAGCGGGGAATCAGAGGCCGAGAATCAGAGGCCGGGAATCAGATGCTGGGAATAAGAGGCCGGGAATCAGAGGTGGGGAATCAGAGTCCGGGAATAAGAGATGGGGATTCAGAGGCGGGGAATGAGATATGGAGAATCAGAGGCGGGGAATCAGAGGCGGGGAAACAGAGGTGGGGATTCAGATATGGGGAATCAGAGGTGGCGAATCAGAGGCAGGGAATCAGATGCGGGGATTCAGAGGCGGGGAATCAGAGCTGGCGAATCAGAGGCGGGGAATCAGATATGGGGAATCAGAGGCGGGGAATCAGAGGCGGGGAAATAGAGGCGGGGAATCAGATATGGGGAATCAGAGGCAGGGAATCAGATATGGGGAATCAGAGGCTGGGAATCAGAGGGGGGGAAACAGAGGCGGGGAATAAGATATGGGGAATCAGAGGTGGGGAATCAGGGGCGGGGAATCAGTTGCAGGGAATCAGAGGCGGGGAATCAGAGGCGGTGAATCAGAGGCAGGGAATCAGACACGGGGAATCAGAGGTGGGGAATCAGAGATGGGGAATCAGAGGCGGTGAATCAGAGGCAGGGAATCAGACGCGGGGAATCAGAGGCGGGGAATAAGAGCTGGGGAATCAGAGGTGGGGAATCAGAGTCGTGGAATCAGAGGCAGGGAATCGGATGTGCGGAATCAGAAATGGGGAGTCAGAGGTGGGGAATCAGAGGCGGTGAATCAGAGATGGGGAATCAGAGGCGGGGAATCAGAGGCAGGAAATCAGACACGGGGATTCAGAGGCTGGGAATCAGACGGGGGGAATCAAAGGCGGGGAATCAGAGCTGGTGAATCAGAGGCAGGGAATCAGAGTTGGGGATTCAGAGGCGGGCAATCAGATATGTGGAAACAGAGGAGGGGAATCAGAGGCGGGCAAACAGAGGCGGGGAATTAGATATGGGGAATCAGATATGGGGAAACAGCGGTGAATCAGAGGCGGGGAAACAGAGGCGGGGAATCAGACATGGGGAATCGGATGCAGGGAATCAGAGGTGGGGAATCAGAGCTGGGGAATCAGAGGCGGGGAATCAGAGTTGGGGCATCAGAGGTGGGGAATTAGATATGGGGAAACAGAGGCGGGGAATCAGAGGCGGGGAAACAGAGGCGGGGATTCAGATATGGGGAATCAGAGGTGGGGAATCAGAGGCAGGGAATCAGATGTGCGGAATCAGAGATGGGGAATCAGAGGCAGGGAATCAGAATCAGAAGCGGGGAATTAGAGGCCGGGAATCAGAGGCCGGGAATCGGATGCTGGGAATAAGAGGCCGGGAATCAGAGGTGGGGAATCAGAGTCCGGGAATCAGAGATGGGGATTCAGAGGCGGGGAATGAGATATGGAGAATCAGAGGCGGGGAATCAGAGGCGGGGAAACAGAGGTGTGGAATCAGATATGGGGAATCAGAGGTGGCGAATCAAAGGCGGTGATTTAGAGATTGGGAATCAGAGGCGGGGAATCAGAGGCAGGGAATCAGATGCGGGGAATCAGAGGCGGGGAATCAGAGCTGGCGAATCAGAGGCGGGGAATCAGAGGTGGGCAATCAGAGCCGGGGAATCAGATATGGGGAATCAGAGGCGGGGAATCAGAGGTGGGGAATCATAGGCAGGGAATCGGATGTGCGGATTCAGAGATGGGGAATCAGAGGCCGGGAATCAGAGGTGGTGAACCAGAGATGGGGAATCAGAGGCGGTGAATCAGAGGAAGGGAATCAGACGCGGGGAATCAGAGGTGGGCAATCAGAGGCGGGGAATCAGATATGGGGAATCAGAGGCGGGGAATCAGAGGCGGGGAAACAGAGGCGGGGAATCAGATATGGGGAATCAGAGGTGGGGCATCAGAGGTTGTGAATCACAGATGGGGAATCAGAGGCGGGGAATCAGAGGCAGGGAATCAGACGCGAGGAGTCAGAGGCGGGGATTCAGAGCTGGGGAATCAGAGGCGGGGAATCAGAGTTGGGGAATCAGAGGCGGGGAATCAGATATGGGGAATCAGAGGCAGGGAATCAGAGGCAGGAAAACAGAGGCGGGGAATCAGATATGGGGAATCAGAGGTGGGGAATCAGGGGCAGGGAATCAGTGGCAGGGAATCAGACGCGGGGAATCAGAGTCGGGGAATCAGAGGCAGGGAATCAGACACGGGGAATCAGAGGCGGGAAATCAGAGCTGGGGAATCAGAGGCGGGGAATCAGAGTTGGGGAATCAGAGGCGGCGAAGCAGATATGGGGAAATAGAGGCGGGGAATCAGATATGGGGAATCAGAGGTGGGGAATCAGGGGCGGGAAATCAGTGGCAGGGAATCAGAGGCGGGGAATCAGAGGCGGGGAATCAGAGGCAGGGAATCAGACACGGGGAATCAGAGGTGGGGAATCAGAGATGGGGAATCAGAGGCGGGGAATCAGAGGCAGGGAATCAGACGCGGGGAATCAGAGGCGGGGAATCAGAGCTGGGGAATCAGAGGCAGGGAATCAGAGGCAGGGAATCAGACGCGGGGTATCAGAGGCGGGGAATCAGAGCTGGGGAATCAGAGGTGGGGAATCAGAGTCGGGGAATCAGAGGCAGGGAATCGGATGTGCGGAATCAGAAATGGGGAATCAGAGGTGGGGAATCAGAGGCGGTGAATCAGAGATGGGGAATCAGAGGCGGGGAATCTGAGGCAGGAAATCAGACACGGGGATTCAGAGGCTGGGAATCAGACAGGGGGAATCAAAGGCGGGGAATCAGAGCTGGTGAATCAGAGGCAGGGAATCAGAGTTGGGGATTCAGAGGCTGGGAATAAGATATGGGGAAACAGAGGCGGGGAATCAGACGCGGGCAAACAGAGGCGGGGAATTAGATATGGGGAATCAGAGGTGGGGAATCAGAGGTGGTGAATCAGAGATGGGGAATCACAGGCGGGGTATCAGAGGCAGGGAATAGAACGCGGGGAATCAGAGGCAGGGAATCAGAGCTGGGGAATCAGAGGCGGGGAATCAGATATGGGGAAACAGAGGCGGGGAATCAGAGGCGGGGAAACAGAGGCGGGGAATCAGACATGGGGAATCGGATGCGGGGAATCAGAGGCGGGGAATAAGAGCTGGGGAATCAGAGGCTGGGAATTAGAGTTGGGGCATCAGAGGTGGGGAATTAGATATGGGGAAACAGAGGCGGGGAATCAGAGGCGAGGAAACAGAGGCGGGGAATCAGATGTGCGGAATCAGAGATGGGGAATCAGAGGCAGGGAATCAGATGTGCGGAATCAGAGATGGGGAATCAGAGGCAGGGTATCAGAATCAGAAGCGGGGAATCAGAGGCCGGGAATCAGAGGCCGGGAATCAGATGCTGGGAATCAGAGGCCGGGAATCAGAGGTGGGGAATCAGAGTCCGGGAATCAGAGATGGGGATTCAGAGGCGGGGAATGAGATATGGAGAATCAGAGGCGGGGAATCAGAGGCGGGGAAACAGAGGTGGGGATTCAGATATGGGGAATCAGATATGGGGAATCAGAGGCAGGGAATCAGATATGGGGAATCAGAGGCTGGGAATCAGAGGGGGGGAAACAGAGGCGGGGAATAAGATATGGGGAATCAGAGGTGGGGAATCAGGGGCGGGGAATCAGTTGCAGGGAATCAGAGGCGGGGAATCAGAGGCGGGGAATCAGAGGCAGGGAATCAGACACGGGGAATCAGAGGTGGGGAATCAGAGATGGGGAATCAGAGGCGGGGAATCAGAGGCAGGGAATCAGACGCGGGGAATCAGAGGCGGGGAATAAGAGCTGGGGAATCAGAGGTGGGGAATCAGAGTCGTGGAATCAGTGGCAGGGAATCGGATGTGCGGAATCAGAAATGGGGAGTCAGAGGAGGGGAATCAGAGGCGGTGAATCAGAGGCGGTGAATCAGAGATGGGGAATCAGAGGCTGGGAATCAGAGGCAGGAAATCAGACACGGGGATTCAGAGGCTGGGAATCAGACGGGGGGAATCAAAGGCGGGGAATCAGAGCTGGTGAATCAGAGGCAGGGAATCAGAGTTGGGGATTCAGAGGCGGGCAATCAGATATGTGGAAACAGAGGAGGGGAATCAGAGGCGGGCAAACAGAGGCGGGGAATTAGATATGGGGAATCAGAGGTGGGGAATCAGAGGTGGTGAATCAGAGATGGGGAATCACAGGCGGGGAATCAGAGGCAGGGAATGGAATGCGGGGAATCAGAGGCAGGGAATCAGAGCTGGGGAATCAGAGGCAGGGAATCAGATATGGGGAAACAGAGGCGGGGAATCAGAGGCGGGGAAACAGAGGCGGGGAATCAGACATGGGGAATCGGATGCAGGGAATCAGAGGTGGGGAATCAGAGCTGGGGAATCAGAGGCGGGGAATCAGAGTTGGGGCATCAGAGGTGGGGAATTAGATATGGGGAAACAGAGGCGGGGAATCAGAGGCGGGGAAACAGAGGCGGGGATTCAGATATGGGGAATCAGAGGTGGGGAATCAGAGGCAGGGAATCAGATGTGCGGAATCAGAGATGGGGAATCAGAGGCAGGGAATCAGAATCAGAAGCGGGGAATTAGAGGCCGGGAATCAGAGGCCGGGAATCGGATGCTGGGAATAAGAGGCCGGGAATCAGAGGTGGGGAATCAGAGTCCGGGAATCAGAGATGGGGATTCAGAGGCGGGGAATGAGATATGGAGAATCAGAGGCGGGGAATCAGAGGCGGGGAAACAGAGGTGTGGAATCAGATATGGGGAATCAGAGGTGGCGAATCAAAGGCGGTGATTTAGAGATTGGGAATCAGAGGCGGGGAATCAGAGGCAGGGAATCAGATGCGGGGAATCAGAGGCGGGGAATCAGAGCTGGCGAATCAGAGGCGGGGAATCAGAGGTGGGCAATCAGAGCCGGGGAATCAGATATGGGGAATCAGAGGCGGGGAATCAGAGGTGGGGAATCATAGGCAGGGAATCGGATGTGCGGATTCAGAGATGGGGAATCAGAGGCCGGGAATCAGAGGTGGTGAACCAGAGATGGGGAATCAGAGGCGGTGAATCAGAGGAAGGGAATCAGACGCGGGGAATCAGAGGTGGGCAATCAGAGGCGGGGAATCAGATATGGGGAATCAGAGGCGGGGAATCAGAGGCGGGGAAACAGAGGCGGGGAATCAGATATGGGGAATCAGAGGTGGGGCATCAGAGGTTGTGAATCACAGATGGGGAATCAGAGGCGGGGAATCAGAGGCAGGGAATCAGACGCGAGGAGTCAGAGGCGGGGATTCAGAGCTGGGGAATCAGAGGCGGGGAATCAGAGTTGGGGAATCAGAGGCGGGGAATCAGATATGGGGAATCAGAGGCAGGGAATCAGAGGCAGGAAAACAGAGGCGGGGAATCAGATATGGGGAATCAGAGGTGGGGAATCAGGGGCAGGGAATCAGTGGCAGGGAATCAGACGCGGGGAATCAGAGTCGGGGAATCAGAGGCAGGGAATCAGACACGGGGAATCAGAGGCGGGAAATCAGAGCTGGGGAATCAGAGGCGGGGAATCAGAGTTGGGGAATCAGAGGCGGCGAAGCAGATATGGGGAAATAGAGGCGGGGAATCAGATATGGGGAATCAGAGGTGGGGAATCAGGGGCGGGAAATCAGTGGCAGGGAATCAGAGGCGGGGAATCAGAGGCGGGGAATCAGAGGCAGGGAATCAGACACGGGGAATCAGAGGTGGGGAATCAGAGATGGGGAATCAGAGGCGGGGAATCAGAGGCAGGGAATCAGACGCGGGGAATCAGAGGCGGGGAATCAGAGCTGGGGAATCAGAGGCAGGGAATCAGAGGCAGGGAATCAGACGCGGGGTATCAGAGGCGGGGAATCAGAGCTGGGGAATCAGAGGTGGGGAATCAGAGTCGGGGAATCAGAGGCAGGGAATCGGATGTGCGGAATCAGAAATGGGGAATCAGAGGTGGGGAATCAGAGGCGGTGAATCAGAGATGGGGAATCAGAGGCGGGGAATCTGAGGCAGGAAATCAGACACGGGGATTCAGAGGCTGGGAATCAGACAGGGGGAATCAAAGGCGGGGAATCAGAGCTGGTGAATCAGAGGCAGGGAATCAGAGTTGGGGATTCAGAGGCTGGGAATAAGATATGGGGAAACAGAGGCGGGGAATCAGACGCGGGCAAACAGAGGCGGGGAATTAGATATGGGGAATCAGAGGTGGGGAATCAGAGGTGGTGAATCAGAGATGGGGAATCACAGGCGGGGTATCAGAGGCAGGGAATAGAACGCGGGGAATCAGAGGCAGGGAATCAGAGCTGGGGAATCAGAGGCGGGGAATCAGATATGGGGAAACAGAGGCGGGGAATCAGAGGCGGGGAAACAGAGGCGGGGAATCAGACATGGGGAATCGGATGCGGGGAATCAGAGGCGGGGAATAAGAGCTGGGGAATCAGAGGCTGGGAATTAGAGTTGGGGCATCAGAGGTGGGGAATTAGATATGGGGAAACAGAGGCGGGGAATCAGAGGCGAGGAAACAGAGGCGGGGAATCAGATGTGCGGAATCAGAGATGGGGAATCAGAGGCAGGGAATCAGATGTGCGGAATCAGAGATGGGGAATCAGAGGCAGGGTATCAGAATCAGAAGCGGGGAATCAGAGGCCGGGAATCAGAGGCCGGGAATCAGATGCTGGGAATCAGAGGCCGGGAATCAGAGGTGGGGAATCAGAGTCCGGGAATCAGAGATGGGGATTCAGAGGCGGGGAATGAGATATGGAGAATCAGAGGCGGGGAATCAGAGGCGGGGAAACAGAGGTGGGGATTCAGATATGGGGAATCAGATATGGGGAATCAGAGGCAGGGAATCAGATATGGGGAATCAGAGGCTGGGAATCAGAGGGGGGGAAACAGAGGCGGGGAATAAGATATGGGGAATCAGAGGTGGGGAATCAGGGGCGGGGAATCAGTTGCAGGGAATCAGAGGCGGGGAATCAGAGGCGGGGAATCAGAGGCAGGGAATCAGACACGGGGAATCAGAGGTGGGGAATCAGAGATGGGGAATCAGAGGCGGGGAATCAGAGGCAGGGAATCAGACGCGGGGAATCAGAGGCGGGGAATAAGAGCTGGGGAATCAGAGGTGGGGAATCAGAGTCGTGGAATCAGTGGCAGGGAATCGGATGTGCGGAATCAGAAATGGGGAGTCAGAGGAGGGGAATCAGAGGCGGTGAATCAGAGGCGGTGAATCAGAGATGGGGAATCAGAGGCTGGGAATCAGAGGCAGGAAATCAGACACGGGGATTCAGAGGCTGGGAATCAGACGGGGGGAATCAAAGGCGGGGAATCAGAGCTGGTGAATCAGAGGCAGGGAATCAGAGTTGGGGATTCAGAGGCGGGCAATCAGATATGTGGAAACAGAGGAGGGGAATCAGAGGCGGGCAAACAGAGGCGGGGAATTAGATATGGGGAATCAGAGGTGGGGAATCAGAGGTGGTGAATCAGAGATGGGGAATCACAGGCGGGGAATCAGAGGCAGGGAATGGAATGCGGGGAATCAGAGGCAGGGAATCAGAGCTGGGGAATCAGAGGCAGGGAATCAGATATGGGGAAACAGCGGTGAATCAGAGGCGGGGAAACAGAGGCGGGGAATCAGACATGGGGAATCGGATGCAGGGAATCAGAGGTGGGGAATCAGAGCTGGGGAATCAGAGGCGGGGAATCAGAGTTGGGGCATCAGAGGTGGGGAATTAGATATGGGGAAACAGAGGCGGGGAATCAGAGGCGGGGAAACAGAGGCGGGGAATCAGATATGGGGAATCAGAGGTGGGGACTCAGAGGCAGGGAATCAGATGTGCAGAATCAGAGATGGGGAATCAGAGGCAGGGAATCAGAATCAGAAGCGGGGAATCAGAGGCTGGGAATCGGAGGCCGGGAATCAAATGCTGGGAATAAGAGGCCGGGAATCAGAGGTGGGGAATCAGAGTCCGGGAATCAGAGATGAGGATTCAGAGGCGGGGAATGAGATATGGAGAATCAGAGGCGGGGAATCAGAGGCGGGGAAACAGAGGTGTGGAATCAGATATGGGGAATCAGAGGTGGCGAATCAAAGGCGGTGATTTAGAGATGGGGAATCAGAGGCGGGGAATCAGAGGCAGGGAATCAGATGCGGGGAATCAGAGGCGGGGAATCAGAGCTGGCAAATCAGAGGCGGGGAATCAGAGGTGGGCAATCAGAGCCGGGGAATCAGATATGGGGAATCAGAGGCGGGGAATCAGAGGCGGGGAAACAGAGGCGGGGAATCAGATATGGGGAATCAGAGGTGGGGAATCAGAGGTTGTAAATCAGAGATGGGGAATCAAGGCGGGGAATCAGAGGCAGGGAATCAGACGCGGGGAATCAGAGGCGGGGATTCAGAGCTGGGGAATCAGAGGCGGGGAATCAGAGTTGGGGAATCAGAGGCAGGGAATCAGATATCGGGAACCAGAGGCGGGGAATCAGAGGCGGGGAAACAGAGGCGGGGAATCAGATATGGGGAATCAGAAGTGGGGAATCAGGGGCAGGGAATCAGTGGCAGGGAATCAGAGGCGGGGAATCAGAGGTGGGGAATCAGAGGCAGGGAATCAGACACGGGGAATCAGAGGCGGGGAATCAGAGATGGGGAATCAGAGGTGGGGAATCAGAGGCAGGGAATCGGACGCCGGGAATCAGAGGCGGGGAATCAGAGCTGGGGAATCAGAGGCGGGGAATCAGAGTTGGGGAATCAGAGGCGGGGAATCAGATATGGGGAAATAGAGGCGGGGAATCAGATATGGGGAATGAGAGGTGTGGAATCAGAGGTTGGGAATCAGAGGCCGGGAATCAGAGATGGGGATTCAGAGGCGGGGAATGAGATATGGAGAATCAGAGGCGGGGAATCAGAGGCGGGGAAACAGAGGTGGGGAATCAGATATGGGGAATCAGAGGTGGCGAATCAAAGGCGGTGAATCAGAGATGGGGAAACAGAGGCGGGGAATCAGAGGCGTGGAAACAGAGGTGGGGAATCACATATGGGGAATCAGAGGCGGGGAAACAGAGACAGGGATTCAGATATGGGGAATCAGAGGCGGGGAATCAGAGGTGGGGAATCATAGGCAGGGAATCGGATGTGCGGATTCAGAGATGGGGAATCAGAGGCCGGGAATCAGAGGTGGTGAACCAGAGATGGGGAATCAGAGGCGGTGAATCAGAGGCAGGGAATCAGACGCGGGGAATCAGAGGTGGGCAATCAGAGGCGGGGAATCAGATATGGGGAATCAGAGGCGGGGAATCAGAGGAGGGGAAACAGAGGCGGGGAATCAGATATGGGGAATCAGAGGTGGGGCATCAGAGGTTGTGAATCACAGATGGGGAATCAGAGGCGGGGAATCAGAGGCAGGGAATCAGACGCGAGGAGTCAGAGGCGGGGATTCAGAGCTGGGGAATCAGAGGCGGGGAATCAGAGTTGGGGAATCAGAGGCGGGGAATCAGATATGGGGAATCAGAGGCAGGGAATCAGAGGCAGGAAAACAGAGGCGGGGAATCAGATATGGGGAATCAGAGGTGGGGAATCAGGGGCAGGGAATCAGTGGCAGGGAATCAGGCGCGGGGAATCAGAGTCGGGGAATCAGAGGCAGGGAATCAGACACGGGGAATCAGACGCGGGGAATCAGAGGTGGGCAATCAGAGGCGGGGAATCAGATATGGGGAATCAGAGGCGGGGAATCAGAGGCGGGGAAACAGAGGCGGGGAATCAGATATGGGGAATCAGAGGTGGGGCATCAGAGGTTGTGAATCACAGATGGGGAATCAGAGGCGGGGAATCAGAGGCAGGGAATCAGACGCGAGGAGTCAGAGGCGGGGATTCAGAGCTGGGGAATCAGAGGCGGGGAATCAGAGTTGGGGAATCAGAGGCGGGGAATCAGATATGGGGAATCAGAGGCAGGGAATCAGAGGCAGGAAAACAGAGGCGGGGAATCAGATATGGGGAATCAGAGGTGGGGAATCAGGGGCAGGGAATCAGTGGCAGGGAATCAGACGCGGGGAATCAGAGTCGGGGAATCAGAGGCAGGGAATCAGACACGGGGAATCAGAGGCGGGAAATCAGAGCTGGGGAATCAGAGGCGGGGAATCAGAGTTGGGGAATCAGAGGCGGCGAAGCAGATATGGGGAAATAGAGGCGGGGAATCAGATATGGGGAATCAGAGGTGGGGAATCAGGGGCGGGAAATCAGTGGCAGGGAATCAGAGGCGGGGAATCAGAGGCGGGGAATCAGAGGCAGGGAATCAGACACGGGGAATCAGAGGTGGGGAATCAGAGATGGGGAATCAGAGGCGGGGAATCAGAGGCAGGGAATCAGACGCGGGGAATCAGAGGCGGGGAATCAGAGCTGGGGAATCAGAGGCCGGGAATCAGAGGCAGGGAATCAGACGCGGGGTATCAGAGGCGGGGAATCAGAGCTGGGGAATCAGAGGTGGGGAATCAGAGTCGGGGAATCAGAGGCAGGGAATCGGATGTGCGGAATCAGAAATGGGGAATCAGAGGTGGGGAATCAGAGGCGGTGAATCAGAGATGGGGAATCAGAGGCGGGGAATCTGAGGCAGGAAATCAGACACGGGGATTCAGAGGCTGGGAATCAGACAGGGGGAATCAAAGGCGGGGAATCAGAGCTGGTGAATCAGAGGCAGGGAATCAGAGTTGGGGATTCAGAGGCTGGGAATAAGATATGGGGAAACAGAGGCGGGGAATCAGACGCGGGCAAACAGAGGCGGGGAATTAGATATGGGGAATCAGAGGTGGGGAATCAGAGGTGGTGAATCAGAGATGGGGAATCACAGGCGGGGAATCAGAGGCAGGGAATAGAACGCGGGGAATCAGAGGCAGGGAATCAGAGCTGGGGAATCAGAGGCGGGGAATCATATATTTGGAAACAGAGGCGGGGAATCAGAGGCGGGGAAACAGAGGCGGGGAATCAGACATGGGGAATCGGATGCGGGGAATCAGAGGCGGGGAATAAGAGCTGGGGAATCAGAGGCTGGGAATTAGAGTTGGGGCATCAGAGGTGGGGAATTAGATATGGGGAAACAGAGGCGGGGAATCAGAGGCGAGGAAACAGAGGCGGGGAATCAGATGTGCGGAATCAGAGATGGGGAATCAGAGGCAGGGAATCAGATGTGCGGAATCAGAGATGGGGAATCAGAGGCAGGGTATCAGAATCAGAAGCGGGGAATCAGAGGCCGGGAATCAGAGGCCGGGAATCAGATGCTGGGAATCAGAGGCCGGGAATCAGAGGTGGGGAATCAGAGTCCGGGAATCAGAGATGGGGATTCAGAGGCGGGGAATGAGATATGGAGAATCAGAGGCGGGGAATCAGAGGCGGGGAAACAGAGGTGGGGATTCAGATATGGGGAATCAGATATGGGGAATCAGAGGCAGGGAATCAGATATGGGGAATCAGAGGCTGGGAATCAGAGGGGGGGAAACAGAGGCGGGGAATAAGATATGGGGAATCAGAGGTGGGGAATCAGGGGCGGGGAATCAGTTGCAGGGAATCAGAGGCGGGGAATCAGAGGCGGGGAATCAGAGGCAGGGAATCAGACACGGGGAATCAGAGGTGGGGAATCAGAGATGGGGAATCAGAGGCGGGGAATCAGAGGCAGGGAATCAGACGCGGGGAATCAGAGGCGGGGAATAAGAGCTGGGGAATCAGAGGTGGGGAATCAGAGTCGTGGAATCAGTGGCAGGGAATCGGATGTGCGGAATCAGAAATGGGGAGTCAGAGGAGGGGAATCAGAGGCGGTGAATCAGAGGCGGTGAATCAGAGATGGGGAATCAGAGGCTGGGAATCAGAGGCAGGAAATCAGACACGGGGATTCAGAGGCTGGGAATCAGACGGGGGGAATCAAAGGCGGGGAATCAGAGCTGGTGAATCAGAGGCAGGGAATCAGAGTTGGGGATTCAGAGGCGGGCAATCAGATATGTGGAAACAGAGGAGGGGAATCAGAGGCGGGCAAACAGAGGCGGGGAATTAGATATGGGGAATCAGAGGTGGGGAATCAGAGGTGGTGAATCAGAGATGGGGAATCACAGGCGGGGAATCAGAGGCAGGGAATGGAATGCGGGGAATCAGAGGCAGGGAATCAGAGCTGGGGAATCAGAGGCAGGGAATCAGATATGGGGAAACAGCGGTGAATCAGAGGCGGGGAAACAGAGGCGGGGAATCAGACATGGGGAATCGGATGCAGGGAATCAGAGGTGGGGAATCAGAGCTGGGGAATCAGAGGCGGGGAATCAGAGTTGGGGCATCAGAGGTGGGGAATTAGATATGGGGAAACAGAGGCGGGGAATCAGAGGCGGGGAAACAGAGGCGGGGAATCAGATATGGGGAATCAGAGGTGGGGACTCAGAGGCAGGGAATCAGATGTGCAGAATCAGAGATGGGGAATCAGAGGCAGGGAATCAGAATCAGAAGCGGGGAATCAGAGGCTGGGAATCGGAGGCCGGGAATCAAATGCTGGGAATAAGAGGCCGGGAATCAGAGGTGGGGAATCAGAGTCCGGGAATCAGAGATGAGGATTCAGAGGCGGGGAATGAGATATGGAGAATCAGAGGCGGGGAATCAGAGGCGGGGAAACAGAGGTGTGGAATCAGATATGGGGAATCAGAGGTGGCGAATCAAAGGCGGTGATTTAGAGATGGGGAATCAGAGGCGGGGAATCAGAGGCAGGGAATCAGATGCGGGGAATCAGAGGCGGGGAATCAGAGCTGGCGAATCAGAGGCGGGGAATCAGAGGTGGGCAATCAGAGCCGGGGAATCAGATATGGGGAATCAGAGGCGGGGAATCAGAGGCGGGGAAACAGAGGTGTGGAATCAGATATGGGGAATCAGAGGTGGCGAATCAAAGGCGGTGATTTAGAGATGGGGAATCAGAGGCGGGGAATCAGAGGCAGGGAATCAGATGCGGGGAATCAGAGGCGGGGAATCAGAGCTGGCGAATCAGAGGCGGGGAATCAGAGGTGGGCAATCAGAGCCGGGGAATCAGATATGGGGAATCAGAGGCGGGGAATCAGAGGCGGGGAAACAGAGGCGGGGAATCAGATATGGGGAATCAGAGGTGGGGAATCAGAGGTTGTAAATCAGAGATGGGGAATCAAGGCGGGGAATCAGAGGCAGGGAATCAGACGCGGGGAATCAGAGGCGGGGATTCAGAGCTGGGGAATCAGAGGCGGGGAATCAGAGTTGGGGAATCAGAGGCAGGGAATCAGATATCGGGAACCAGAGGCGGGGAATCAGAGGCGGGGAAACAGAGGCGGGGAATCAGATATGGGGAATCAGAAGTGGGGAATCAGGGGCAGGGAATCAGTGGCAGGGAATCAGAGGCGGGGAATCAGAGGTGGGGAATCAGAGGCAGGGAATCAGACACGGGGAATCAGAGGCGGGGAATCAGAGATGGGGAATCAGAGGTGGGGAATCAGAGGCAGGGAATCGGACGCCGGGAATCAGAGGCGGGGAATCAGAGCTGGGGAATCAGAGGCGGGGAATCAGAGTTGGGGAATCAGAGGCGGGGAATCAGATATGGGGAAATAGAGGCGGGGAATCAGATATGGGGAATGAGAGGTGTGGAATCAGAGGTTGGGAATCAGAGGCCGGGAATCAGAGATGGGGATTCAGAGGCGGGGAATGAGATATGGAGAATCAGAGGCGGGGAATCAGAGGCGGGGAAACAGAGGTGGGGAATCAGATATGGGGAATCAGAGGTGGCGAATCAAAGGCGGTGAATCAGAGATGGGGAAACAGAGGCGGGGAATCAGAGGCATGGAAACAGAGGTGGGGAATCACATATGGGGAATCAGAGGCGGGGAAACAGAGACAGGGAATCAGATATGGGGAATCAGAGGCGGGGAATCAGAGGTGGGGAATCATAGGCAGGGAATCGGATGTGCGGATTCAGAGATGGGGAATCAGAGGCCGGGAATCAGAGGTGGTGAACCAGAGATGGGGAATCAGAGGCGGTGAATCAGAGGCAGGGAATCAGACACGGGGAATCAGAGGTGGGCAATCAGAGGCGGGGAATCAGATATGGGGAATCAGAGGCGGGGAATCAGAGGCGGGGAAACAGAGGCGGGGAATCAGATATGGGGAATCAGAGGTGGGGCATCAGAGGTTGTGAATCACAGATGGGGAATCAGAGGCGGGGAATCAGAGGCAGGGAATCAGACGCGAGGAGTCAGAGGCGGGGATTCAGAGCTGGGGAATCAGAGGCGGGGAATCAGAGTTGGGGAATCAGAGGCGGGGAATCAGATATGGGGAATCAGAGGCAGGGAATCAGAGGCAGGAAAACAGAGGCGGGGAATCAGATATGGGGAATCAGAGGTGGGGAATCAGGGGCAGGGAATCAGTGGCAGGGAATCAGGCGCGGGGAATCAGAGTCGGGGAATCAGAGGCAGGGAATCAGACACGGGGAATCAGAGGCGGGGAATCAGAGATGGGGAATCAGAGGTGGGGAATCAGAGGCAGGGAATCGGATGCCGGGAATCAGAGGCGGGAAATCAGAGCTGGGGAATCAGAGGCGGGGAATCAGAGTTGGGGAATCAGAGGCGGCGAAGCAGATATGGGGAAATAGAGGCGGGGAATCAGATATGGGGAATCAGAGGTGGGGAATCAGGGGCGGGGAATCAGTGGCAGGGAATCAGAGGCGGGGAATCAGACACGGGGAATCAGAGGTGGGGAATCAGAGATGGGGAATCAGAGGCGGGGAATCAGAGGCAGGGAATCAGACGCGGGGAATCAGAGGCGGGGAATCAGAGCTGGGGAATCAGAGGCGGGGAATCAGAGGCAGGGAATCAGACGCGGGGAATCAGAGGCGGGGAATCAGAGCTGGGGAATCAGAGGTGGGGAATCAGAGTCGGGGAATCAGAGGCAGGGAATCGGATGTGCGGAATCGGAAATGGGGAATCAGAGGTGGGGAATCAGAGGCGGTGAATCAGAGATGGGGAATCAGAGGCGGGGAATCTGAGGCAGGAAATCAGACACGGGGATTCAGAGGCTGGGAATCAGACGGGGGGAATCAAAGGCGGGGAATCAGAGCTGGTGAATCAGAGGCAGGGAATCAGAGTTGGGGATTCAGAGGCGGGGAATAAGATATGGGGAAACAGAGGCGGGGAATCAGACGCGGGCAAACAGAGGCGGGGAATTAGATATGGGGAATCAGAGGTGGGGAATCAGAGGTGGTGAATCAGAGATGGGGAATCACAGGCGGGGAATCAGAGGCAGGGAATAGAACGCGGGGAATCAGAGGCAGGGTATCAGAGCTGGGGAATCAGAGGCGGGGAATCAGATATGGGGAAACAGAGGCGGGGAATCAGAGGCGGGGAAACAGAGGCGGGGAATCAGACATGGGGAATCGGATGCGGGGAATCAGAGGCGGGGAATCAGAGCTGGGGTATCAGAGGCGGGGAATCAGAGTTGGGGCATCAGAGGTGGGGAATTAGATATGGGGAAACAGAGGCGGGGAATCAGAGGCGGGGAAACAGAGGCGGGGAATCAGATGTGCGGAATCAGAGATGGGGAATCAGAGGCAGGGAATCAGAGTTGGGGAATCAGAGGCGGGGAATCAGATATGGGGAATCAGAGACAGGGAATCAGAGGCAGGAAAACAGAGGCGGGGAATCAGATATGGGGAATCAGAGGTGGGCAATCAGGGGCAGGGAATCAGTGGCAGGAAATCAGGCGCGGGGAATCAGAGTCGGGGAATCAGAGGCAGGGAATCAGACACGGGGAATCAGAGGCGGGGAATCAGAGATGGGGAATCAGAGGTGGGGAATCAGAGGCAGGGAATCGGATGCTGGGAATCAGAGGCGGGAAATCAGAGCTGGGGAATCAGAGGCGGGGAATCAGAGTTGGGGAATCAGAGGCGGCGAAGCAGATATGGGATAATAGAGGCGGGGAATCAGATATGGGGAATCAGAGGTGGGGAATCAGGGGCGGGGAATCAGTGGCAGGGAATCAGAGGCGGGTAATCAGAGGCGGGGAATCAGAGGCAGGGAATCAGAAACGGGGAATCAGAGGTGGGGAATCAGAGATGGGGAATCAGAGGCGGGGAATCAGAGGCAGGGAATCAGACGCGGGGAATCAGAGGCGGGGAATCGGAGCTGGGGAATCAGAGGCGGGGAATCAGAGGCAGGGAATCAGACGCGGGGAATCAGAGGCGGGGAATCAGAGCTGGGGAATCAGAGGTGGGGAATCAGAGTCGGGGAATCAGAGGCAGGGAATCGGATGTGCGGAATCAGAAATGGGGAATCAGAGGTGGGGAATCAGAGGCGGTGAATCAGAGATGGGGAATCAGAGGCGGGGAATCTGAGGCAGGAAATCAGACACGGGGATTCAGAGGCTGGGAATCAGACGGGGGGAATCAAAGGCGGGGAATCAGAGCTGGTGAATCAGAGGCAGGGAATCAGAGTTGGGGATTCAGAGGCGGGGAATAAGATATGGGGAAACAGAGGCGGGGAATCAGAGGCGGGCAAACAGAGGCGGGGAATTAGATATGGGGAATCAGAGGTGGGGAATCAGAGGTGGTGAATCAGAGATGGGGAATCACAGGCGGGGAATCAGAGGCAGGGAATAGAACGCGGGGAATCAGAGGCAGGGAATCAGAGCTGGGGAATCAGAGGCGGGGAATCAGATATGGGGAAACAGAGGCGGGGAATCAGAGGCGGGGAAACAGAGGCGGGGAATCAGACATGGGGAATCGGATGCGGGGAATCAGAGGCGGGGAATCAGAGCTGGGGAATCAGAGGCGGGGAATCAGAGTTGGGGCATCAGAGGTGGGGAATTAGATATGGGGAAACAGAGGCGGGGAATCAGAGGCGGGGAATCAGATATGGGGAATCAGAGGTGGCGAATCAAAGGCGGTGATTTAGAGATGGGGAATCAGAGGCGGGGAATCAGAGGCAGGGAATCAGATGCGGGGAATCAGAGGCGGGGAATCAGAGCTGGCGAATCAGAGACGGGGAATCAGAGGTGGGCAATCAGAGCCGGGGAATCAGATATGGGGAATCAGAGGCGGGGAATCAGAGGCGGGGAAACAGAGGCGGGGAATCAGATATGGGGAATCAGAGGTGGGAAATCAGAGGTTGTAAATCAGAGATGGGGAATCAAGGCGGGGAATCAGAGGCAGGGAATCAGACGCGGGGAATCAGAGGCGGGGATTCAGAGCTGGGGAATCAGAGGCGGGGAATCAGAGTTGGGGAATCAGAGGCAGGGAATCAGATATGGGGAACCAGAGGCGGGGAATCAGAGGCGGGGAAACAGAGGCGGGGAATCAGATATGGGGAATCAGAAGTGGGGAATCAGGGGCAGGGAATCAGTGGCAGGGAATCAGAGGCGGGGAATCAGAGGCGGGGAATCAGAGGCAGGGAATCAGACACGGGGAATCAGAGGCGGGGAATCAGAGATGGGGAATCAGAGGTGGGGAATCAGAGGCAGGGAATCGGACGCCGGGAATCAGAGGCGGGGAATCAGAGCTGGGGAATCAGAGGCGGGGAATCAGAGTTGGGGAATCAGAGGCGGGGAATCAGATATGGGGAAATAGAGGCGGGGAATCAGATATGGGGAATGAGAGGTGTGGAATCAGAGGTTGGGAATCAGAGGCCGGGAATCAGAGATGGGGATTCAGAGGCGGGGAATGAGATATGGAGAATCAGAGGCGGGGAATCAGAGGCGGGGAAACAGAGGTGGGGAATCAGATATGGGGAATCAGAGGTGGCGAATCAAAGGCGGTGAATCAGAGATGGGGAAACAGAGGCGGGGAATCAGAGGCGTGGAAACAGAGGTGGGGAATCACATATGGGGAATCAGAGGCGGGGAAACAGAGACAGGGAATCAGATATGGGGAATCAGAGGCGGGGAATCAGAGGTGGGGAATCATAGGCAGGGAATCGGATGTGCGGATTCAGAGATGGGGAATCAGAGGCCGGGAATCAGAGGTGGTGAACCAGAGATGGGGAATCAGAGGCGGTGAATCAGAGGCAGGGAATCAGACGCGGGGAATCAGAGGTGGGAAATCAGAGGCGGGAAATCAGATATGGGGAATCAGAGGCGGGGAATCAGAGGCGGGGAAACAGAGGCGGGGAATCAGATATGGGGAATCAGAGGTGGGGCATCAGAGGTTGTGAATCACAGATGGGGAATCAGAGGCGGGGAATCAGAGGCAGGGAATCAGACGCGAGGAGTCAGAGGCGGGGATTCAGAGCTGGGGAATCAGAGGCGGGGAATCAGAGTTGGGGAATCAGAGGCGGGGAATCAGATATGGGGAATCAGAGGCAGGGAATCAGAGGCAGGAAATCAGAGGCGGGGAATCAGATATGGGGAATCAGAGGTGGGGAATCAGGGGCAGGGAATCAGTGGCAGGGAATCAGGCGCGGGGAATCAGAGTCGGGGAATCAGAGGCAGGGAATCAGACACGGGGAATCAGAGGCGGGGAATCAGAGATGGGGAATCAGAGGTGGGGAATCAGAGGCAGGGAATCGGATGCCGGGAATCAGAGGCGGGAAATCAGAGCTGGGGAATCAGAGGCGGGGAATCAGAGTTGGGGAATCAGAGGCGGCGAAGCAGATATGGGGAAATAGAGGCGGGGAATCAGATATGGGGAATCAGAGGTGGGGAATCAGGGGCGGGGAATCAGTGGCAGGGAATCAGAGGCGGGGAATCAGAGGCGGGGAATCAGAGGCAGGGAATCAGACACGGGGAATCAGAGGTGGGGAATCAGAGATGGGGAATCAGAGGCGGGGAATCAGAGGCAGGGAATCAGACGCGGGGAATCAGAGGCGGGGAATCAGAGCTGGGGAATCAGAGGCGGGGAATCAGAGGCAGGGAATCAGACGCGGGGAATCAGAGGCGGGGAATCAGAGCTGGGGAATCAGAGGTGGGGAATCAGAGTCGGGGAATCAGAGGCAGGGAATCGGATGTGCGGAATCAGAAATGGGGAATCAGAGGTGGGGAATCAGAGGCGGTGAATCAGAGATGGGGAATCAGAGGCGGGGAATCTGAGGCAGGAAATCAGACACGGGGATTCAGAGGCTGGGAATCAGACGGGGGGAATCAAAGGCGGGGAATCAGAGCTGGTGAATCAGAGGCAGGGAATCAGAGTTGGGGATTCAGAGGCGGGGAATAAGATATGGGGAAACAGAGGCGGGGAATCAGACGCGGGCAAACAGAGGCGGGGAATTAGATATGGGGAATCAGAGGTGGGGAATCAGAGGTGGTGAATCAGAGATGGGGAATCACAGGCGGGGAATCAGAGGCAGGGAATAGAACGCGGGGAATCAGAGGCAGGGAATCAGAGCTGGGGAATCAGAGGCGGGGAATCAGATATGGGGAAACAGAGGCGGGGAATCAGAGGCGGGGAAACAGAGGCGGGGAATCAGACATGGGAAATCGGATGCGGGGAATCAGAGGCGGGGAATCAGAGCTGGGGAATCAGAGGCGGGGAATCAGAGTTGGGGCATCAGAGGTGGGGAATTAGATATGGGGAAACAGAGGCGGGGAATCAGAGGCGGGGAAACAGAGGCGGGGAATCAGATGTGCGGAATCAGAGATGGGGAATCAGAGGCAGGGAATCAGAGTTGGGGAATCAGAGGCGGGGAATCAGATATGGGGAATCAGAGGCAGGGAATCAGAGGCAGGAAAACAGAGGCGGGGAATCAGATATGGGGAATCAGAGGTGGGGAATCAGGGGCAGGGAATCAGTGGCAGGGAATCAGGCGCGTGGAATCAGAGTCGGGGAATCAGAGGCAGGGAATCAGACACGGGGAATCAGAGGCGGGGAATCAGAGATGGGGAATCAGAGGTGGGGAATCAGAGGCAGGGAATCGGATGCCGGGAATCAGAGGCGGGAAATCAGAGCTGGGGAATCAGAGGCGGGGAATCAGAGTTGGGGAATCAGAGGCGGCGAAGCAGATATGGGGAAATAGAGGCGGGGAATCAGATATGGGGAATCAGAGGTGGGGAATCAGGGGCGGGGAATCAGTGGCAGGGAATCAGAGGCGGGGAATCAGAGGCGGGGAATCAGAGGCAGGGAATCAGACACGGGGAATCAGAGGTGGGGAATCAGAGATGGGGAATCAGAGGCGGGGAATCAGAGGCAGGGAATCAGACGCGGGGAATCAGAGGCGGGGAATCAGAGCTGGGGAATCAGAGGCGGGAAATCAGATGCAGGGAATCAGACGCGGGGAATCAGAGGCGGGGAATCAGAGCTGGGGAATCAGAGGTGGGGAATCAGAGTCGGGGAATCAGAGGCAGGGAATCGGATGTGCGGAATCAGAAATGGGGAATCAGAGGTGGGGAATCAGAGGCGGTGAATCACAGATGGGGAATCAGAGGCGGGGAATCTGAGGCAGGAAATCAGACACGGGGATTCAGAGGCTGGGAATCAGACGGGGGGAATCAAAGGCGGGGAATCAGAGCTGGTGAATCAGAGGCAGGGAATCAGAGTTGGGGATTCAGAGGCGGGGAATAAGATATGGGGAAACAGAGGCGGGGAATCAGACGCGGGCAAACAGAGGCGGGGAATTAGATATGGGGAATCAGAGGTGGGGAATCAGAGGTGGTGAATCAGAGATGGGGAATCACAGGCGGGGAATCAGAGGCAGGGAATAGAACGCGGGGAATCAGAGGCAGGGAATCAGAGCTGGGGAATCAGAGGCGGGGAATCAGATATGGGGAAACAGAGGCGGGGAATCAGAGGCGGGGAAACAGAGGCGGGGAATCAGACATGGGGAATCGGATGCGGGGAATCAGAGGCGGGGAATCAGAGCTGGGGAATCAGAGGCGGGGAATCAGAGTTGGGGCATCAGAGGTGGGGAATTAGATATGGGGAAACAGAGGCGGGGAATCAGAGGCGGGGAAACAGAGGCGGGGAATCAGATGTGCGGAATCAGAGATGGGGAATCAGAGGCAGGGAATCAGATGTGCGGAATCAGAGATGGGGAATCAGAGGCAGGGTATCAGAATCAGAAGCGGGGAATCAGAGGCCGAGAATCAGAGGCCGGGAATCAGATGCTGGGAATAAGAGGCCGGGAATCAGAGGTGGGGAATCAGAGTCCGGGAGTAAGAGATGGGGATTCAGAGGCGGGGAATGAGATATGGAGAATCAGAGGCGGGGAATCAGAGGCGGGGAAACAGAGGTGGGGATTCAGATATGGGGAATCAGAGGTGGCGAATCAGAGGCAGGGAATCAGATGCGGGGATTCAGAGGCGGGGAATCAGAGCTGGCGAATCAGAGGCGGGGAATCAGATATGGGGAATCAGAGGTGGGGAATCAGAGGCGGGGAAATAGAGGCGGGGAATCAGATATGGGGAATCAGAGGCAGGGAATCAGATATGGGGAATCAGAGGCTGGGAATCAGAGGGGGGGAAACAGAGGCGGGGAATAAGATATGGGGAATCAGAGGTGGGGAATCAGGGGCGGGGAATCAGTTGCAGGGAATCAGAGGCGGGGAATCAGAGGCGGGGAATCAGAGGCAGGGAATCAGACACGGGGAATCAGAGGTGGGGAATCAGAGATGGGGAATCAGAGGCGGTGAATCAGAGGCAGGGAATCAGACGCGGGGAATCAGAGGCCGGGAATAAGAGCTGGGGAATCAGAGGTGGGGAATCAGAGTCGTGGAATCAGAGGCAGGGAATCGGATGTGCGGAATCAGAAATGGGGAGTCAGAGGTGGGGAATCAGAGGCGGTGAATCAGAGATGGGGAATCAGAGGCGGGGAATCAGAGGCAGGAAATCAGACACGGGGATTCAGAGGCTGGGAATCAGACGGGGGGAATCAAAGGCGGGGAATCAGAGCTGGTGAATCAGAGGCAGGGAATCAGAGTTGGGGATTCAGAGGCGGGCAATCAGATATGTGGAAACAGAGGAGGGGAATCAGAGGCGGGCAAACAGAGGCGGGGAATTAGATATGGGGAATCAGATATGGGGAAACAGCGGTGAATCAGAGGCGGGGAAACAGAGGCGGGGAATCAGACATGGGGAATCGGATGCAGGGAATCAGAGGTGGGGAATCAGAGCTGGGGAATCAGAGGCGGGGAATCAGAGTTGGGGCATCAGAGGTGGGGATTTAGATATGGGGAAACAGAGGCGGGGAATCAGAGGCGGGGAAACAGAGGCGGGGATTCAGATATGGGGAATCAGAGGTGGGGAATCAGAGGCAGGGAATCAGATGTGCGGAATCAGAGATGGGGAATCAGAGGCAGGGAATCAGAATCAGAAGCGGGGAATTAGAGGCCGGGAATCAGAGGCCGGGAATCGGATGCTGGGAATAAGAGGCCGGGAATCAGAGGTGGGGAATCAGAGTCCGGGAATCAGAGATGGGGATTCAGAGGCGGGGAATGAGATATGGAGAATCAGAGGCGGGGAATCAGAGGCGGGGAAACAGAGGTGTGGAATCAGATATGGGGAATCAGAGGTGGCGAATCAAAGGCGGTGATTTAGAGATTGGGAATCAGAGGCGGGGAATCAGAGGCAGGGAATCAGATGCGGGGAATCAGAGGCGGGGAATCAGAGCTGGCGAATCAGAGGCGGGGAATCAGAGGTGGGCAATCAGAGCCGGGGAATCAGATATGGGGAATCAGAGGCGGGGAATCAGAGGTGGGGAATCATAGGCAGGGAATCGGATGTGCGGATTCAGAGATGGGGAATCAGAGGCCGGGAATCAGAGGTGGTGAACCAGAGATGGGGAATCAGAGGCGGTGAATCAGAGGAAGGGAATCAGACGCGGGGAATCAGAGGTGGGCAATCAGAGGCGGGGAATCAGATATGGGGAATCAGAGGCGGGGAATCAGAGGCGGGGAAACAGAGGCGGGGAATCAGATATGGGGAATCAGAGGTGGGGCATCAGAGGTTGTGAATCACAGATGGGGAATCAGAGGCGGGGAATCAGAGGCAGGGAATCAGACGCGAGGAGTCAGAGGCGGGGATTCAGAGCTGGGGAATCAGAGGCGGGGAATCAGAGTTGGGGAATCAGAGGCGGGGAATCAGATATGGGGAATCAGAGGCAGGGAATCAGAGGCAGGAAAACAGAGGCGGGGAATCAGATATGGGGAATCAGAGGTGGGGAATCAGGGGCAGGGAATCAGTGGCAGGGAATCAGACGCGGGGAATCAGAGTCGGGGAATCAGAGGCAGGGAATCAGACACGGGGAATCAGAGGCGGGAAATCAGAGCTGGGGAATCAGAGGCGGGGAATCAGAGTTGGGGAATCAGAGGCGGCGAAGCAGATATGGGGAAATAGAGGCGGGGAATCAGATATGGGGAATCAGATGTGGGGAATCAGGGGCGGGAAATCAGTGGCAGGGAATCAGAGGCGGGGAATCAGAGGCGGGGAATCAGAGGCAGGGAATCAGACACGGGGAATCAGAGGTGGGGAATCAGAGATGGGGAATCAGAGGCGGGGAATCAGAGGCAGGGAATCAGACGCGGGGAATCAGAGGCGGGGAATCAGAGCTGGGGAATCAGAGGCGGGGAATCAGAGGCAGGGAATCAGACGCGGGGAATCAGAGGCGGGGAATCAGAGCTGGGGAATCAGAGGTGGGGAATCAGAGTCGGGGAATCAGAGGCAGGGAATCGGATGTGCGGAATCAGAAATGGGGAATCAGAGGTGGGGAATCAGAGGCGGTGAATCAGAGATGGGGAATCAGAGGCGGGGAATCTGAGGCAGGAAATCAGACACGGGGATTCAGAGGCTGGGAATCAGACGGGGGGAATCAAAGGCGGGGAATCAGAGCTGGTGAATAGGAGGCAGGGAATCAGAGTTGGGGATTCAGAGGCTGGGAATAAGATATGGGGAAACAGAGGCGGGGAATCAGACGCGGGCAAACAGAGGCGGGGAATTAGATATGGGGAATCAGAGGTGGGGAATCAGAGGTGGTGAATCAGAGATGGGGAATCACAGGCGGGGAATCAGAGGCAGGGAATAGAACGCGGGGAATCAGAGGCAGGGAATCAGAGCTGGGGAATCAGAGGCGGGGAATCAGATATGGGGAAACAGAGGCGGGGAATCAGAGGCGGGGAAACAGAGGCGGGGAATCAGACATGGGGAATCGGATGCGGGGAATCAGAGGCGGGGAATCAGAGCTGGGGAATCAGAGGCTGGGAATTAGAGTTGGGGCATCAGAGGTGGGGAATTAGATATGGGGAAACAGAGGCGGGGAATCAGAGGCGAGGAAACAGAGGCGGGGAATCAGATGTGCGGAATCAGAGATGGGGAATCAGAGGCAGGGAATCAGATGTGCGGAATCAGAGATGGGGAATCAGAGGCAGGGTATCAGAATCAGAAGCGGGGAATCAGAGGCCGGGAATCAGAGGCCGGGAATCAGATGCTGGGAATAAGAGGCCGGGAATCAGAGGTGGGGAATCAGAGTCCGGGAATCAGAGATGGGGATTCAGAGGCGGGGAATGAGATATGGAGAATCAGAGGCGGGGAATCAGAGGCGGGGAAACAGAGGTGGGGATTCAGATATGGGGAATCAGATATGGGGAATCAGAGGCAGGGAATCAGATATGGGGAATCAGAGGCTGGGAATCAGAGGGGGGGAAACAGAGGCGGGGAATAAGATATGGGGAATCAGAGGTGGGGAATCAGGGGCGGGGAATCAGTTGCAGGGAATCAGAGGCGGGGAATCAGAGGCGGGGAATCAGAGGCAGGGAATCAGACACGGGGAATCAGAGGTGGGGAATCAGAGATGGGGAATCAGAGGCGGGGAATCAGAGGCAGGGAATCAGACGCGGGGAATCAGAGGCGGGGAATAAGAGCTGGGGAATCAGAGGTGGGGAATCAGAATCGTGGAATCAGAGGCAGGGAATCGGATGTGCGGAATCAGAAATGGGGAGTCAGAGGTGGGGAATCAGAGGCGGTGAATCAGAGGCGGTGAATCAGAGATGGGGAATCAGAGGCTGGGAATCAGAGGCAGGAAATCAGACACGGGGATTCAGAGGCTGGGAATCAGACGGGGGGAATCAAAGGCGGGGAATCAGAGCTGGTGAATCAGAGGCAGGGAATCAGAGTTGGGGATTCAGAGGCGGGCAATCAGATATGTGGAAACAGAGGAGGGGAATCAGAGGCGGGCAAACAGAGGCGGGGAATTAGATATGGGGAATCTGAGGTGGGGAATCAGAGGTGGTGAATCAGAGATGGGGAATCACAGGCGGGGAATCAGAGGCAGGGAATGGAACGCGGGGAATCAGAGGCAGGGAATCAGAGCTGGGGAATCAGAGGCGGGGAATCAGATATGGGGAAACAGCGGTGAATCAGAGGCGGGGAAACAGAGGCGGGGAATCAGACATGGGGAATCGGATGCAGGGAATCAGAGATGGGGAATCAGAGCTGGGGAATCAGAGGCGGGGAATCAGAGTTGGGGCATCAGAGGTGGGGAATTAGATATGGGGAAACAGAGGCGGGGAATCAGAGGCGGGGAAACAGAGGCGGGGAATCAGATATGGGGAATCAGAGGTGGGGACTCAGAGGCAGGGAATCAGATGTGCAGAATCAGAGATGGGGAATCAGAGGCAGGGAATCAGAATCAGAAGCGGGGAATCAGAGGCTGGGAATCGGAGGCCGGGAATCAAATGCTGGGAATAAGAGGCCGGGAATCAGAGGTGGGGAATCAGAGTCCGGGAATCAGAGATGAGGATTCAGAGGCGGGGAATGAGATATGGAGAATCAGAGGCGGGGAATCAGAGGCGGGGAAACAGAGATGTGGAATCAGATATGGGGAATCAGAGGTGGCGAATCAAAGGCGGTGATTTAGAGATGGGGAATCAGAGGCGGGGAATCAGAGGCAGGGAATCAGATGCGGGGAATCAGAGGCGGGGAATCAGAGCTGGCGAATCAGAGGCGGGGAATCAGAGGTGGGCAATCAGAGCCGGGGAATCAGATATGGGGAATCAGAGGCGGGGAATCAGAGGCGGGGAAACAGAGGCGGGGAATCAGATATGGGGAATCAGAGGTGGGGAATCAGAGGTTGTAAATCAGAGATGGGGAATCAAGGCGGGGAATCAGAGGCAGGGAATCAGACGCGGGGAATCAGAGGCGGGGATTCAGAGCTGGGGAATCAGAGGCGGGGAATCAGAGTTGGGGAATCAGAGGCAGGGAATCAGATATCGGGAACCAGAGGCGGGGAATCAGAGGCGGGGAAACAGAGGCGGGGAATCAGATATGGGGAATCAGAAGTGGGGAATCAGGGGCAGGGAATCAGTGGCAGGGAATCAGAGGCGGGGAATCAGAGGCGGGGAATCAGAGACAGGGAATCAGACACGGGGAATCAGAGGCGGGGAATCAGAGATGGGGAATCAGAGGTGGGGAATCAGAGGCAGGGAATCGGACACCGGGAATCAGAGGCGGGGAATCAGAGCTGGGGAATCAGAGGCGGGGAATCAGAGTTGGGGAATCAGAGGCGGGGAATCAGATATGGGGAAATAGAGGCGGGGAATCAGATATGGGGAATGAGAGGTGTGGAATCAGAGGTTGGGAATCAGAGGCCGGGAATCAGAGATGGGGATTCAGAGGCGGGGAATGAGATATGGAGAATCAGAGGCGGGGAATCAGAGGCGGGGAAACAGAGGTGGGGAATCAGATATGGGGAATCAGAGGTGGCGAATCAAAGGCGGTGAATCAGAGATGGGGAAACAGAGGCGGGGAATCAGAGGCGTGGAAACAGAGGTGGGGAATCACATATGGGGAATCAGAGGCGGGGAAACAGAGACAGGGAATCAGATATGGGGAATCAGAGGCGGGGAATCAGAGGTGGGGAATCATAGGCAGGGAATCGGATGTGCGGATTCAGAGATGGGGAATCAGAGGCCGGGAATCAGAGGTGGTGAACCAGAGATGGGGAATCAGAGGCGGTGAATCAGAGGCAGGGAATCAGACGCGGGGAATCAGAGGTGGGCAATCAGAGGCGGGGAATCAGATATGGGGAATCAGAGGCGGGGAATCAGAGGCGGGGAAACAGAGGCGGGGAATCAGATATGGGGAATCAGAGGTGGGGCATCAGAGGTTGTGAATCACAGATGGGGAATCAGAGGCGGGGAATTAGAGGCAGGGAATCAGACGCGAGGAGTCAGAGGCGGGGATTCAGAGCTGGGGAATCAGAGGCGGGGAATCAGAGTTGGGGAATCAGAGGCGGGGAATCAGATATGGGGAATCAGAGGCAGGGAATCAGAGGCAGGAAAACAGAGGCGGGGAATCAGATATGGGGAATCAGAGGTGGGGAATCAGGGGCAGGGAATCAGTGGCAGGGAATCAGGCGCGGGGAATCAGAGTCGGGGAATCAGAGGCAGGGAATCAGACACGGGGAATCAGAGGCGGGGAATCAGAGATGGGGAATCAGAGGTGGGGAATCAGAGGCAGGGAATCGGATGCCGGGAATCAGAGGCGGTAAATCAGAGCTGGGGAATCAGAGGCGGGGAATCAGAGTTGGGGAATCAGAGGCGGCGAAGCAGATATGGGGAAATAGAGGCGGGGAATCAGATATGGGGAATCAGAGGTGGGGAATCAGGGGCGGGGAATCAGTGGCAGGGAATCAGAGGCGGGGAATCAGACACGGGGAATCAGAGGTGGGGAATCAGAGATGGGGAATCAGAGGCGGGGAATCAGAGGCAGGGAATCAGACGCGGGGAATCAGAGGCGGGGAATCAGAGCTGGGGAATCAGAGGCGGGGAATCGGATGTGCGGAATCAGAAATGGGGAATCAGAGGTGGGGAATCAGAGGCGGTGAATCAGAGATGGGGAATCAGAGGCGGGGAATCTGAGGCAGGAAATCAGACACGGGGATTCAGAGGCTGGGAATCAGACGGGGGGAATCAAAGGCGGGGAATCAGAGCTGGTGAATCAGAGGCAGGGAATCAGAGTTGGGGATTCAGAGGCGGGGAATAAGATATGGGGAAACAGAGGCGGGGAATCAGACGCGGGCAAACAGAGGCGGGGAATTAGATATGGGGAATCAGAGGTGGGGAATCAGAGGTGGTGAGTCAGAGATGGGGAATCACAGGCGGGGAATCAGAGGCAGGGAATAGAACGCGGGGAATCAGAGGCAGGGAATCAGAGCTGGGGAATCAGAAGCGGGGAATCAGATATGGGGAAACAGAGGCGGGGAATCAGAGGCGGGGAAACAGAGGCGGGGAATCAGACATGGGGAATCGGATGCGGGGAATCAGAGGCGGGGAATCAGAGCTGGGGAATCAGAGGCGGGGAATCAGAGTTGGGGCATCAGAGGTGGGGAATTAGATATGGGGAAACAGAGGCGGGGAATCAGAGGCGGGGAAACAGAGGCGGGGAATCAGATGTGCGGAATCAGAGATGGGGAATCAGAGGCAGGGAATCAGATGTGCGGAATCAGAGATGGGGAATCAGAGGCAGGGTATCAGAATCAGAAGCGGGGAATCAGAGGCCGAGAATCAGAGGCCGGGAATCAGATGCTGGGAATAAGAGGCCGGGAATCAGAGGTGGGGAATCAGAGTCCGGGAATAAGAGATGGGGATTCAGAGGCGGGGAATGAGATATGGAGAATCAGAGGCGGGGAATCAGAGGCGGGGAAACAGAGGTGGGGATTCAGATATGGGGAATCAGAGGTGGCGAATCAGAGGCAGGGAATCAGATGCGGGGATTCAGAGGCGGGGAATCAGAGCTGGCGAATCAGAGGCGGGGAATCAGATATGGGGAATCAGAGGCGGGGAATCAGAGGCGGGGAAATAGAGGCGGGGAATCAGATATGGGGAATCAGAGGCAGGGAATCAGATATGTGGAATCAGAGGCTGGGAATCAGAGGGGGGGAAACAGAGGCGGGGAATAAGATATGGGGAATCAGAGGTGGGGAATCAGGGGCGGGGAATCAGTTGCAGGGAATCAGAGGCGGGGAATCAGAGGCGGGGAATCAGAGGCAGGGAATCAGACACGGGGAATCAGAGGTGGGGAATCAGAGATGGGGAATCAGAGGCGGGGAATCAGATATGGGGAAACAGAGGCGGGGAATCAGAGGCGGGGAAACAGAGGCGGGGAATCAGACATGGGAAATCGGATGCGGGGAATCAGAGGCGGGGAATCAGAGCTGGGGAATCAGAGGCGGGGAATCAGAGTTGGGGCATCAGAGGTGGGGAATTAGATATGGGGAAACAGAGGCGGGGAATCAGAGGCGGGGAAACAGAGGCGGGGAATCAGATGTGCGGAATCAGAGATGGGGAATCAGAGGCAGGGAATCAGAGTTGGGGAATCAGAGGCGGGGAATCAGATATGGGGAATCAGAGGCAGGGAATCAGAGGCAGGAAAACAGAGGCGGGGAATCAGATATGGGGAATCAGAGGTGGGGAATCAGGGGCAGGGAATCAGTGGCAGGGAATCAGGCGCGGGGAATCAGAGTCGGGGAATCAGAGGCAGGGAATCAGACACGGGGAATCAGAGGCGGGGAATCAGAGATGGGGAATCAGAGGTGGGGAATCAGAGGCAGGGAATCGGATGCCGGGAATCAGAGGCGGGAAATCAGAGCTGGGGAATCAGAGGCGGGGAATCAGAGTTGGGGAATCAGAGGCGGCGAAGCAGATATGGGGAAATAGAGGCGGGGAATCAGATATGGGGAATCAGAGGTGGGGAATCAGGGGCGGGGAATCAGTGGCAGGGAATCAGAGGCGGGGAATCAGAGGCGGGGAATCAGAGGCAGGGAATCAGACACGGGGAATCAGAGGTGGGGAATCAGAGATGGGGAATCAGAGGCGGGGAATCAGAGGCAGGGAATCAGACGCGGGGAATCAGAGGCGGGGAATCAGAGCTGGGGAATCAGAGGCGGGAAATCAGATGCAGGGAATCAGACGCGGGGAATCAGAGGCGGGGAATCAGAGCTGGGGAATCAGAGGTGGGGAATCAGAGTCGGGGAATCAGAGGCAGGGAATCGGATGTGCGGAATCAGAAATGGGGAATCAGAGGTGGGGAATCAGAGGCGGTGAATCACAGATGGGGAATCAGAGGCGGGGAATCTGAGGCAGGAAATCAGACACGGGGATTCAGAGGCTGGGAATCAGACGGGGGGAATCAAAGGCGGGGAATCAGAGCTGGTGAATCAGAGGCAGGGAATCAGAGTTGGGGATTCAGAGGCGGGGAATAAGATATGGGGAAACAGAGGCGGGGAATCAGACGCGGGCAAACAGAGGCGGGGAATTAGATATGGGGAATCAGAGGTGGGGAATCAGAGGTGGTGAATCAGAGATGGGGAATCACAGGCGGGGAATCAGAGGCAGGGAATAGAACGCGGGGAATCAGAGGCAGGGAATCAGAGCTGGGGAATCAGAGGCGGGGAATCAGATATGGGGAAACAGAGGCGGGGAATCAGAGGCGGGGAAACAGAGGCGGGGAATCAGACATGGGGAATCGGATGCGGGGAATCAGAGGCGGGGAATCAGAGCTGGGGAATCAGAGGCGGGGAATCAGAGTTGGGGCATCAGAGGTGGGGAATTAGATATGGGGAAACAGAGGCGGGGAATCAGAGGCGGGGAAACAGAGGCGGGGAATCAGATGTGCGGAATCAGAGATGGGGAATCAGAGGCAGGGAATCAGATGTGCGGAATCAGAGATGGGGAATCAGAGGCAGGGTATCAGAATCAGAAGCGGGGAATCAGAGGCCGAGAATCAGAGGCCGGGAATCAGATGCTGGGAATAAGAGGCCGGGAATCAGAGGTGGGGAATCAGAGTCCGGGAGTAAGAGATGGGGATTCAGAGGCGGGGAATGAGATATGGAGAATCAGAGGCGGGGAATCAGAGGCGGGGAAACAGAGGTGGGGATTCAGATATGGGGAATCAGAGGTGGCGAATCAGAGGCAGGGAATCAGATGCGGGGATTCAGAGGCGGGGAATCAGAGCTGGCGAATCAGAGGCGGGGAATCAGATATGGGGAATCAGAGGTGGGGAATCAGAGGCGGGGAAATAGAGGCGGGGAATCAGATATGGGGAATCAGAGGCAGGGAATCAGATATGGGGAATCAGAGGCTGGGAATCAGAGGGGGGGAAACAGAGGCGGGGAATAAGATATGGGGAATCAGAGGTGGGGAATCAGGGGCGGGGAATCAGTTGCAGGGAATCAGAGGCGGGGAATCAGAGGCGGGGAATCAGAGGCAGGGAATCAGACACGGGGAATCAGAGGTGGGGAATCAGAGATGGGGAATCAGAGGCGGTGAATCAGAGGCAGGGAATCAGACGCGGGGAATCAGAGGCCGGGAATAAGAGCTGGGGAATCAGAGGTGGGGAATCAGAGTCGTGGAATCAGAGGCAGGGAATCGGATGTGCGGAATCAGAAATGGGGAGTCAGAGGTGGGGAATCAGAGGCGGTGAATCAGAGATGGGGAATCAGAGGCGGGGAATCAGAGGCAGGAAATCAGACACGGGGATTCAGAGGCTGGGAATCAGACGGGGGGAATCAAAGGCGGGGAATCAGAGCTGGTGAATCAGAGGCAGGGAATCAGAGTTGGGGATTCAGAGGCGGGCAATCAGATATGTGGAAACAGAGGAGGGGAATCAGAGGCGGGCAAACAGAGGCGGGGAATTAGATATGGGGAATCAGATATGGGGAAACAGCGGTGAATCAGAGGCGGGGAAACAGAGGCGGGGAATCAGACATGGGGAATCGGATGCAGGGAATCAGAGGTGGGGAATCAGAGCTGGGGAATCAGAGGCGGGGAATCAGAGTTGGGGCATCAGAGGTGGGGATTTAGATATGGGGAAACAGAGGCGGGGAATCAGAGGCGGGGAAACAGAGGCGGGGATTCAGATATGGGGAATCAGAGGTGGGGAATCAGAGGCAGGGAATCAGATGTGCGGAATCAGAGATGGGGAATCAGAGGCAGGGAATCAGAATCAGAAGCGGGGAATTAGAGGCCGGGAATCAGAGGCCGGGAATCGGATGCTGGGAATAAGAGGCCGGGAATCAGAGGTGGGGAATCAGAGTCCGGGAATCAGAGATGGGGATTCAGAGGCGGGGAATGAGATATGGAGAATCAGAGGCGGGGAATCAGAGGCGGGGAAACAGAGGTGTGGAATCAGATATGGGGAATCAGAGGTGGCGAATCAAAGGCGGTGATTTAGAGATTGGGAATCAGAGGCGGGGAATCAGAGGCAGGGAATCAGATGCGGGGAATCAGAGGCGGGGAATCAGAGCTGGCGAATCAGAGGCGGGGAATCAGAGGTGGGCAATCAGAGCCGGGGAATCAGATATGGGGAATCAGAGGCGGGGAATCAGAGGTGGGGAATCATAGGCAGGGAATCGGATGTGCGGATTCAGAGATGGGGAATCAGAGGCCGGGAATCAGAGGTGGTGAACCAGAGATGGGGAATCAGAGGCGGTGAATCAGAGGAAGGGAATCAGACGCGGGGAATCAGAGGTGGGCAATCAGAGGCGGGGAATCAGATATGGGGAATCAGAGGCGGGGAATCAGAGGCGGGGAAACAGAGGCGGGGAATCAGATATGGGGAATCAGAGGTGGGGCATCAGAGGTTGTGAATCACAGATGGGGAATCAGAGGCGGGGAATCAGAGGCAGGGAATCAGACGCGAGGAGTCAGAGGCGGGGATTCAGAGCTGGGGAATCAGAGGCGGGGAATCAGAGTTGGGGAATCAGAGGCGGGGAATCAGATATGGGGAATCAGAGGCAGGGAATCAGAGGCAGGAAAACAGAGGCGGGGAATCAGATATGGGGAATCAGAGGTGGGGAATCAGGGGCAGGGAATCAGTGGCAGGGAATCAGACGCGGGGAATCAGAGTCGGGGAATCAGAGGCAGGGAATCAGACACGGGGAATCAGAGGCGGGAAATCAGAGCTGGGGAATCAGAGGCGGGGAATCAGAGTTGGGGAATCAGAGGCGGCGAAGCAGATATGGGGAAATAGAGGCGGGGAATCAGATATGGGGAATCAGATGTGGGGAATCAGGGGCGGGAAATCAGTGGCAGGGAATCAGAGGCGGGGAATCAGAGGCGGGGAATCAGAGGCAGGGAATCAGACACGGGGAATCAGAGGTGGGGAATCAGAGATGGGGAATCAGAGGCGGGGAATCAGAGGCAGGGAATCAGACGCGGGGAATCAGAGGCGGGGAATCAGAGCTGGGGAATCAGAGGCGGGGAATCAGAGGCAGGGAATCAGACGCGGGGAATCAGAGGCGGGGAATCAGAGCTGGGGAATCAGAGGTGGGGAATCAGAGTCGGGGAATCAGAGGCAGGGAATCGGATGTGCGGAATCAGAAATGGGGAATCAGAGGTGGGGAATCAGAGGCGGTGAATCAGAGATGGGGAATCAGAGGCGGGGAATCTGAGGCAGGAAATCAGACACGGGGATTCAGAGGCTGGGAATCAGACGGGGGGAATCAAAGGCGGGGAATCAGAGCTGGTGAATCAGAGGCAGGGAATCAGAGTTGGGGATTCAGAGGCTGGGAATAAGATATGGGGAAACAGAGGCGGGGAATCAGACGCGGGCAAACAGAGGCGGGGAATTAGATATGGGGAATCAGAGGTGGGGAATCAGAGGTGGTGAATCAGAGATGGGGAATCACAGGCGGGGAATCAGAGGCAGGGAATAGAACGCGGGGAATCAGAGGCAGGGAATCAGAGCTGGGGAATCAGAGGCGGGGAATCAGATATGGGGAAACAGAGGCGGGGAATCAGAGGCGGGGAAACAGAGGCGGGGAATCAGACATGGGGAATCGGATGCGGGGAATCAGAGGCGGGGAATCAGAGCTGGGGAATCAGAGGCTGGGAATTAGAGTTGGGGCATCAGAGGTGGGGAATTAGATATGGGGAAACAGAGGCGGGGAATCAGAGGCGAGGAAACAGAGGCGGGGAATCAGATGTGCGGAATCAGAGATGGGGAATCAGAGGCAGGGAATCAGATGTGCGGAATCAGAGATGGGGAATCAGAGGCAGGGTATCAGAATCAGAAGCGGGGAATCAGAGGCCGGGAATCAGAGGCCGGGAATCAGATGCTGGGAATAAGAGGCCGGGAATCAGAGGTGGGGAATCAGAGTCCGGGAATCAGAGATGGGGATTCAGAGGCGGGGAATGAGATATGGAGAATCAGAGGCGGGGAATCAGAGGCGGGGAAACAGAGGTGGGGATTCAGATATGGGGAATCAGATATGGGGAATCAGAGGCAGGGAATCAGATATGGGGAATCAGAGGCTGGGAATCAGAGGGGGGGAAACAGAGGCGGGGAATAAGATATGGGGAATCAGAGGTGGGGAATCAGGGGCGGGGAATCAGTTGCAGGGAATCAGAGGCGGGGAATCAGAGGCGGGGAATCAGAGGCAGGGAATCAGACACGGGGAATCAGAGGTGGGGAATCAGAGATGGGGAATCAGAGGCGGGGAATCAGAGGCAGGGAATCAGACGCGGGGAATCAGAGGCGGGGAATAAGAGCTGGGGAATCAGAGGTGGGGAATCAGAATCGTGGAATCAGAGGCAGGGAATCGGATGTGCGGAATCAGAAATGGGGAGTCAGAGGTGGGGAATCAGAGGCGGTGAATCAGAGGCGGTGAATCAGAGATGGGGAATCAGAGGCTGGGAATCAGAGGCAGGAAATCAGACACGGGGATTCAGAGGCTGGGAATCAGACGGGGGGAATCAAAGGCGGGGAATCAGAGCTGGTGAATCAGAGGCAGGGAATCAGAGTTGGGGATTCAGAGGCGGGCAATCAGATATGTGGAAACAGAGGAGGGGAATCAGAGGCGGGCAAACAGAGGCGGGGAATTAGATATGGGGAATCTGAGGTGGGGAATCAGAGGTGGTGAATCAGAGATGGGGAATCACAGGCGGGGAATCAGAGGCAGGGAATGGAACGCGGGGAATCAGAGGCAGGGAATCAGAGCTGGGGAATCAGAGGCGGGGAATCATATATGGGGAAACAGCGGTGAATCAGAGGCGGGGAAACAGAGGCGGGGAATCAGACATGGGGAATCGGATGCAGGGAATCAGAGGTGGGGAATCAGAGCTGGGGAATCAGAGGCGGGGAATCAGAGTTGGGGCATCAGAGGTGGGGAATTAGATATGGGGAAACAGAGGCGGGGAATCAGAGGCGGGGAAACAGAGGCGGGGAATCAGATATGGGGAATCAGAGGTGGGGACTCAGAGGCAGGGAATCAGATGTGCAGAATCAGAGATGGGGAATCAGAGGCAGGGAATCAGAATCAGAAGCGGGGAATCAGAGGCTGGGAATCGGAGGCCGGGAATCAAATGCTGGGAATAAGGGGCCGGGAATCAGAGGTGGGGAATCAGAGTCCGGGAATCAGAGATGAGGATTCAGAGGCGGGGAATGAGATATGGAGAATCAGAGGCGGGGAATCAGAGGCGGGGAAACAGAGATGTGGAATCAGATATGGGGAATCAGAGGTGGCGAATCAAAGGCGGTGATTTAGAGATGGGGAATCAGAGGCGGGGAATCAGAGGCAGGGAATCAGATGCGGGGAATCAGAGGCGGGGAATCAGAGCTGGCGAATCAGAGGCGGGGAATCAGAGGTGGGCAATCAGAGCCGGGGAATCAGATATGGGGAATCAGAGGCGGGGAATCAGAGGCGGGGAAACAGAGGCGGGGAATCAGATATGGGGAATCAGAGGTGGGGAATCAGAGGTTGTAAATCAGAGATGGGGAATCAAGGCGGGGAATCAGAGGCAGGGAATCAGACGCGGGGAATCAGAGGCGGGGATTCAGAGCTGGGGAATCAGAGGCGGGGAATCAGAGTTGGGGAATCAGAGGCAGGGAATCAGATATCGGGAACCAGAGGCGGGGAATCAGAGGCGGGGAAACAGAGGCGGGGAATCAGATATGGGGAATCAGAAGTGGGGAATCAGGGGCAGGGAATCAGTGGCAGGGAATCAGAGGCGGGGAATCAGAGGCGGGGAATCAGAGACAGGGAATCAGACACGGGGAATCAGAGGCGGGGAATCAGAGATGGGGAATCAGAGGTGGGGAATCAGAGGCAGGGAATCGGACGCCGGGAATCAGAGGCGGGGAATCAGAGCTGGGGAATCAGAGGCGGGGAATCAGAGTTGGGGAATCAGAGGCGGGGAATCAGATATGGGGAAATAGAGGCGGGGAATCAGATATGGGGAATGAGAGGTGTGGAATCAGAGGTTGGGAATCAGAGGCCGGGAATCAGAGATGGGGATTCAGAGGCGGGGAATGAGATATGGAGAATCAGAGGCGGGGAATCAGAGGCGGGGAAACAGAGGTGGGGAATCAGATATGGGGAATCAGAGGTGGCGAATCAAAGGCGGTGAATCAGAGATGGGGAAACAGAGGCGGGGAATCAGAGGCGTGGAAACAGAGGTGGGGAATCACATATGGGGAATCAGAGGCGGGGAAACAGAGACAGGGAATCAGATATGGGGAATCAGAGGCGGGGAATCAGAGGTGGGGAATCATAGGCAGGGAATCGGATGTGCGGATTCAGAGATGGGGAATCAGAGGCCGGGAATCAGAGGTGGTGAACCAGAGATGGGGAATCAGAGGCGGTGAATCAGAGGCAGGGAATCAGACGCGGGGAATCAGAGGTGGGCAATCAGAGGCGGGGAATCAGATATGGGGAATCAGAGGCGGGGAAT
Source organism: Narcine bancroftii (assembly GCF_036971445.1). Lineage (NCBI taxonomy): Eukaryota > Metazoa > Chordata > Chondrichthyes > Torpediniformes > Narcinidae > Narcine > Narcine bancroftii. The sequence goes on along the minus strand of NC_091472.1, from coordinate 152,637,654 downwards.
CAGAGGCGGGGAAACAGAGGCGGGGAATCAGATATGGGGAATCAGAGGTGGGGCATCAGAGGTTGTGAATCACAGATGGGGAATCAGAGGCGGGGAATTAGAGGCAGGGAATCAGACGCGAGGAGTCAGAGGCGGGGATTCAGAGCTGGGGAATCAGAGGCGGGGAATCAGAGTTGGGGAATCAGAGGCGGGGAATCAGATATGGGGAATCAGAGGCAGGGAATCAGAGGCAGGAAAACAGAGGCGGGGAATCAGATATGGGGAATCAGAGGTGGGGAATCAGGGGCAGGGAATCAGTGGCAGGGAATCAGGCGCGGGGAATCAGAGTCGGGGAATCAGAGGCAGGGAATCAGACACGGGGAATCAGAGGCGGGGAATCAGAGATGGGGAATCAGAGGTGGGGAATCAGAGGCAGGGAATCGGATGCCGGGAATCAGAGGCGGTAAATCAGAGCTGGGGAATCAGAGGCGGGGAATCAGAGTTGGGGAATCAGAGGCGGCGAAGCAGATATGGGGAAATAGAGGCGGGGAATCAGATATGGGGAATCAGAGGTGGGGAATCAGGGGCGGGGAATCAGTGGCAGGGAATCAGAGGCGGGGAATCAGACACGGGGAATCAGAGGTGGGGAATCAGAGATGGGGAATCAGAGGCGGGGAATCAGAGGCAGGGAATCAGACGCGGGGAATCAGAGGCGGGGAATCAGAGCTGGGGAATCAGAGGCGGGGAATCGGATGTGCGGAATCAGAAATGGGGAATCAGAGGTGGGGAATCAGAGGCGGTGAATCAGAGATGGGGAATCAGAGGCGGGGAATCTGAGGCAGGAAATCAGACACGGGGATTCAGAGGCTGGGAATCAGACGGGGGGAATCAAAGGCGGGGAATCAGAGCTGGTGAATCAGAGGCAGGGAATCAGAGTTGGGGATTCAGAGGCGGGGAATAAGATATGGGGAAACAGAGGCGGGGAATCAGACGCGGGCAAACAGAGGCGGGGAATTAGATATGGGGAATCAGAGGTGGGGAATCAGAGGTGGTGAATCAGAGATGGGGAATCACAGGCGGGGAATCAGAGGCAGGGAATAGAACGCGGGGAATCAGAGGCAGGGAATCAGAGCTGGGGAATCAGAAGCGGGGAATCAGATATGGGGAAACAGAGGCGGGGAATCAGAGGCGGGGAAACAGAGGCGGGGAATCAGACATGGGGAATCGGATGCGGGGAATCAGAGGCGGGGAATCAGAGCTGGGGAATCAGAGGCGGGGAATCAGAGTTGGGGCATCAGAGGTGGGGAATTAGATATGGGGAAACAGAGGCGGGGAATCAGAGGCGGGGAAACAGAGGCGGGGAATCAGATGTGCGGAATCAGAGATGGGGAATCAGAGGCAGGGAATCAGATGTGCGGAATCAGAGATGGGGAATCAGAGGCAGGGTATCAGAATCAGAAGCGGGGAATCAGAGGCCGAGAATCAGAGGCCGGGAATCAGATGCTGGGAATAAGAGGCCGGGAATCAGAGGTGGGGAATCAGAGTCCGGGAATAAGAGATGGGGATTCAGAGGCGGGGAATGAGATATGGAGAATCAGAGGCGGGGAATCAGAGGCGGGGAAACAGAGGTGGGGATTCAGATATGGGGAATCAGAGGTGGCGAATCAGAGGCAGGGAATCAGATGCGGGGATTCAGAGGCGGGGAATCAGAGCTGGCGAATCAGAGGCGGGGAATCAGATATGGGGAATCAGAGGCGGGGAATCAGAGGCGGGGAAATAGAGGCGGGGAATCAGATATGGGGAATCAGAGGCAGGGAATCAGATATGTGGAATCAGAGGCTGGGAATCAGAGGGGGGGAAACAGAGGCGGGGAATAAGATATGGGGAATCAGAGGTGGGGAATCAGGGGCGGGGAATCAGTTGCAGGGAATCAGAGGCGGGGAATCAGAGGCGGGGAATCAGAGGCAGGGAATCAGACACGGGGAATCAGAGGTGGGGAATCAGAGATGGGGAATCAGAGGCGGTGAATCAGAGGCAGGGAATCAGACGCGGGGAATCAGAGGCGGGGAATAAGAGCTGGGGAATCAGAGGTGGGGAATCAGAGTCGTGGAATCAGAGGCAGGGAATCGGATGTGCGGAATCAGAAATGGGGAGTCATAGGTGGGGAATCAGAGGCGGTGAATCAGAGATGGGGAATCAGAGGCGGGGAATCAGAGGCAGGAAATCAGACACGGGGATTCAGAGGCTGGGAATCAGACGGGGGGAATCAAAGGCGGGGAATCAGAGCTGGTGAATCAGAGGCAGGGAATCAGTGTTGGGGATTCAGAGGCGGGCAATCAGATATGTGGAAACAGAGGAGGGGAATCAGAGGCGGGCAAACAGATGCGGGGAATTAGATATGGGGAATCAGATATGGGGAAACAGCGGTGAATCAGAGGCGGGGAAACAGAGGCGGGGAATCAGACATGGGGAATCGGATGCAGGGAATCAGAGGTGGGGAATCAGAGCTGGGGAATCAGAGGCGGGGAATCAGAGTTGGGGCATCAGAGGTGGGGAATTAGATATGGGGAAACAGAGGCGGGGAATCAGAGGCGGGGAAACAGAGGCGGGGATTCAGATATGGGGAATCAGAGGTGGGGAATCAGAGGCAGGGAATCAGATGTGCGGAATCAGAGATGGGGAATCAGAGGCAGGGAATCAGAATCAGAAGCGGGGAATTAGAGGCCGGGAATCAGAGGCCGGGAATCGGATGCTGGGAATAAGAGGCCGGGAATCAGAGGTGGGGAATCAGAGTCCGGGAATCAGAGATGGGGATTCAGAGGCGGGGAATGAGATATGGAGAATCAGAGGCGGGGAATCAGAGGCGGGGAAACAGAGGTGTGGAATCAGATATGGGGAATCAGAGGTGGCGAATCAAAGGTGGTGATTTAGAGATTGGGAATCAGAGGCGGGGAATCAGAGGCAGGGAATCAGATGCGGGGAATCAGAGGCGGGGAATCAGAGCTGGCGAATCAGAGGCGGGGAATCAGAGGTGGGCAATCAGAGCCGGGGAATCAGATATGGGGAATCAGAGGCGGGGAATCAGAGGTGGGGAATCATAGGCAGGGAATCGGATGTGCGGATTCAGAGATGGGGAATCAGAGGCCGGGAATCAGAGGTGGTGAACCAGAGATGGGGAATCAGAGGCGGTGAATCAGAGGAAGGGAATCAGACGCGGGGAATCAGAGGTGGGCAATCAGAGGCGGGGAATCAGATATGGGGAATCAGAGGCGGGGAATCAGAGGCGGGGAAACAGAGGCGGGGAATCAGATATGGGGAATCAGAGGTGGGGCATCAGAGGTTGTGAATCACAGATGGGGAATCAGAGGCGGGGAATCAGAGGCAGGGAATCAGACGCGAGGAGTCAGAGGCGGGGATTCAGAGCTGGGGAATCAGAGGCGGGGAATCAGAGTTGGGGAATCAGAGGCGGGGAATCAGATATGGGGAATCAGAGGCAGGGAATCAGAGGCAGGAAAACAGAGGCGGGGAATCAGATATGGGGAATCAGAGGTGGGGAATCAGGGGCAGGGAATCAGTGGCAGGGAATCAGACGCGGGGAATCAGAGTCGGGGAATCAGAGGCAGGGAATCAGACACGGGGAATCAGAGGCGGGAAATCAGAGCTGGGGAATCAGAGGCGGGGAATCAGAGTTGGGGAATCAGAGGCGGCGAAGCAGATATGGGGAAATAGAGGCGGGGAATCAGATATGGGGAATCAGAGGTGGGGAATCAGGGGCGGGAAATCAGTGGCAGGGAATCAGAGGCGGGGAATCAGAGGCGGGGAATCAGAGGCAGGGAATCAGACACGGGGAATCAGAGGTGGGGAATCAGAGATGGGGAATCAGAGGCGGGGAATCAGAGGCAGGGAATCAGACGCGGGGAATCAGAGGCGGGGAATCAGAGCTGGGGAATCAGAGGCGGGGAATCAGAGGCAGGGAATCAGACGCGGGGTATCAGAGGCGGGGAATCAGAGCTGGGGAATCAGAGGTGGGGAATCAGAGTCGGGGAATCAGAGGCAGGGAATCGGATGTGCGGAATCAGAAATGGGGAATCAGAGGTGGGGAATCAGAGGCGGTGAATCAGAGATGGGGAATCAGAGGCGGGGAATCTGAGGCAGGAAATCAGACACGGGGATTCAGAGGCTGGGAATCAGACGGGGGGAATCAAAGGCGGGGAATCAGAGCTGGTGAATCAGAGGCAGGGAATCAGAGTTGGGGATTCAGAGGCTGGGAATAAGATATGGGGAAACAGAGGCGGGGAATCAGACGCGGGCAAACAGAGGCGGGGAATTAGATATGGGGAATCAGAGGTGGGGAATCAGAGGTGGTGAATCAGAGATGGGGAATCACAGGCGGGGAATCAGAGGCAGGGAATAGAACGCGGGGAATCAGAGGCAGGGAATCAGAGCTGGGGAATCAGAGGCGGGGAATCAGATATGGGGAAACAGAGGCGGGGAATCAGAGGCGGGGAAACAGAGGCGGGGAATCAGACATGGGGAATCGGATGCGGGGAATCAGAGGCGGGGAATCAGAGCTGGGGAATCAGAGGCTGGGAATTAGAGTTGGGGCATCAGAGGTGGGGAATTAGATATGGGGAAACAGAGGCGGGGAATCAGAGGCGAGGAAACAGAGGCGGGGAATCAGATGTGCGGAATCAGAGATGGGGAATCAGAGGCAGGGAATCAGATGTGCGGAATCAGAGATGGGGAATCAGAGGCAGGGTATCAGAATCAGAAGCGGGGAATCAGAGGCCGGGAATCAGAGGCCGGGAATCAGATGCTGGGAATAAGAGGCCGGGAATCAGAGGTGGGGAATCAGAGTCCGGGAATCAGAGATGGGGATTCAGAGGCGGGGAATGAGATATGGAGAATCAGAGGCGGGGAATCAGAGGCGGGGAAACAGAGGTGGGGATTCAGATATGGGGAATCAGATATGGGGAATCAGAGGCAGGGAATCAGATATGGGGAATCAGAGGCTGGGAATCAGAGGGGGGGAAACAGAGTCGGGGAATAAGATATGGGGAATCAGAGGTGGGGAATCAGGGGCGGGGAATCAGTTGCAGGGAATCAGAGGCGGGGAATCAGAGGCGGGGAATCAGAGGCAGGGAATCAGACACGGGGAATCAGAGGTGGGGAATCAGAGATGGGGAATCAGAGGCGGGGAATCAGAGGCAGGGAATCAGACGCGGGGAATCAGAGGCGGGGAATAAGAGCTGGGGAATCAGAGGTGGGGAATCAGAGTCGTGGAATCAGAGGCAGGGAATCGGATGTGCGGAATCAGAAATGGGGAGTCAGAGGTGGGGAATCAGAGGCGGTGAATCAGAGGCAGTGAATCAGAGATGGGGAATCAGAGGCTGGGAATCAGAGGCAGGAAATCAGACACGGGGATTCAGAGGCTGGGAATCAGACGGGGGGAATCAAAGGCGGGGAATCAGAGCTGGTGAATCAGAGGCAGGGAATCAGAGTTGGGGATTCAGAGGCGGGCAATCAGATATGTGGAAACAGAGGAGGGGAATCAGAGGCGGGCAAACAGAGGCGGGGAATTAGATATGGGGAATCAGAGGTGGGGAATCAGAGGTGGTGAATCAGAGATGGGGAATCACAGGCGGGGAATCAGAGGCAGGGAATGGAACGCGGGGAATCAGAGGCAGGGAATCAGAGCTGGGGAATCAGAGGCGGGGAATCAGATATGGGGAAACAGCGGTGAATCAGAGGCGGGGAAACAGAGGCGGGGAATCAGACATGGGGAATCGGATGCAGGGAATCAGAGGTGGGGAATCAGAGCTGGGGAATCAGAGGCGGGGAATCAGAGTTGGGGCATCAGAGGTGGGGAATTAGATATGGGGAAACAGAGGCGGGGAATCAGAGGCGGGGAAACAGAGGCGGGGAATCAGATATGGGGAATCAGAGGTGGGGACTCAGAGGCAGGGAATCAGATGTGCAGAATCAGAGATGGGGAATCAGAGGCAGGGAATCAGAATCAGAAGCGGGGAATCAGAGGCTGGGAATCGGAGGCCGGGAATCAAATGCTGGGAATAAGAGGCCGGGAATCAGAGGTGGGGAATCAGAGTCCGGGAATCAGAGATGAGGATTCAGAGGCGGGGAATGAGATATGGAGAATCAGAGGCGGGGAATCAGAGGCGGGGAAACAGAGATGTGGAATCAGATATGGGGAATCAGAGGTGGCGAATCAAAGGCGGTGATTTAGAGATGGGGAATCAGAGGCGGGGAATCAGAGGCAGGGAATCAGATGCGGGGAATCAGAGGCGGGGAATCAGAGCTGGCGAATCAGAGGCGGGGAATCAGAGGTGGGCAATCAGAGCCGGGGAATCAGATATGGGGAATCAGAGGCGGGGAATCAGAGGTGGGGAAACAGAGGCGGGGAATCAGATATGGGGAATCAGAGGTGGGGAATCAGAGGTTGTAAATCAGAGATGGGGAATCAAGGCGGGGAATCAGAGGCAGGGAATCAGACGCGGGGAATCAGAGGCGGGGATTCAGAGCTGGGGAATCAGAGGCGGGGAATCAGAGTTGGGGAATCAGAGGCAGGGAATCAGATATCGGGAACCAGAGGCGGGGAATCAGAGGCGGGGAAACAGAGGCGGGGAATCAGATATGGGGAATCAGAAGTGGGGAATCAGGGGCAGGGAATCAGTGGCAGGGAATCAGAGGCGGGGAATCAGAGGCGGGGAATCAGAGACAGGGAATCAGACACGGGGAATCAGAGGCGGGGAATCAGAGATGGGGAATCAGAGGTGGGGAATCAGAGGCAGGGAATCGGACGCCGGGAATCAGAGGCGGGGAATCAGAGCTGGGGAATCAGAGGCGGGGAATCAGAGTTGGGGAATCAGAGGCGGGGAATCAGATATGGGGAAATAGAGGCGGGGAATCAGATATGGGGAATGAGAGGTGTGGAATCAGAGGTTGGGAATCAGAGGCCGGGAATCAGAGATGGGGATTCAGAGGCGGGGAATGAGATATGGAGAATCAGAGGCGGGGAATCAGAGGCGGGGAAACAGAGGTGGGGAATCAGATATGGGGAATCAGAGGTGGCGAATCAAAGGCGGTGAATCAGAGATGGGGAAACAGAGGCGGGGAATCAGAGGCGTGGAAACAGAGGTGGGGAATCACATATGGGGAATCAGAGGCGGGGAAACAGAGACAGGGAATCAGATATGGGGAATCAGAGGCGGGGAATCAGAGGTGGGGAATCATAGGCAGGGAATCGGATGTGCGGATTCAGAGATGGGGAATCAGAGGCCGGGAATCAGAGGTGGTGAACCAGAGATGGGGAATCAGAGGCGGTGAATCAGAGGCAGGGAATCAGACGCGGGGAATCAGAGGTGGGCAATCAGAGGCGGGGAATCAGATATGGGGAATCAGAGGCGGGGAATCAGAGGCGGGGAAACAGAGGCGGGGAATCAGATATGGGGAATCAGAGGTGGGGCATCAGAGGTTGTGAATCACAGATGGGGAATCAGAGGCGGGGAATTAGAGGCAGGGAATCAGACGCGAGGAGTCAGAGGCGGGGATTCAGAGCTGGGGAATCAGAGGCGGGGAATCAGAGTTGGGGAATCAGAGGCGGGGAATCAGATATGGGGAATCAGAGGCAGGGAATCAGAGGCAGGAAAACAGAGGCGGGGAATCAGATATGGGGAATCAGAGGTGGGGAATCAGGGGCAGGGAATCAGTGGCAGGGAATCAGGCGCGGGGAATCAGAGTCGGGGAATCAGAGGCAGGGAATCAGACACGGGGAATCAGAGGCGGGGAATCAGAGATGGGGAATCAGAGGTGGGGAATCAGAGGCAGGGAATCGGATGCCGGGAATCAGAGGCGGGAAATCAGAGCTGGGGAATCAGAGGCGGGGAATCAGAGTTGGGGAATCAGAGGCGGCGAAGCAGATATGGGGAAATAGAGGCGGGGAATCAGATATGGGGAATCAGAGGTGGGGAATCAGGGGCGGGGAATCAGTGGCAGGGAATCAGAGGCGGGGAATCAGACACGGGGAATCAGAGGTGGGGAATCAGAGATGGGGAATCAGAGGCGGGGAATCAGAGGCAGGGAATCAGACGCGGGGAATCAGAGGCGGGGAATCAGAGCTGGGGAATCAGAGGCGGGGAATCAGAGGCAGGGAATCAGACGCGGGGAATCAGAGGCGGGGAATCAGAGCTGGGGAATCAGAGGTGGGGAATCAGAGTCGGGGAATCAGAGGCAGGGAATCGGATGTGCGGAATCAGAAATGGGGAATCAGAGGTGGGGAATCAGAGGCGGTGAATCAGAGATGGGGAATCAGAGGCGGGGAATCTGAGGCAGGAAATCAGACACGGGGATTCAGAGGCTGGGAATCAGACGGGGGGAATCAAAGGCGGGGAATCAGAGCTGGTGAATCAGAGGCAGGGAATCAGAGTTGGGGATTCAGAGGCGGGGAATAAGATATGGGGAAACAGAGGCGGGGAATCAGACGCGGGCAAACAGAGGCGGGGAATTAGATATGGGGAATCAGAGGTGGGGAATCAGAGGTGGTGAATCAGAGATGGGGAATCACAGGCGGGGAATCAGAGGCAGGGAATAGAACGCGGGGAATCAGAGGCAGGGAATCAGAGCTGGGGAATCAGAGGCGGGGAATCAGATATGGGGAAACAGAGGCGGGGAATCAGAGGCGGGGAAACAGAGGCGGGGAATCAGACATGGGGAATCGGATGCGGGGAATCAGAGGCGGGGAATCAGAGCTGGGGAATCAGAGGCGGGGAATCAGAGTTGGGGCATCAGAGGTGGGGAATTAGATATGGGGAAACAGAGGCGGGGAATCAGAGGCGGGGAAACAGAGGCGGGGAATCAGATGTGCGGAATCAGAGATGGGGAATCAGAGGCAGGGAATCAGAGTTGGGGAATCAGAGGCGGGGAATCAGATATGGGGAATCAGAGACAGGGAATCAGAGGCAGGAAAACAGAGGCGGGGAATCAGATATGGGGAATCAGAGGTGGGCAATCAGGGGCAGGGAATCAGTGGCAGGGAATCAGGCGCGGGGAATCAGAGTCGGGGAATCAGAGGCAGGGAATCAGACACGGGGAATCAGAGGCGGGGAATCAGAGATGGGGAATCAGAGGTGGGGAATCAGAGGCAGGGAATCGGATGCCGGGAATCAGAGGCGGGAAATCAGAGCTGGGGAATCAGAGGCGGGGAATCAGAGTTGGGGAATCAGAGGCGGCGAAGCAGATATGGGATAATAGAGGCGGGGAATCAGATATGGGGAATCAGAGGTGGGGAATCAGGGGCGGGGAATCAGTGGCAGGGAATCAGAGGCGGGTAATCAGAGGCGGGGAATCAGAGGCAGGGAATCAGAAACGGGGAATCAGAGGTGGGGAATCAGAGATGGGGAATCAGAGGCGGGGAATCAGAGGCAGGGAATCAGACGCGGGGAATCAGAGGCGGGGAATCAGAGCTGGGGTATCAGAGGCGGGGAATCAGAGGCAGGGAATCAGACGCGGGGAATCAGAGGCGGGGAATCAGAGCTGGGGAATCAGAGGTGGGGAATCAGAGTCGGGGAATCAGAGGCAGGGAATCGGATGTGCGGAATCAGAAATGGGGAATCAGAGGTGGGGAATCAGAGGCGGTGAATCAGAGATGGGGAATCAGAGGCGGGGAATCTGAGGCAGGAAATCAGACACGGGGATTCAGAGGCTGGGAATCAGACGGGGGGAATCAAAGGCGGGGAATCAGAGCTGGTGAATCAGAGGCAGGGAATCAGAGTTGGGGATTCAGAGGCGGGTAATGAGATATGGGGAAACAGAGGCGGGGAATCAGACGCGGGCAAACAGAGGCGGGTATTAGATATGGGGAATCAGAGGTGGGGAATCAGAGGTGGTGAATCAGAGATGGGGAATCACAGGCGGGGAATCAGAGGCAGGGAATAGAACGCGGGGAATCAGAGGCAGGGAATCAGAGCTGGGGAATCAGAGGCGGGGAATCAGATATGGGGAAACAGAGGCGGGGAATCAGAGGCGGGGAAACAGAGGCGGGGAATCAGACATGGGGAATCGGATGCGGGGAATCAGAGGCGGGGAATCAGAGCTGGGGAATCAGAGGCGGGGAATCAGAGTTGGGGCATCAGAGGTGGGGAATTAGATATGGGGAAACAGAGGCGGGGAATCAGAGGCGGGGAAACAGAGGCGGGGAATCAGATGTGCGGAATCAGAGATGGGGAATCAGAGGCGGGGAATCAGATGTGCGGAATCAGAGATGGGGAATCAGAGGCAGGGTATCAGAATCAGAAGCGGGGAATCAGAGGCCGGGAATCAGAGGCCGGGAATCAGATGCTGGGAATAAGAGGCCGGGAATCAGAGGTGGGGAATCAGAGTCCGGGAATCAGAGATGGGGATTCAGAGGCGGGGAATGAGATATGGAGAATCAGAGGCGGGGAATCAGAGGCGGGGAAACAGAGGTGGGGATTCAGATATGGGGAATCAGAGGTGGCGAATCAGAGGCAGGGAATCAGATGCGGGGATTCAGAGGCGGGGAATCAGAGCTGGCGAATCAGAGGCGGGGAATCAGAGGTGGGCAATCAGAGCCGGGGAATCAGATATGGGGAATCAGAGGTGGGCAATCAGAGCCGGGGAATCAGATATGGGGAATCAGAGGTGGGGAATCAGAATCGGGGAATCAGAGGCAGGGAATCGGATGTGCGGAATCAGAAATGGGGAATCAGAGGTGGGGAATCAGAGGCGGTGAATCAGAGATGGGGAATCAGAGGCGGGGAATCTGAGGCAGGAAATCAGACACGGGGATTCAGAGGCTGGGAATCAGACGGGGGGAATCAAAGGCGGGGAATCAGAGCTGGTGAATCAGAGGCAGGGAATCAGAGTTGGGGATTCAGAGGCGGGGAATAAGATATGGGGAAACAGAGGCGGGGAATCAGACGCGGGCAAACAGAGGCGGGGAATTAGATATGGGAAATCAGAGGTGGGGAATCAGAGGTGGTGAATCAGAGATGGGTAATCACAGGCGGGGAATCAGAGGCAGGGAATAGAACGCGGGGAATCAGAGGCAGGGAATCAGAGCTTGGGAATCAGAGGCGGGGAATCAGATATGGGGAAACAGAGGCGGGGAATCAGAGGCGGGGAAACAGAGGCGGGGAATCAGACATGGGGAATCGGATGCGGGGAATCAGAGGCGGGGAATCAGAGCTGGGGAATCAGAGGCGGGGAATCAGAGTTGGGGCATCAGAGGTGGGGAATTAGATATGGGGAAACAGAGGCGGGGAATCAGAGGCGGGGAAACAGAGGCGGGGAATCAGATGTGCGGAATCAGAGATGGGGAATCAGAGGCAGGGAATCAGAGTTGGGGAATCAGAGGCGGGGAATCAGATATGGGGAATCAGAGACAGGGAATCAGAGGCAGGAAAACAGAGGCGGGGAATCAGATATGGGGAATCAGAGGTGGGCAATCAGGGGCAGGGAATCAGTGGCAGGGAATCAGGCGCGGGGAATCAGAGTCGGGGAATCAGAGGCAGGGAATCAGACACGGGGAATCAGAGGCGGGGAATCAGAGATGGGGAATCAGAGGTGGGGAATCAGAGGCAGGGAATCGGATGCCGGGAATCAGAGGCGGGAAATCAGAGCTGGGGAATCAGAGGCGGGGAATCAGAGTTGGGGAATCAGAGGCGGCGAAGCAGATATGGGATAATAGAGGCGGGGAATCAGATATGGGGAATCAGAGGTGGGGAATCAGGGGCGGGGAATCAGTGGCAGGGAATCAGAGGCGGGTAATCAGAGGCGGGGAATCAGAGGCAGGGAATCAGAAACGGGGAATCAGAGGTGGGGAATCAGAGATGGGGAATCAGAGGCGGGGAATCAGAGGCAGGGAATCAGACGCGGGGAATCAGAGGCGGGGAATCAGAGCTGGGGTATCAGAGGCGGGGAATCAGAGGCAGGGAATCAGACGCGGGGAATCAGAGGCGGGGAATCAGAGCTGGGGAATCAGAGGTGGGGAATCAGAGTCGGGGAATCAGAGGCAGGGAATCGGATGTGCGGAATCAGAAATGGGGAATCAGAGGTGGGGAATCAGAGGCGGTGAATCAGAGATGGGGAATCAGAGGCGGGGAATCTGAGGCAGGAAATCAGACACGGGGATTCAGAGGCTGGGAATCAGACGGGGGGAATCAAAGGCGGGGAATCAGAGCTGGTGAATCAGAGGCAGGGAATCAGAGTTGGGGATTCAGAGGCGGGTAATAAGATATGGGGAAACAGAGGCGGGGAATCAGACGCGGGCAAACAGAGGCGGGTATTAGATATGGGGAATCAGAGGTGGGGAATCAGAGGTGGTGAATCAGAGATGGGGAATCACAGGCGGGGAATCAGAGGCAGGGAATAGAACGCGGGGAATCAGAGGCAGGGAATCAGAGCTGGGGAATCAGAGGCGGGGAATCAGATATGGGGAAACAGAGGCGGGGAATCAGAGGCGGGGAAACAGAGGCGGGGAATCAGACATGGGGAATCGGATGCGGGGAATCAGAGGCGGGGAATCAGAGCTGGGGAATCAGAGGCGGGGAATCAGAGTTGGGGCATCAGAGGTGGGGAATTAGATATGGGGAAACAGAGGCGGGGAATCAGAGGCGGGGAAACAGAGGCGGGGAATCAGATGTGCGGAATCAGAGATGGGGAATCAGAGGCGGGGAATCAGATGTGCGGAATCAGAGATGGGGAATCAGAGGCAGGGTATCAGAATCAGAAGCGGGGAATCAGAGGCCGGGAATCAGGGGCCGGGAATCAGATGCTGGGAATAAGAGGCCGGGAATCAGAGGTGGGGAATCAGAGTCCGGGAATCAGAGATGGGGATTCAGAGGCGGGGAATGAGATATGGAGAATCAGAGGCGGGGAATCAGAGGCGGGGAAACAGAGGTGGGGATTCAGATATGGGGAATCAGAGGTGGCGAATCAGAGGCAGGGAATCAGATGCGGGGATTCAGAGGCGGGGAATCAGAGCTGGCGAATCAGAGGCGGGGAATCAGAGGTGGGCAATCAGAGCCGGGGAATCAGATATGGGGAATCAGAGGCGGGGAATCAGAGGCGGGGAAATAGAGGCGGGGAATCAGATATGGGGAATCAGAGGCAGGGAATCAGATATGGGGAATCAGAGGCTGGGAATCAGAGGGGGGGAAACAGAGGCGGGGAATAAGATATGGGGAATCAGAGGTGGGGAATCAGGGGCGGGGAATCAGTTGCAGGGAATCAGAGGCGGGGAATCAGAGGCGGGGAATCAGAGGCAGGGAATCAGACACGGGGAATCAGAGGTGGGGAATCAGAGATGGGGAATCAGAGGCGGGGAATCAGAGGCAGGGAATCAGACGCGGGGAATCAGAGGCGGGGAATAAGAGCTGGGGAATCAGAGGTGGGGAATCAGAGTCGTGGAATCAGAGGCAGGGAATCGGATGTGCGGAATCAGAAATGGGGAGTCAGATGTGGGGAATCAGAGGCGGTGAATCAGAGATGGGGAATCAGAGGCGGGGAATCAGAGGCAGGAAATCAGACACGGGAATTCAGAGGCTGGGAATCAGACGGGGGGAATCAAAGGCGGGGAATCAGAGCTGGTGAATCAGAGGCAGGGAATCAGAGTTGGGGATTCAGAGGCGGGCAATCAGATATGTGGAAACAGAGGAGGGGAATCAGAGGCGGGCAAACAGAGGCGGGGAATTAGATATGGGGAATCAGAGGTGGGGAATCAGAGGTGGTGAATCAGAGATGGCAATCACAGGCGGGGAATCAGAGGCAGGGAATGGAACGCGGGGAATCAGAGGCAGGGAATCAGAGCTGGGGAATCAGAGGCGGGGAATCAGATATGGGGAAACAGCGGTGAATCAGAGGCGGGGAAACAGAGGCGGGGAATCAGACATGGGGAATCGGATGCAGGGAATCAGAGGTGGGGAATCAGAGCTGGGGAATCAGAGGCGGGGAATCAGAGTTGGGGCATCAGAGGTGGGGAATTAGATATGGGGAAACAGAGGCGGGGAATCAGAGGCGGGGAAACAGAGGCGGGGATTCAGATATGGGGAATCAGAGGTGGGGAATAAAAGGCAGGGAATCAGATGTGCGGAATCAGAGATGGGGAATCAGAGGCAGGGAATCAGAATCAGAAGCGGGGAATTAGAGGCCGGGAATCAGAGGCCGGGAATCGGATGCTGGGAATAAGAGGCCGGGAATCAGAGGTGGGGAATCAGAGTCCGGGAATCAGAGATGGGGATTCAGAGGCGGGGAATGAGATATGGAGAATCAGAGGCGGGGAATCAGAGGCGGGGAAACAGAGGTGTGGAATCAGATATGGGGAATCAGAGGTGGCGAATCAAAGGCGGTGATTTAGAGATGGGGAATCAGAGGCGGGGAATCAGAGGCAGGGAATCAGATGCGGGGAATCAGAGGCGGGGAATCAGAGGCGGGGAATCAGAGGTGGGCAATCAGAGCCGGGGAATCAGATATGGGGAATCAGAGGCGGGGAATCAGAGGCGGGGAAACAGAGGCGGGGAATCAGATATGGGGAATCAGAGGTGGGGAATCAGAGGTTGTAAATCAGAGATGGGGAATCAAGGCGGGGAATCAGAGGCAGGGAATCAGACGCGGGGAATAAGAGGCGGGGATTCAGAGCTGGGGAATCAGAGGCGGGGAATCAGAGTTGGGGAATCAGAGGCAGGGAATCAGATATGGGGAACCAGAGGCGGGGAATCAGAGGCGGGGAAACAGAGGCGGGGAATCAGATATGGGGAATCAGAAGTGGGGTATCAGCGGCAGGGAATCAGTGGCAGGGAATCAGAGGCGGGGAATCAGAGGCGGGGAATCAGAGGCAGGGAATCAGACACGGGGAATCAGAGGCGGGGAATCAGAGATGGGGAATCAGAGGCGGGGAATCAGAGGCAGGGATTCGGACGCCGGGAATCAGAGGCGGGGAATCAGAGCTGGGGAATCAGAGGCGGGGAATCAGAGTTGGGGAATCAGAGGCGGGGAATCAGATATGGGGAAATAGAGGAGGGGAATCAGATATGGGGAATGAGAGGTGTGGAATCAGAGGTTGGGAATCAGAGGCAGGGAATCAGAGGCGGGGAAACAGAGGCGGGGAATCAGATATGGGGAATCAGAGGTGGCGAATCAAAGGCGGTGAAACAGAGATGGGGAATCAGGGCAGGGAATCAGAGGCAGGGAATCAGAGCTGGGGAAACAGAGGCGGGGAATCAGATATGTGGAATCAGAGGTGGGGAATCAGGGGCGGGGAATCAGTGGCAGGGAATCAGAGCTGGGGGATCAGAGGTGGGGAATCAGATATGGGGAATCAGAGGTGGGGAATCAGGGGCGGGGAATCAGTGGCAGGGAATCAGAGGCCGGGAATAAAAGGCGGGGAATCAGAGCTGGGGAATCAGAGGCCGGGAATCAGAGGCAGGGAAACAGAGGCGGGGAATCAGATATGGGGAATCAGAGGTGGGGAATTAGAGGTTGCGAATAAGAGGCAGGGAATCAGAGGCGGGGAATCAGAGGCGGGGAATCAGAGGCAGGGTATCGGATGTGCGGAATCAGAGATGGGGAATCAGAGGTGGGGATTCAGAGGTGGTGAATCAGAGAAGGGGAATCAGAGGCAGGGAATCAGACGCAGGGAATCAGAGGCGTGGAATCATAGCTGGCGAATTAGAGGAGGGGAATTAAAGTTGGGGAATCAGAGGCGGGGAATCAGATATGGGGAAACAGAGGCGGGGATTCAGAGGCGGGGAAACAGAGGCGGGGAATCATAGGCGGGGAATCAGAGATGGGGAATCAGAGGCGGGGAATCAGAGGCAGGGAATCGGATGCCGGAAATCAGAGGCGGGAAATCAGAGCTGGGGAATCAGAGGCGGGGAATCAGAGCTGGGGAATCAGAGGCGGCGAAGCAGATATGGGGAAAATGAGGCGGGGAATCAGATATGGGGAATCAGAGGCGGGGAATCAGATATGGGGAATCAGAGGCTGGGAATCAGAGCGGGGGAAACAGAGGCGGGGAATAAGATATGGGGAATCAGAGGTGGGGAATCAGTGGTGGGGAATCAGTGGCAGGGAATCAGAGGCGGGGAATCAGAGGCGGGGATTCAGAGGCAGGGAATCAGACACGGGGAATCAGAGGTGGGGAATCAGAGATGGGGAATCAGAGGCGGGGAATCAGAGGCAGGGAATCAGACGCGGGGAATCAGAGGCGGGGAATCAGAGCTGGGGAATCAGAGGTGGGGAATCAGAGTCGGGGAATCAGAGGCAGGGAATCGGATGTGCGGAATCAGAGATGGGGAATCAGAGGTGGGGAATCAGAGGCGGGGAATCAGAGGCAGGAAATCAGACACGGGGATTCAGAGGCTGGGAATCAGACGGGGGGAATCAAAGGCGGGGAATCAGAGCTGGTGAATAAGAGGCAGGGAATAAGAGTTGGGGATTCAGAGGCGGGGAATCAGATATGGGGAAACAGAGGCGGGGAATCAGAGGCGGGCAAACAGAGGCGGGGAATTAGATATGGGGAATCAGAGGTGGGGAATCAGAGGTGGTGAATCAGAGATGGGGAATCACAGGCGGGGAATCAGAGGCAGGGAATAGAACGCGGGGAATCAGAGGCAGGGAATCAGAGCTGGGGAATCAGAGGCGGGGAATCAGATATGGGGAAACAGAGGCGGGGAATCAGAGGCGGGGAAACAGAGGCAGGGAATCAGACATGTGGAATCGGATGCGGGGAATCAGAGGTGGGGAATCAGAGCTGGGGAATCAGAGGCGGGGAATCAGAGTTGGGGCATCAGAGGTGGGGAATTAGATATGGGGAAACAGAGGCGGGGAATCAGAGGCGGGGAAACAGAGGCGGGGAATCAGATATGGGGAATCAGAGGTGGGGAATCAGAGGCAGGGAATCAGATGTGCGGAATCAGAGATGGGGAATCAGAGGCAGGGAATCAGAATCAGATGCGGGGAATTTGAGGCCGGGAATCAGAGGCCGGGAATCAGATGCTGGGAATAAGAGGCCGGGAATCAGAGGTGGGGAATCAGAGTCCGGGAATCAGAGATGGGGATTCATAGGCGGGGAATGAGATATGGAGAATCAGAGGCGGGGAATCAGAGGCGGGGAAACAGAGGTGGGGAATCAGATATGGGGAATCAGAGGTGGCGAATCAAAGGCGGTGAATCAGAGATGGGGAAACAGAGGCGGGGAATCAGAGGCGTGGAAACAGAGGTGGGGAATCACATATGGGGAATCAGAGGCGGGGAAACAGAGGCAGGGAATCAGATATGGGGAATCAGAGGCGAGGAATCAGAGGTGGGGAATCATAGGCAGGGAATCGGATGTGCGGAATCAGAGATGGGAGAATCAGAGGCCGGGAATCAGAGGTGGTGAACCAGAGATGGGGAATCAGAGGCGGTGAATCAGAGGCAGGGAATCAGACGCGGGGAATCAGAGGTGGGCAATCAGAGGCGGGGAATCAGATATGGGGAATCAGAGGCGGGGAATCAGAGGCGGGGAAACAGAGGCGGGGAATCAGATATGGGGAATCAGAGGTGGGGCATCAGAGGTTGTGAATCACAGATGGGGAATCAGAGGCGGGGAATCAGAGGCAGGGAATCAGACACGGGGAATCAGAGGCGGGGATTCAGAGCTGGGGAATCAGAGGCGGGGAATCAGAGTTGGGGAATCAGAGGCGGGGAATCAGATATGGGGAATCAGAGGCAGGGAATCAGAGGCAGGAAAACAGAGGCGGGGAATCAGATATGGGGAATCAGAGGTGGGGAATCAGGGGCAGGGAATCAGTGGCAGGGAATCAGACGCGGGGAATCAGAGTCGGGGAATCAGAGGCAGGGAATCAGACACGGGGAATCAGAGGCGGGGAATCAGAGATGGGGAATCAGAGGCGGGGAATCAGAGGCAGGGAATCGGATTCCGGGAATCAGAGGCGGGAAATCAGAGCTGGGGAATCAGAGGCGGGGAATCAGAGTTGGGGAATCAGAGGCGGCGAAGCAGATATGGGGAAATAGAGGCGGGGAATCAGATATGGGGAATCAGAGGCAGGGAATCAGATATGGGGAATCAGAGGCTGGGAATCAGAGGGGGGGAAACAGAGGCGGGGAATAAGATATGGGGAATCAGAGGTGGGGAATCAGGGGCGGGGAATCAGTGGCAGGGAATCGGAGGCGGGGAATCAGAGGCGGGGAATCAGAGGCAGGGAATCAGACACGGGGAATCAGAGGTGGGGAACCAGAGATGGTGAATCAGAGGCAGGGAATCAGAGGCAGGGAATCAGACGCGGGGAATCAGAGGCGGGGAATCAGAGCTGGGGAATCAGAGGCAGGGAATCAGAGGCGGGGAATCAGAGCTAGGGAATCAGAGGTGGGGAATCAGAGTCAGGGAATCAGAGGCAGGGAATCGGATGTGCGGAATCAGAAATGGGGAATCAGAGGTGGGGAATCAGGGGCGGGGAATCAGTGGCAGGGAATCAGAGGCCGGGAATAAAAGGCGGGGAATCAGAGCTGGGGAATCAGAGGCCGGGAATCAGAGGCTGGGAAACAGAGGCGGGGAATCAGATATGGGGAATCAGAGGTGGGGAATTAGAGGTGGGGAATCAGATATGGGGAATCAGAGGTGGGGAATCAGGGGCGGGGAATCAGTGGCAGGGAATCAGAGTCCGGGAATAAAAGGCGGGGAATCAAAGCTGGGGAATCAGAGGCCGGGAATCAGAGGCAGGGAAACAGAGGCGGGGAATCAGATATGGGGAATCAGAGGTGGGGAATTAGAGGTTGCGAATAAGAGGCAGGGAATCAGAGGCGGGGAATCAGAGGCGGGGAATCAGAGGCAGGGAATCGGATGTGCGGAATCAGAGATGGGGAATCAGAGGTGGGGATTCAGAGGTGGTGAATCAGAGAAGGGGAATCAGAGGCAGGGAATCAGACGCAGGGAATCAGAGGCGTGGAATCATAGCTGGCGAATTAGAGCAGGGGAATTAAAGTTGGGGAATCAGAGGCGGGGAATCAGATATGGGGAAACAGAGGCGGGGAATCAGAGGCGGGGAAACAGAGGCGGGGAATCATAGGCGGGGAATCAGAGATGGGGAATCAGAGGCGGGGAATCAGAGGCGGGCAAACAGAGGCGGGGAATTAGATATGGGGAATCAGAGGTGGGGAATCAGAGGTGGTGAATCAGAGATGGGGAATCACAGGCGGGGAATCAGAGGCAGGGAATAGAACGCGAGGAATCAGAGGCAGGGAATCAGAGCTGGGGAATCAGAGGCGGGGAATCAGATATGGGGAAACAGAGGCGGGGAATCAGAGGCGGGGAAACAGAGGCAGGGAATCAGACATGGGGAATCGGATGCGGGGAATCAGAGGTGGGGAATCAGAGCTGGGGAATCAGAGGCGGGGAATCAGAGTTGGGGAATCAGAGGCGGCGAAGCAGATATGGTTTAAATGAGGCGGGGAATCAGATATGGGGAATCAGAGGCGGGGAATCAGATATGGGGAATAAGTGGTGGGGAATCAGTGGCAGGGAATCAGAGGCGGGGAATCAGAGGCGGGGAATCAGAGGCGGGGATTCAGAGGCAGGGAATCAGACACGGGGAATCAGAGGTGGGGAATCAGAGATGGGGAATCAGAGGCGGGGAATCAGAGGCAGGGAATCAGATGCGGGGAATCAGAGGCGGGGAATCAGAGCTGGGGAATCGGATGTGCGGAATCAGAGATGGGGAATCAGAGGTGGGGAATCAGAGGCGGTGAATCAGAGATGGGGAATCAGAGGCGGGGAATCAGAGGCAGGAATTCAGACACGGGGATTCAGAGGCTGGGAATCAGACGGGGGGAATCAAAGGCGGGGAATCAGAGCTGGTGAATCAGAGGCAGGGAATAAGAGTTGGGGATTCAGAGGCGGGGAATCAGATATGGGGAAACAGAGGCGGGGAATCAGAGGCGGGCAAACAGAGGCGGGGAATTAGATATGGGGAATCAGAGGTGGAGAATCAGAGGTGGTGAATCAGAGATGGGGAATCACAGGCGGGGAATCAGAGGCAGGGAATAGAACGCGAGGAATCAGAGGCAGGGAATCAGAGCTGGGGAATCAGAGGCGGGGAATCAGATATGGGGAAACAGAGGCGGGGAATCAGAGGCGGGGAAACAGAGGCAGGGAATCAGACATGGGGAATCGGATGCGGGGAATCAGATGTGCGGAATCAGAGATGGGGAATCAGAGGCAGGGAATCAGAATCAGAAGCGGGGAATTAGAGGCCGGGAATCAGAGGCCGGGAATCAGATGCTGGGAATAAGAGGCCGGGAATCAGAGGTGGGGAATCAGAGTCCGGGAATCAGAGATGGGGATTCAGAGGCGGGGAATGAGATATGGAGAATCAGAGGCGGGGAATCAGAGGCAGGGAAACAGAGGTGGGGAATCAGATATGGGGAATCAGAGGTGGCGAATCAAAGGCGGTGAATCAGAGATGGGGAAACAGAGGCGGGGAATCAGAGGCGTGGAAACAGAGGTGGGGAATCACATATGGGGAATCAGAGGCGGGGAAACAGAGGCAGGGAAGCAGATATGGGGAATCAGAGGCGAGGAATCAGAGGTGGGGAATCATAGGCAGGGAATCGGATGTGCGGAATCAGAGATGGGGAATCAGAGGCCGGGAATCAGAGGTGGTGAACCAGAGATGGGGAATCAGAGGCGGTGAATCAGAGGCAGGGAATCAGACGCGGGGAATCAGAGGTGGGCAATCAGAGGCGGGGAATCAGATATGGGGAATCAGAGGCGGGGAATCAGAGGCGGGGAAACAGAGGCGGGGAATCAGATATGGGGAATCAGAGGTGGGGCATCAGAGGTTGTGAATCACAGATGGGGAATCAGAGGCGGGGAATCAGAGGCAGGGAATCAGACGCGGGGAATCAGAGGCGGGGATTCAGAGCTGGGGAATCAGAGGCGGGGAATCAGAGTTGGGGAATCAGAGGCGGGGAATCAGATATGGGGAATCAGAGGAAGGGAATCAGAGGCAGGAAAACAGAGGCGGGGAATCAGATATTGGGAATCAGAGGTGGGGAATCAGGGGCAGGGAATCAGTGGCAGGGAATCAGACGCGGGGAATCAGAGTCGGGGAATCAGAGGCAGGGAATCAGACACGGGGAATCAGAGGCGGGGAATCAGAGATGGGGAATCAGAGGCGGGGAATCAGAGGCAGGGAATCGGATTCCGGGAATCAGAGGCGGGAAATCAGAGCTGGGGAATCAGAGGCGGGGAATCAGAGTTGGGGAATCAGAGGCGGCGAAGCAGATATGGGGAAATAGGGGCGGGGAATCAGATATGGGGAATCAGAGGCAGGGAATCAGATATGGGGAATCAGAGGCTGGGAATCAGAGGGGGGGAAACAGAGGCGGGGAATAAGATATGGGGAATCAGAGGTGGGGAATCAGGGGCGGGGAATCAGTGGCAGGGAATCAGAGGCGGGGAATCAGAGGCGGGGAATCAGAGGCAGGGAATCAGACACGGGGAATCAGAGGTGGGGAATCAGAGATGGGGAATCAGAGGCAGGGAATCAGAGGCAGGGAATCAGACGCAGGGAATCAGAGGCGGGGAATCAGAGCTGGGGAATCAGAGGCGGGGAATCAGAGGCAGGGAATCAGACGCGGGGAATCAGAGGCGGGGAATCAGAGCTGGGGAATCAGAGGTGGGGAATCAGAGTCAGGGAATCAGAGGCAGGGAATCGGATGTGCGGAATCAGAAATGGGGAATCAGAGGTGGGGAATCAGAGGCCGGGAATCAGAGGTGGTGAACCAGAGATGGGGAATCAGAGGCGGTGAATCAGAGGCAGGGAATCAGACGCGGGGAATCAGAGGTGGGCAATCAGAGGCGGGGAATCAGATATGGGGAATCAGAGGCGGGGAATCAGAGGCGGGGAAACAGAGGCGGGGAATCAGATATGGGGAATCAGAGGTGGGGCATCAGAGGTTGTGAATCACAGATGGGGAATCAGAGGCGGGGAATCAGAGGCAGGGAATCAGACGCGGGGAATCAGAGGCGGGGATTCAGAGCTGGGGAATCAGAGGCGGGGAATCAGAGTTGGGGAATCAGAGGCGGGGAATCAGATATGGGGAATCAGAGGCAGGGAATCAGAGGCAGGAAAACAGAGGCGGGGAATCAGATATTGGGAATCAGAGGTGGGGAATCAGGGGCAGGGAATCAGTGGCAGGGAATCAGACGCGGGGAATCAGAGTCGGGGAATCAGAGGCAGGGAATCAGACACGGGGAATCAGAGGCGGGGAATCAGAGATGGGGAATCAGAGGCAGGGTATCAGAATCAGAAGCGGGGAATCAGAGGCCGGGAATCAGAGGCCGGGAATCAGATGCTGGGAATAAGAGGCCGGGAATCAGAGGTGGGGAATCAGAGTCCGGGAATCAGAGATGGGGATTCAGAGGCGGGGAATGAGATATGGAGAATCAGAGGCGGGGAATCAGAGGCGGGGAAACAGAGGTGGGGATTCAGATATGGGGAATCAGATATGGGGAATCAGAGGCAGGGAATCAGATATGGGGAATCAGAGGCTGGGAATCAGAGGGGGGGAAACAGAGGCGGGGAATAAGATATGGGGAATCAGAGGTGGGGAATCAGGGGCGGGGAATCAGTTGCAGGGAATCAGAGGCGGGGAATCAGAGGCGGGGAATCAGAGGCAGGGAATCAGACACGGGGAATCAGAGGTGGGGAATCAGAGATGGGGAAGCAGAGGCGGGGAATCAGAGGCAGGGAATCAGACGCGGGGAATCAGAGGCGGGGAATAAGAGCTGGGGAATCAGAGGTGGGGAATCAGATTCGTGGAATCAGAGGCAGGGAATCGGATGTGCGGAATCAGAAATGGGGAGTCAGAGGTGGGGAATCAGAGGCGGTGAATCAGAGGCGGTGAATCAGAGATGGGGAATCAGAGGCTGGGAATCAGAGGCAGGAAATCAGACACGGGGATTCAGAGGCTGGGAATCAGACGGGGGGAATCAAAGGCGGGGAATCAGAGCTGGTGAATCAGAGGCAGGGAATCAGAGTTGGGGATTCAGAGGCGGGCAATCAGATATGTGGAAACAGAGGAGGGGAATCAGAGGCGGGCAAACAGAGGCGGGGAATTAGATATGGGGAATCAGAGGTGGGGAATCAGAGGTGGTGAATCAGAGATGGGGAATCACAGGCGGGGAATCAGAGGCAGGGAATGGAACGCGGGGAATCAGAGGCAGGGAATCAGAGCTGGGGAATCAGAGGCGGGGAATCAGATATGGGGAAACAGCTGTGAATCAGAGGCGGGGAAACAGAGGCGGGGAATCAGACATGGGGAATCGGATGCAGGGAATCAGAGGTGGGGAATCAGAGCTGGGGAATCAGAGGCGGGGAATCAGAGTTGGGGCATCAGAGGTGGGGAATTAGATATGGGGAAACAGAGGCGGGGAATCAGAGTCGGGGAAACAGAGGCGGGGAATCAGATATGGGGAATCAGAGGTGGGGACTCAGAGGCCGGGAATCAGATGTGCAGAATCAGAGATGGGGAATCAGAGGCATGGAATCAGAATCAGAAGCGGGGAATCAGAGGCTGGGAATCGGAGGCCGGGAATCAAATGCTGGGAATAAGAGGCCGGGAATCAGAGGTGGGGAATCAGAGTCCGGGAATCAGAGATGAGGATTCAGAGGCGGGGAATGAGATATGGAGAATCAGAGGCGGGGAATCAGAGGCGGGGAAACAGAGGTGTGGAATCAGATATGGGGAATCAGAGGTGGCGAATCAAAGGCGGTGATTTAGAGATGGGGAATCAGAGGCGGGGAATCAGAGGCAGGGAATCAGATGCGGGGAATCAGAGGCGGGGAATCAGAGCTGGCGAATCAGAGGCGGGGCATCAGAGGTGGGCAATCAGAGCCGGGGAATCAGATATGGGGAATCAGAGGCGGGGAATCAGAGGCGGGGAAACAGAGGCGGGGAATCAGATATGGGGAATCAGAGGTGGGGAATCAGAGGTTGTAAATCAGAGATGGGGAATCAAGGCGGGGAATCAGAGGCAGGGAATCAGACGCGGGGAATCAGAGGCGGGGATTCAGAGCTGGGGAATCAGAGGCGGGGAATCAGAGTTGGGGAATCAGAGGCAGGGAATCAGATATCGGGAACCAGAGGCGGGGAATCAGAGGCGGGGAAACAGAGGCGGGGAATCAGATATGGGGAATCAGAAGTGGGGAATCAGGGGCAGGGAATCAGTGGCAGGGAATCAGAGGCGGGGAATCAGAGGCGGGGAATCAGAGGCAGGGAATCAGACACGGGGAATCAGAGGCGGGGAATCAGAGATAAGGAATCAGAGGTGGGGAATCAGAGGCAGGGAATCGGACGCCGGGAATCAGAGGCGGGGAATCAGAGCTGGGGAATCAGAGGCGGGGAATCAGAGTTGGGGAATCAGAGGCGGGGAATCAGATATGGGGAAATAGAGGCGGGGAATCAGATGTGGGGAATGAGAGGTGTGGAATCAGAGGTTGGGAATCAGAGGCCGGGAATCAGAGATGGGGATTCAGAGGCGGGGAATGAGATATGGAGAATCAGAGGCGGGGAATCAGAGGCGGGGAAACAGAGGTGGGGAATCAGATATGGGGAATCAGAGGTGGCGAATCAAAGGCGGTGAATCAGAGATGGGGAAACAGAGGCGGGGAATCAGAGGCGTGGAAACAGAGGTGGGGAATCACATATGGGGAATCAGAGGCGGGGAAACAGAGACAGGGAATCAGATATGGGGAATCAGAGGCGGGGAATCAGAGGTGGGGAATCATAGGCAGGGAATCGGATGTGCGGATTCAGAGATGGGGAATCAGAGGCCGGGAATCAGAGGTGGTGAACCAGAGATGGGGAATCAGAGGCGGTGAATCAGAGGCAGGGAATCAGACGCGGGGAATCAGAGGTGGGCAATCAGAGGCGGGGAATCAGATATGGGGAATCAGAGGCGGGGAATCAGAGGCGGGGAAACAGAGGCGGGGAATCAGATATGGGGAATCAGAGGTGGGGCATCAGAGGTTGTGAATCACAGATGGGGAATCAGAGGCGGGGAATTAGAGGCAGGGAATCAGACGCGAGGAGTCAGAGGCGGGGATTCAGAGCTGGGGAATCAGAGGCGGGGAATCAGAGTTGGGGAATCAGAGGCGGGGAATCAGATATGGGGAATCAGAGGCAGGGAATCAGAGGCAGGAAAACAGAGGCGGGGAATCAGATATGGGGAATCAGAGGTGGGGAATCAGGGGCAGGGAATCAGTGGCAGGGAATCAGGCGCGGGGAATCAGAGTCGGGGAATCAGAGGCAGGGAATCAGACACGGGGAATCAGAGGCGGGGAATCAGAGATGGGGAATCAGAGGTGGGGAATCAGAGGCAGGGAATCGGATGCCGGGAATCAGAGGCGGGAAATCAGAGCTGGGGAATCAGAGGCGGGGAATCAGAGTTGGGGAATCAGAGGCGGCGAAGCAGATATGGGGAAATAGAGGCGGGGAATCAGATATGGGGAATCAGAGGTGGGGAATCAGGGGCGGGGAATCAGTGGCAGGGAATCAGAGGCGGGGAATCAGACACGGGGAATCAGAGGTGGGGAATCAGAGATGGGGAATCAGAGGCGGGGAATCAGAGGCAGGGAATCAGACGCGGGGAATCAGAGGCGGGGAATCAGAGCTGGGGAATCAGAGGCGGGGAATCAGAGGCAGGGAATCAAACGCGGGGAATCAGAGGCGGGGAATCAGAGCTGGGGAATCAGAGGTGGGGAATCAGAGTCGGGGAATCAGAGGCAGGGAATCGGATGTGCGGAATCAGAAATGGGGAATCAGAGGTGGGGAATCAGAGGCGGTGAATCAGAGATGGGGAATCAGAGGCGGGGAATCTGAGGCAGGAAATCAGACACGGGGATTCAGAGGCTGGGAATCAGACGGGGGGAATCAAAGGCGGGGAATCAGAGCTGGTGAATCAGAGGCAGGGAATCAGAGTTGGGGATTCAGAGGCGGGGAATAAGATATGGGGAAACAGAGGCGGGGAATCAGACGCGGGCAAACAGAGGCGGGGAATTAGATATGGGGAATCAGAGGTGGGGAATCAGAGGTGGTGAATCAGAGATGGGGAATCACAGGCGGGGAATCAGAGGCAGGGAATAGAACGCGGGGAATCAGAGGCAGGGAATCAGAGCTGGGGAATCAGAGGCGGGGAATCAGATATGGGGAAACAGAGGCGGGGAATCAGAGGCGGGGAAACAGATGCTGGGAATCAGACATGGGGAATCGGATGCGGGGAATCAGAGGCGGGGAATCAGAGCTGGGGAATCAGAGGCGGGGAATCAGAGTTGGGGCATCAGAGGTGGGGAATTAGATATGGGGAAACAGAGGCGGGGAATCAGAGGCGGGGAAACAGAGGCGGGGAATAAGATGTGCGGAATCAGAGATGGGGAATCAGAGGCAGGGAATCAGAGTTGGGGAATCAGAGGCGGGGAATCAGATATGGGGAATCAGAGACAGGGAATCAGAGGCAGGAAAACAGAGGCGGGGAATCAGATATGGGGAATCGGAGGTGGGCAATCAGGGGCAGGGAATCAGTGGCAGGGAATCAGGCGCGGGGAATCAGAGTCGGGGAATCAGAGGCAGGGAATCAGACACGGGGAATCAGAGGCGGGGAATCAGAGATGGGGAATCAGAGGTGGGGAATCAGAGGCAGGGAATCGGATGCCGGGAATCAGAGGCGGGAAATCAGAGCTGGGGAATCAGAGGCGGGGAATCAGAGTTGGGGAATCAGAGGCGGCGAAGCAGATATGGGATAATAGAGGCGGGGAATCAGATATGGGGAATCAGAGGTGGGGAATCAGGGGCGGGGAATCAGTGGCAGGGAATCAGAGGCGGGTAATCAGAGGCGGGGAATCAGAGGCAGGGAATCAGAAACGGGGAATCAGAGGTGGGGAATCAGAGATGGGGAATCAGAGGCGGGGAATCAGAGGCAGGGAATCAGACGCGGGGAATCAGAGGCGGGGAATCAGAGCTGGGGAATCAGAGGCGGGGAATCAGAGGCAGGGAATCAGACGCGGGGAATCAGAGGCGGGGAATCAGAGCTGGGGAATCAGAGGTGGGGAATCAGAGTCGGGGAATCAGAGGCAGGGAATCGGATGTGCGGAATCAGAAATGGGGAATCAGAGGTGGGGAATCAGAGGCGGTGAATCAGAGATGGGGAATCAGAGGCGGGGAATCTGAGGCAGGAAATCAGACACGGGGATTCAGAGGCTGGGAATCAGACGGGGGGAATCAAAGGCGGGGAATCAGAGCTGGTGAATCAGAGGCAGGGAATCAGAGTTGGGGATTCAGAGGCGGGGAATAAGATATGGGGAAACAGAGGCGGGGAATCAGACACGGGCAAACAGAGGCTGGGAATTAGATATGGGGAATCAGAGGTGGGGAATCAGAGGTGGTGAATCAGAGATGGGGAATCACAGGCGGGGAATCAGAGGCAGGGAATAGAACGCGGGGAATCAGAGGCAGGGAATCAGAGCTGGGGAATCAGAGGCGGGGAATCAGATATGGGGAAACAGAGGCGGGGAATCAGAGGCGGGGAAACAGAGGCGGGGAATCAGACATGGGGAATCGGATGCGGGGAATCAGAGGCGGGGAATCAGAGCTGGGGAATCAGAGGCGGGGAATCAGAGTTGGGGCATCAGAGGTGGGGAATTAGATATGGGGAAACAGAGGCGGGGAATCAGAGGCGGGGAAACAGAGGCGGGGAATCAGATGTGCGGAATCAGGGATGGGGAATCAGAGGCAGGGAATCAGATGTGCGGAATCAGAGATGGGGAATCAGAGGCAGGGTATCAGAATCAGAAGCGGGGAATCAGAGGCCGGGAATCAGAGGCCGGGAATCAGATGCTGGGAATAAGAGGCCGGGAATCAGAGGTGGGGAATCAGAGTCCGGGAATCAGAGATGGGGATTCAGAGGCGGGGAATGAGATATGGAGAATCAGAGGCGGGGAATCAGAGGCGGGGAAACAGAGGTGGGGATTCAGATATGGGGAATCAGAGGTGGCGAATCAGAGGCAGGGAATCAGATGCGGGGATTCAGAGGCGGGGAATCAGAGCTGGCGAATCAGAGGCGGGGAATCAGAGGTGGGCAATCAGAGCCGGGGAATCAGATATGGGGAATCAGAGGCGGGGAATCAGAGGCGGGGAAATAGAGGCGGGGAATCAGATATGGGGAATCAGAGGCAGGGAATCAGATATGGGGAATCAGAGGCTGGGAATCAGAGGGGGGGAAACAGAGGCGGGGAATAAGATATGGGGAATCAGAGGTGGGGAATCAGGGGCGGGGAATCAGTTGCAGGGAATCAGAGGCGGGGAATCAGAGGCGGGGAATCAGAGGCAGGGAATCAGACACGGGGAATCAGAGGTGGGGAATCAGAGATGGGGAATCAGAGGCGGGGAATCAGAGGCAGGGAATCAGACGCGGGGAATCAGAGGCGGGGAATAAGAGCTGGGGAATCAGAGGTGGGGAATCAGAGTCGTGGAATCAGAGGCAGGGAATCGGATGTGCGGAATCAGAAATGGGGAGTCAGAGGTGGGGAATCAGAGGCGGTGAATCAGAGATGGGGAATCAGAGGCGGGGAATCAGAGGCAGGAAATCAGACACGGGGATTCAGAGGCTGGGAATCAGACGGGGGGAATCAAAGGCGGGGAATCAGAGCTGGTGAATCAGAGGCAGGGAATCAGAGTTGGGGATTCAGAGGCGGGCAATCAGATATGTGGAAACAGAGGAGGGGAATCAGAGGCGGGCAAACAGAGGCGGGGAATTAGATATGGGGAATCAGAGGTGGGGAATCAGAGGTGGTGAATCAGAGATGGGGAATCACAGGCGGGGAATCAGAGGCAGGGAATGGAACGCGGGGAATCAGAGGCAGGGAATCAGAGCTGGGGAATCAGAGGCGGGGAATCAGATATGGGGAAACAGCGGTGAATCAGAGGCGGGGAAACAGAGGCGGGGAATCAGACATGGGGAATCGGATGCAGGGAATCAGAGGTGGGGAATCAGAGCTGGGGAATCAGAGGCGGGGAATCAGAGTTGGGGCATCAGAGGTGGGGAATTAGATATGGGGAAACAGAGGCGGGGAATCAGAGGCGGGGAAACAGAGGCGGGGATTCAGATATGGGGAATCAGAGGTGGGGAATCAGAGGCAGGGAATCAGATGTGCGGAATCAGAGATGGGGAATCAGAGGCAGGGAATCAGAATCAGAAGCGGGGAATTAGAGGCCGGGAATCAGAGGCCGGGAATCGGATGCTGGGAATAAGAGGCCGGGAATCAGAGGTGGGGAATCAGAGTCCGGGAATCAGAGATGGGGATTCAGAGGCGGGGAATGAGATATGGAGAATCAGAGGCGGGGAATCAGAGGCGGGGAAACAGAGGTGTGGAATCAGATATGGGGAATCAGAGGTGGCGAATCAAAGGCGGTGATTTAGAGATGGGGAATCAGAGGCGGGGAATCAGAGGCAGGGAATCAGATGCGGGGAATCAGAGGCGGGGAATCAGAGCTGGCGAATCAGAGGCGGGGAATCAGAGGTGGGCAATCAGAGCCGGGGAATCAGATATGGGGAATCAGAGGCGGGGAATCAGAGGCGGGGAAACAGAGGCGGGGAATCAGATATGGGGAATCAGAGGTGGGGAATCAGAGGTTGTAAATCAGAGATGGGGAATCAAGGCGGGGAATCAGAGGCAGGGAATCAGACGCGGGGAATAAGAGGCGGGGATTCAGAGCTGGGGAATCAGAGGCGGGGAATCAGAGTTGGGGAATCAGAGGCAGGGAATCAGATATGGGGAACCAGAGGCGGGGAATCAGAGGCGGGGAAACAGAGGCGGGGAATCAGATATGGGGAATCAGAAGTGGGGAATCAGGGGCAGGGAATCAGTGGCAGGGAATCAGAGGCGGGGAATCAGAGGCGGGGAATCAGAGGCAGGGAATCAGACACGGGGAATCAGAGGCGGGGAATCAGAGATGGGGAATCAGAGGCGGGGAATCAGAGGCAGGGAATCGGACGCCGGGAATCAGAGGCGGGGAATCAGAGCTGGGGAATCAGAGGCGGGGAATCAGAGTTGGGGAATCAGAGGCGGGGAATCAGATATGGGGAAATAGAGGAGGGGAATCAGATATGGGGAATGAGAGGTGTGGAATCAGAGGTTGGGAATCAGAGGCAGGGAATCAGAGGCGGGGAAACAGAGGCGGGGAATCAGATATGGGGAATCAGAGGTGGCGAATCAAAGGCGGTGAAACAGAGATGGGGAATCAGGGCAGGGAATCAGAGGCAGGGAATCAGAGCTGGGGAAACAGAGGCGGGGAATCAGATATGGGGAATCAGAGGTGGGGAATCAGGGGCGGGGAATCAGTGGCAGGGAATCAGAGCTGGGGGATCAGAGGTGGGGAATCAGATATGGGGAATCAGAGGTGGGGAATCAGGGGCGGGGAATCAGTGGCAGGGAATCAGAGGCCGGGAATAAAAGGCGGGGAATCAGAGCTGGGGAATCAGAGGCCGGGAATCAGAGGCAGGGAAACAGAGGCGGGGAATCAGATATGGGGAATCAGAGGTGGGGAATTAGAGGTTGCGAATAAGAGGCAGGGAATCAGAGGCGGGGAATCAGAGGCGGGGAATCAGAGGCAGGGTATCGGATGTGCGGAATCAGAGATGGGGAATCAGAGGTGGGGATTCAGAGGTGGTGAATCAGAGAAGGGGAATCAGAGGCAGGGAATCAGACGCAGGGAATCAGAGGCGTGGAATCATAGCTGGCGAATTAGAGGAGGGGAATTAAAGTTGGGGAATCAGAGGCGGGGAATCAGATATGGGGAAACAGAGGCGGGGAATCAGAGGCGGGGAAACAGAGGCGGGGAATCATAGGCGGGGAATCAGAGATGGGGAATCAGAGGCGGGGAATCAGAGGCAGGGAATCGGATGCCGGAAATCAGAGGCGGGAAATCAGAGCTGGGGAATCAGAGGCGGGGAATCAGAGCTGGGGAATCAGAGGCGGCGAAGCAGATATGGGGAAAATGAGGCGGGGAATCAGATATGGGGAATCAGAGGCGGGGAATCAGATATGGGGAATCAGAGGCTGGGAATCAGAGCGGGGGAAACAGAGGCGGGGAATAAGATATGGGGAATCAGAGGTGGGGAATCAGTGGTGGGGAATCAGTGGCAGGGAATCAGAGGCGGGGAATCAGAGGCGGGGATTCAGAGGCAGGGAATCAGACACGGGGAATCAGAGGTGGGGAATCAGAGATGGGGAATCAGAGGCGGGGAATCAGAGGCAGGGAATCAGACGCGGGGAATCAGAGGCGGGGAATCAGAGCTGGGGAATCAGAGGTGGGGAATCAGAGTCGGGGAATCAGAGGCAGGGAATCGGATGTGCGGAATCAGAGATGGGGAATCAGAGGTGGGGAATCAGAGGCGGGGAATCAGAGGCAGGAAATCAGACACGGGGATTCAGAGGCTGGGAATCAGACGGGGGGAATCAAAGGCGGGGAATCAGAGCTGGTGAATAAGAGGCAGGGAATAAGAGTTGGGGATTCAGAGGCGGGGAATCAGATATGGGGAAACAGAGGCGGGGAATCAGAGGCGGGCAAACAGAGGCAGGGAATCGGATGTGCGGAATCAGAGATGGGGAATCAGAGGTGGGGAATCAGAGGCGGTGAATCAGAGATGGGGAATCAGAGGCGGGGAATCAGAGGCAGGAAATCAGACACGGGGATTCAGAGGCTGGGAATCAGACGGGGGGAATCAAAGGCGGGGAATCAGAGCTGGTGAATCAGAGGCAGGGAATCAGAGTTGGGGATTCAGAGGCGGGGAATCAGATATGGGGAAACAGAGGCGGGGAATCAGAGGCGGGCAAACAGAGGCGGGGAATAGAACGCGAGGAATCAGAGGCAGGGAATCAGAGCTGGGGAATCAGAGGCGGGGAATCAGATATGGGGAAACAGAGGCGGGGAATCAGAGGCGGGGAAACAGAGGCAGGGAATCAGACATGGGGAATCGGATGCGGGGAATCAGATGTGCGGAATCAGAGATGGGGAATCAGAGGCAGGGAATCAGAATCAGAAGCGGGGAATTAGAGGCCGGGAATCAGAGGCCGGGAATCAGATGCTGGGAATAAGAGGCCGGGAATCAGAGGTGGGGAATCAGAGTCCGGGAATCAGAGATGGGGATTCAGAGGCGGGGAATGAGATATGGAGAATCAGAGGCGGGGAATCAGAGGCGGGGAAACAGAGGTGGGGAATCAGATATGGGGAATCAGAGGTGGCGAATCAAAGGCGGTGAATCAGAGATGGGGAAACAGAGGCGGGGAATCAGAGGCGTGGAAACAGAGGTGGGGAATCACATATGGGGAATCAGAGGCGGGGAAACAGAGGCAGGGAAGCAGATATGGGGAATCAGAGGCGAGGAATCAGAGGTGGGGAATCATAGGCAGGGAATCGGATGTGCGGAATCAGAGATGGGGAATCAGAGGCCGGGAATCAGAGGCGGTGAATCAGAGGCAGGGAATCAGACGCGGGGAATCAGAGGTGGGCAATCAGAGGCGGGGAATCAGATATGGGGAATCAGAGGCGGGGAATCAGAGGCGGGGAAACAGAGGCGGGGAATCAGATATGGGGAATCAGAGGTGGGGCATCAGAGGTTGTGAATCACAGATGGGGAATCAGAGGCGGGGAATCAGAGGCAGGGAATCAGACGCGGGGAATCAGAGGCGGGGATTCAGAGCTGGGGAATCAGAGGCGGGGAATCAGAGTTGGGGAATCAGAGTCGGGGAATCAGATATGGGGAATCAGAGGCAGGGAATCAGAGGCAGGAAAACAGAGGCGGGGAATCAGATATTGGGAATCAGAGGTGGGGAATCAGGGGCAGGGAATCAGTGGCAGGGAATCAGACGCGGGGAATCAGAGTCGGGGAATCAGAGGCAGGGAATCAGACACGGGGAATCAGAGGCGGGGAATCAGAGATGGGGAATCAGAGGCGGGGAATCAGAGGCAGGGAATCGGATTCCGGGAATCAGAGGCGGGAAATCAGAGCTGGGGAATCAGAGGCGGGGAATCAGAGTTGGGGAATCAGAGGCGGCGAAGCAGATATGGGGAAATAGAGGCGGGGAATCAGATATGGGTAATCAGAGGCTGGGAATCAGAGGGGGGGAAACAGAGGCGGGGAATAAGATATGGGGAATCAGAGGTGGGGAATCAGGGGCGGGGAATCAGTGGCAGGGAATCAGAGGCGGGGAATCAGAGGCGGGGAATCAGAGGCAGGGAATCAGACACGGGGAATCAGAGGTGGGGAATCAGAGATGGGGAATCAGAGGCAGGGAATCAGAGGCAGGGAATCAGACGCAGGGAATCAGAGGCGGGGAATCAGAGCTGGGGAATCAGAGGCGGGGAATCAGAGGCAGGGAATCAGACGCGGGGAATCAGAGGCGGGGAATCAGAGCTGGGGAATCAGAGGTGGGGAATCAGAGTCAGGGAATCAGAGGCAGGGAATCTAATGTGCGGAATCAGAAATGGGGAATCAGAGGTGGGGAATCATAGGCAGGGAATCGGATGTGCGGAATCAGAGATGGGGAATCAGAGGCCGGGAATCAGAGGTGGTGAACCAGAGATGGGGAATCAGAGGCGGTGAATCAGAGGCAGGGAATCAGACGCGGGGAATCAGAGGTGGGCAATCAGAGGCGGGGAATCAGATATGGGGAATCAGAGGCGGGGAATCAGAGGCGGGGAAACAGAGGCGGGGAATCAGATATGGGGAATCAGAGGTGGGGCATCAGAGGTTGTGAATCACAGATGGGGAATCAGAGGCGGGGAATCAGAGGCAGGGAATCAGACGCGGGGAATCAGAGGCGGGGATTCAGAGCTGGGGAATCAGAGGCGGGGAATCAGAGTTGGGGAATCAGAGGCGGGGAATCAGATATGGGGAATCAGAGGCAGGGAATCAGAGGCAGGAAAACAGAGGCGGGGAATCAGATATTGGGAATCAGAGGTGGGGAATCAGGGGCAGGGAATCAGTGGCAGGGAATCAGACGCGGGGAATCAGAGTCGGGGAATCAGAGGCAGGGAATCAGACACGGGGAATCAGAGGCGGGGAATCAGAGATGGGGAATCAGAGGCGGGGAATCAGAGGCAGGGAATCGGATTCCGGGAATCAGAGGCGGGAAATCAGAGCTGGGGAATCAGAGGCGGGGAATCAGTGTTGGGGAATCAGAGGCGGCGAAGCAGATATGGGGAAATAGAGGCGGGGAATCAGATATGGGGAATCAGAGGCAGGGAATCAGATATGGGGAATCAGAGGCTGGGAATCAGAGGGAGGGAAACAGAGGCGGGGAATAAGATATGGGGAATCAGAGGTGGGGAATCAGGGGCGGGGAATCAGTGGCAGGGAATCAGAGGCGGGGAATCAGAGGCGGGGAATCAGAGGCAGGGAATCAGACACGGGGAATCAGAGGTGGGGAATCAGAGATGGGGAATCAGAGGCAGGGAATCAGAGGCAGGGAATCAGACGCGGGGAATCAGAGGCGGGGAATCAGAGCTGGGGAATCAGAGGCGGGGAATCAGAGGCAGGGAATAAGACGCGGGGAATCAGAGGCGGGGAATCAGAGCTGGGGAATCAGAGGTGGGGAATCAGAGTCAGGGAATCAGAGGCAGGGAATCGGATGTGCGGAATCAGAAATGGGGAATCAGAGGCGGGGAATCAGAGCTGGTGAATCAGAGGCAGGGAATCAGAGTTGGGGATTCAGAGGCGGGGAATCATATATGGGGAAACAGAGGCGGGGTATCAGAGGCGGGCAAACAGAGGCGGGGAATTAGATATGGGGAATCAGAGGTGGGGAATCAGAGGTGGTGAATCAGAGATGGGGAATCACAGGCGGGGAATCAGAGGCAGGGAATAGAACGCGGGGAATCAGAGGCAGGGAATCAGAGCTGGGGAATCAGAGGCGGGGAATCAGATATGGGGAAACAGAGGCGGGGAATCAGAGGCGGGGAAACAGAGGCGGGGAATCAGACATGGGGAATCGGATGCGGGGAATCAGAGGCGGGGAATCAGAGCTGGGGAATCAGAGGCGGGGAATCAGAGTTGGGGCATCAGAGGTGGGGAATTAGATATGGGGAAACAGAGGCGGGGAATCAGAGGCGGGGAAACAGAGGCGGGGAATCAGATATGGGGAATCAGAGGTGGGGACTCAGAGGCAGGGAATCAGAGGCGGGGAATCAGAGGCGGGTAAACATAGGCGGGGAATCAGAGGCGGGGAATCAGAGGCGGGGAATCAGAGGCGGGGAATCAGAGGCGGGGAATCAGAGGCGTGGAATCAGATGCGGTGAATCAGTGGCGGAGAATTAGAGGCGGGGTATTAGACGAGGGGAATCGGAGATGGGGAATCAGAGGCAGGGAATCAGAGGCGGGGAATCAGAGGCGGGGAATCAGAGGCCGGGAATCAGATATGGGGAAACAGAGGCGGGGAATCCGAGGCGGGGAAACAGAGGCGGGGAATCAGATATGGGGAATCAGAGGTGGGGAATCAGAGGTTGGGAATCAGAGGCAGGGAATCAGAGGCTTGGAATCAGATGCAGGGAATCAGATGCGGGGAATCAGAGGCGGGGAATCAGAGCTGGGGAATCAGAGGTGGGGAATCAGATTTGGGGAATCAGAGGCGGGGAATTAGATATTGGGAAACAGAGGCGGGGAATCAGAGGCGGGGAAACCCAGGCGGGGAATCAGATATGGGGAATCAGAGGTGGGGAATCAGAGCTAAGGAATCAGATGCGCGGAATCAGAGATGGGGAATCAGAGGCAGGGAATCAGAATCACAAGCAGGGAATCAGAGGCCGGGAATCAGAGGCCGGAATCAGATGCTGGGAATCAGAGG
This sequence comes from Narcine bancroftii, assembly GCF_036971445.1. NCBI lineage: Eukaryota > Metazoa > Chordata > Chondrichthyes > Torpediniformes > Narcinidae > Narcine > Narcine bancroftii. The sequence goes on along the minus strand of NC_091472.1, from coordinate 152,601,742 downwards.
CCTGGAATCAGAGGCGGGGAATCAGAGGCAGGGAATCAGATGCGGGGAATCAGAGGCGGGGAATCAGAGCTGGGGAATCAGAGGCGGGGTATTAGAGTTGGGGAATCAGAGGCGGGGAATCAGATATGGGGAAACAGAGGTGGGGAATCAGAGGCGGGGAAACAGAGGCAGGGAATCAGATATGGGGAATCAGAGGTGGGGAATCAGAGATGGGGAATCAGAGGCGGTGAATCAGAGATGGGGAATCAGAGGCGGGGAATCAGAGGCAGGAAATCAGACACGGGGATTCAGAGGCTGGGAATCAGACGGGGGGAATCAAAGGCGGGGAATCAGAGCTGGGGAATCAGAGGCAGGGAATCAGAGGCGGGGAATCAGATATGTGGAATCAGAGGCTGGGATTCAGAGGCGGGGAATCAGAGGCAGGGAATCAGACACGGGGAATCAGTGGTGGGGAATCAGAGATGGGGAATCAGAGGCGGGGAATCAGAGGCAGGGAATCAGACGCGGGGAATCTGAGGCGGGGAATCAGAGCTGGGGAATCAGAGGTGGGGAATCAGAGTTGGCGAATCAGAGGCAGGGAATCGGATGTGCGGAATCAGAGATGGGGAATCAGATGTGGGGAATCAGAGGAACAGGGATGGGGAATCAGAGGCGGGGAATCAGAGGCAGGAAATCAGACACGGGGATTCAGAGGCTGGGAATCAGACGGGGGGAATCAAAGGCGGGGAATCAGAGCTGGGGAATCAGAGGCAGGGAATCAGAGTTGGGGATTCAGAGACAGGGAATCAGATATGGGGAAACAGAGGCGGGGAATCAGAGGCGGGCAAACAGAGGCGGGGTATTAGATATGGGGAATCAGAGGTGGAGAATCAGAGGTGGTGAATCAGTGATGGGGAATCACAGGCTGGGAATCAGAGGCAGGGAATAGAACGCAGGGAATCAGACGCAGGGAATCAGAGCTGGGGAATCAGAGGCGGGGAATCATAGTTGGGAATCAGAGGCGGGGAATCAGATATGGGGAAACAGAGGCGGGGAATCAGAGGCGGGGAAACAGAGGCGGGGAATCAGATATGGGGAATCGGATGCGGGGAATCAGAGGCGGGGAATCAGAGCTGGGGAATCAGAGGCGGGGAATCAGAGTTGGGGCATCAGAGGTGGGGAATTAGATATAGGGAAACAGAGGCGGGGAATCAGAGGCGGGGAAACAGAGGCGGGGAATCAGATATGGGGAATCAGAGGTGGGGAATCAGAGGCAGGGAATCAGATGTGCGGAATCAGAGATGGGGAATCAGAGGCAGGGAATCAGAATCAGAAGCGGGGAATCAGAGGCCGGGAATCAGAGGCCGGGAATCAGATGCTGGGAATAAGAGGCCGGGAATCAGAGGTGGGGAATCAGAGTCCGGGAATCAGAGATGGGGATTCAGAGGCGGGGAATGAGATATGGAGAATCAGAGGCGGGGAATCAGAGGCCGGGAAACAGAGGTGGGGAATCAGATATCGGGAATCAGAGGTGGCGAATCAAAGGCGGTGAATCAAAGATGGGGAATCAGAGGCGGGGAATCAGAGGCAGGGAATCAGATGCGGGGAATCAGAGGCGGGGAATCAGAGCTGGCGAATCAGAGGCGGGGAATCAGAGGTGGGCAATCAGAGGCGGGGAATCAGATATGGGGAATCAGAGGCGGGGAATCAGAGGCGGGGAAACAGAGGCGGGGAATCAAATATAGGGAATCAGAGGTGGGGAATCAAGGCGGGGAATCAGAGGCAGGGAATCAGACACGGGGAATCAGAGGCGGGGATTCAGAGCTGGGGAATCAGAGGCGGGGAATCAGAGTTGGGGAATCAGAGGCAGGGAATCAGATATGGGGAATCAGAGGTGGGGAATCAGGGGCAGGGATTCAGTGTCAGGGAATCAGAGGCGGGGAATCAGAGGCGGGGAATCAGAGGCAGGGAATCAGACACGGGGAATCAGAGGCGGGGAATCAGAGATGGGGAATCAGAGGCGGGGAATCAGAGTTGGGGAATCAGAGGCGGGGATTCAGATATGGGGAAATAGAGGCGGGGAATCAGATATGGGGAATCAGAGGTGTGGAATCAGAGCTGGGGAATCAGAGGCGGGGAATCAGAGGCAGGGAATCAGACGCGGGGAATCAGAGGCGGGGAATCAGAGCTGGGGAATCAGAGGTGGGGAATCAGAGTCAGGGAATCAGAGGCAGGGAATCGGATGTGCGGAATCAGAAATGGGGAATCAGAGGTGGGGAATCATAGGCAGGGAATCGGATGTGCGGAATCAGAGATGGGGAATCAGAGGCCGGGAATCAGAGGTGGTGAACCAGAGATGGGGAATCAGAGGCGGTGAATCAGAGGCAGGGAATCAGACGCGGGGAATCAGAGGTGGGCAATCAGAGGCGGGGAATCAGATATGGGGAATCAGAGGCGGGGAATCAGAGGCGGGGAAACAGAGGCGGGGAATCAGATATGGGGAATCAGAGGTGGGGCATCAGAGGTTGTGAATCACAGATGGGGAATCAGAGGCGGGGAATCAGAGGCAGGGAATCAGACGCGGGGAATCAGAGGCGGGGATTCAGAGCTGGGGAATCAGAGGCGGGGAATCAGAGTTGGGGAATCAGAGGCGGGGAATCAGATATGGGGAATCAGAGGCAGGGAATCAGAGGCAGGAAAACAGAGGCGGGGAATCAGATATTGGGAATCAGAGGTGGGGAATCAGGGGCAGGGAATCAGTGGCAGGGAATCAGACGCGGGGAATCAGAGTCGGGGAATCAGAGGCAGGGAATCAGACACGGGGAATCAGAGGCGGGGAATCAGAGATGGGGAATCAGAGGCGGGGAATCAGAGGCAGGGAATCGGATTCCGGGAATCAGAGGCGGGAAATCAGAGCTGGGGAATCAGAGGCGGGGAATCAGTGTTGGGGAATCAGAGGCGGCGAAGCAGATATGGGGAAATAGAGGCGGGGAATCAGATATGGGGAATCAGAGGCAGGGAATCAGATATGGGGAATCAGAGGCTGGGAATCAGAGGGAGGGAAACAGAGGCGGGGAATAAGATATGGGGAATCAGAGGTGGGGAATCAGGGGCGGGGAATCAGTGGCAGGGAATCAGAGGCGGGGAATCAGAGGCGGGGAATCAGAGGCAGGGAATCAGACACGGGGAATCAGAGGTGGGGAATCAGAGATGGGGAATCAGAGGCAGGGAATCAGAGGCAGGGAATCAGATGTTGGGAATCAGATGCAGGGAATCAGAGGCTTGGAATCAGATATGGGGAATCAGAGGCGGGGAATCAGAGGCGGGGAAACAGAGGCGGGGAATCAGATATGGGGAATCAGAGGTGGGGAATCAGGGGCAGGGATTCAGTGTCAGGGAATCAGAGGCGGGGAATCAGAGGCGGGGAATCAGAGGCAGGGAATCAGACACGGGGAATCAGAGGCGGGGAATCAGAGATGGGGAATCAGAGGCGGGGAATCAGAGTTGGGGAATCAGAGGCGGGGATTCAGATATGGGGAAATAGAGGCGGGGAATCAGATATGGGGAATCAGAGGTGTGGAATCAGAGGTTTGGAATCAGAGGAAGGGAATCAGAGTCGGGGAAACAGAGGCGGGGAATCAGATATGTGGAATCAGAGGTGGCGAATCAAAGGCGGTGAAACAGAGATGGGGAATCAGGGCAGGGAATCAGAGGCAGGGAATCAAACACGGGGAATCAGAGCTGGGGAATCAGAGGCGGGGAATCAGAGTTGGGAATCAGAGGCGGGGAATCAGAGGCGGGGAAACAGAGGCGGGGAATCAGATATGGGGAATCAGAGGTGGGGAATCAGAGGTTGGGAATCAGAGGCAGGGAATCGGAGATGGGGAATCAGAGGCAGGGAATCAGAGGCGGGGAATCAGAGGCGGGGAATCAGAGGCCGGGAATCAGATATGGGGAAACTGAGGCGGGGAATCCGAGGCGGGGAAACAGAGGGGGGAATCAGATATGGGGAATCAGAGGTGGGGAATCAGAGGTTGGGAATCAGAGGCAGGGAATCAGAGGCTTGGAATCAGATGCAGGGAATCAGATGCGGGGAATCAGAGGCGGGGAATCAGAGCTGGGGAATCAGAGGTGGGGAATCAGATTTGGGGAATCAGAGGTGGGGACTTAGATATTGGGAAACAGAGGCGGGGAATCAGAGGCGGGGAAACAGAGGCGGGGAATCAGATATGGGGAATCAGAGGTGGGGAATCAGAGGCAGGGAATAAGATGTGCGGAATCAGAGATGGGGAATCAGAGGCAGGGAATCAGAATCAGAAGCAGGGAATCAGAGGCCGGGAATCAGAGGCCGGAATCAGATGATGGGAATCAGAGGCCTGGAATCAGAGGCGGGGAATCAAAGGCAGGGAATCAGATTCGGGGAATCAGAGGCGGGGAATCAGAGCTGGGGAATCAGAGGCGGGGTATTAGAGTTGGGGAATCAGAGGCGGGGAATCAGATATGGGGAAACAGAGGTAGGGAATCAGAGGCGGGGAAACAGAGGCAGGGAATCAGATATGGGGAATCAGAGGCGGGGAATCAGAGGTGGGGAATCATAGGCAGGGAATCGGACGTGCGGAATCAGAGATGGGGAATCAGAGGCCGGGAATCAGAGGTGGTGAATCAGAGATGGGGAATCAGAGGCGGGGAATCAGAGGCAGCGTATCAGACGCGGGGAATCAGAGGTGGGCAATCAGAGGCGGGGAATCAGATATGGGGAATCAGAGGCGGGGAATCAGAGGCGGGGAAACAGAGGCGGGGAATCAGATATGGGGAATCAGAGGTGGGGCATCAGAGGTTGTGAATCACAGATGGGGAATCAGAGGCGGGGAATCAGAGGCAGGGAATCAGACGCGGGGAATCAGAGGCGGGGATTCAGAGCTGGGGAATCAGAAGCGGGGAATCAGAGTTGGGGAATCAGAGGCGGGGAATCAGATATGGGGAATCAGAGGCAGGGAATCAGAGGCGGGGAATCAGAGGCAGGGAATCAGACGCGGGGAATCTGAGGCGGGAAATCAGAGCTGGGGAATCAGAGGTGGGGAATCAGAGTTGGGGAATCAGAGGCAGGGAATTGGATGTGCGGAATCAGAGATGGGGAATCAGAGGTGGGGAATCAGAGGCGGTGAATCAGAGATGGGGAATCAGAGGCGGGGAATCAGAGGCAGGAAATCAGACACGGGGATTCAGAGGCTGGGAATCAGACGGGGGGAATCAAAGGCGGGGAATCAGAGCTGGGGAATCTGAGGCAGGGAATCAGAGTTGGGGATTCAGAGGCGGGGAATCAGATATGGGGAAACAGAGGCGGGGAATCAGAGGCGGGCAAACAGAGGCGGGGAATTAGATATGGGGAATCAGAGGTAGGGAATCAGAGGTGGTGAATCAGTGATGGGGAATCACAGGCGGGGAATCAGAGGCAGGGAATAGAACGCGGGGAATCAGAGGCAGGGAATCAGAGCTGGGGAATCAGAGGCGGGGAATCATAGTTGGGAATCAGAGGCGGGAATCAGATATGGGGAAACAGAGGCGGGGAATCAGAGGCGGGGAAACAGAGGCGGGGAATCAGATATGGGGAATCGGATGCAGGGAATCAGAGGCGGGGAATCAGAGCTGGGGAATCAGAGGCGGGGAATCAGAGTTGGGGCATCAGAGGTGGGGAATTAGATATAGGGAAACAGAGGCGGGGAATCAGAGGCGGGGAAACAGAGGCGGGGAATCAGATATGGGGAATAAGAGGTGGGGAATCAGAGGCAGGGAATCAGATGTGCGGAATCAGAGATGGGGAATCAGAGGCAGGGAATCAGAAGCGGGGAATCAGAGGCCGGGAATCAGAGGCCGGGAATCAGATGCTGGGAATAAGAGGCCGGGAATCAGAGGAGGGGAATCAGAGTCCGGGAATCAGAGATGGGGATTCAGAGGCGGGGAATGAGATATGGAGAATCAGAGGCCGGGAATCAGAGGCGGGGAAACAGAGGTGGGGAATCAGATGAATGGAATCAGAGGTGGCGAATCAAAGGCGGTGAATCAGAGATGGGGAATCAGAGGCGGGGAATCAGAGGCAGGGAATCAGATGCGGGGAATCAGAGGCGGGGAATCAGAGCTGGCGAATCAGAGGCTGGGAATCAGAGGTGGGCAATCAGAGGCGGGGAATCAGATATGGGGAATCAGAGGCGGGGAATCTGAGGCGGGGAAACAGAGGCGGGGAATCAAATATAGGGAATCAGAGGTGGGGAATCAGAGGTTGTGTATCAGAGATGGGGAATCAAGGCGGGGAATCAGAGGCAGGGAATCAGACGCGGGGAATCAGAGGCGGGGATTCAGAGCTGGGGAATCAGAGGCGGGGAATCAGAGTTGGGGAATCAGAGGCAGGGAATCAGATATGGGGAATCAGAGGCGGGGAATCAGAGGCCGGGAATCAGATATGGGGAAACAGAGGCGGGGAATCCGAGGCGGGGAAACAGAGGCGGGGAATCAGATATGGGGAATCAGAGGTGGGGAATCAGAGGTTGGGAATCAGAGGCAGGGAATCAGAGGCGGGGAATCAGATATGGGGAATCAGAGGTGGGGAATCAGAGGCAGGGAATCAGATGTGCGGAATCAGAGATGGGGAATCAGAGGCAGGGAATCAGAATCAGAAGCAGGGAATCAGAGGCCAGGAATCAGAGGCCGGAATCAGATGCTGGGAATCAGAGGCCTGGAATCAGAGGCGGGGAATAAGAGGCAGGGAATCAGATGCGGGGAATCATAGGTGGGGAATCAGAGCTGGGGAATCAGAGGCGGGGTATTAGAGTTGGGGAATCAGAGGCGGGGAATCAGATATGGGGAAACAGAGGTGGGGAAACAGAGGCGGGGAAACAGAGGCAGGGAATCAGATATGGGGAATCAGAGGTGGGGCATCAGAGGTTGTGAATCACAGATGGGGAATCAGAGGCGGGGAATCAGAGGCAGGGAATCAGACGCGGGGAATCAGAGGCGGGGTTTCAGAGCTGGGGAATCAGAAGCGGGGAATCAGAGTTGGGGAATCAGAGGCGGGGAATCAGATATGGGGAATCAGAGGCAGGGAATCAGAGGCGGGGAATCAGAGGCAGGGAATCAGACGCGGGGAATCTCAGGCGGGGAATCAGAGCTGGGGAATCAGAGGTGGGGAATCAGAGTTGGGGAATCAGAGGCAGGGAATTGGATGTGCGGAATCAGAGAGGGGGAATCAGAGGTGGGGAATCAGAGGCGGTGAATCAGAGATGGGGAATCAGAAGCGGGGAATCAGAGGCAGGAAATCAGACACGGGGATTCAGAGGCTGGGAATCAGACGGGGGGAATCAAAGGCGGGGAATCAGAGCTGGGGAATCTGAGGCAGGGATTCAGAGTTGGGGATTCAGAGGCGGGGAATCAGATATGGGGAAACAGAGGCGGGGAATCAGAGGCGGGCAAACAGAGGCGGGGAATTAGATATGGGGAATCAGAGGTAGGGAATCAGAGGTGGTGAATCAGTGATGGGGAATCACAGGCGGGGAATCAGAGGCAGGGAATAGAACGCGGGGAATCAGAGGCAGGGAATCAGAGCTGGGGAATCAGAGGAGGGGATTCATAGTTGGGAATCAGAGGCGGGAATCAGATATGGGGAAACAGAGGCGGGGAATCAGAGGCGGTGAAACAGAGGCGGGGAATCAGATATGGGGAATCGGATGCAGGGAATCAGAGGCGGGGAATCAGAGCTGGGGAATCAGAGGCGGGGAATCAGAGTTGGGGCATCAGAGGTGGGGAATTAGATATAGGGAAACAGAGGCGGGGAATCAGAGGCGGGGAAACAGAGGCGGGGAATCAGATATGGGGAATCAGAGGTGGGAAATCAGAGGCAGGGAATCAGATGTGCGGAATCAGAGATGGGGAATAAGAGGCAGGGAATCAGAATCAGAAGCGGGGAATCAGAGGCCGGGAATCAGAGGCTGGGAATCAGATGCTGGGAATAAGAGGCCGGGAATCAGAGGTGGGGAATCAGATATGGGGAATCAGAGGTGGCGAATCAAAGGCGGTGAATCAGAGATGGGGAATCAGAGGCGGGGAATCAGAGGCAGGGAATCAGATGCGGGGAATCAGAGGAGGGGAATCAGAGCTGGCGAATCAGAGGCTGGGAATCAGAGGTGGGCAATCAGAGGCGGGGAATCAGATATGGGGAATCAGAGGCGGGGAATCAGAGGCGGGGAAACAGAGGCGGGGAATCAAATATAGGGAATCAGAGGTGGGGAATCAGAGGTTGTGAATCAGAGATGGGGAATCAAGGCGGGGAATCAGAGGCAGGGAATCAGACGCGGGGAATCAGAGGCGGGGATTCAGAGCTGGGGAATCAGAGGCGGGGAATCAGAGTTGGGGAATCAGAGGCAGGGAATCAGATATGGGGAATCAGAGGCGGGGAATCAGAGGCGGGGAAACAGAGGCCGGGAATCAGATGTGGGGAATCAGAGGTGGGGAATCAGGGGCAGGGAATCAGTGGCAGGGAATCAGAGGCGGGGAATCAGAGGCGGGGAATCAAAGGCAGGGAATCAGACACGGGGAATCAGAGGCGGGGAATCAGAGATGGGGAATCAGAGGCGGGGAATCAGAGGCAGGGAATCGGATGCCGGGAATCAGAGTCGGGGAATCAGAGCTGGGGAATCAGAGGCGGGGAATCAGAGTTGGGGAATCAGAGGCGGGGAATCAGATATGGGGAAATAGAGGCGGGGAATCAGATATGGGGAATCAGAGGTGTGGAATCAGAGGTTGGGAATCAGAGGCAGGGAATCAGAGTCGGGGAAACAGAGGCGGGGAATCAGATATGGGGAATCAGAGGTGGCGAATCAAAGGCGGTGAAACAGAGATGGGGAATCAGGGCAGGGAATCAGAGGCAGGGAATCAAACACGGGGAATCAGAGCTGGGGAATCAGAGGCGGGGAATCAGAGTTGGGAATCAGAGGCGGGGAATCAGAGGCGGGGAAACAGAGGCGGGGAATCAGATATGGGGTATCAGAGGTGGGGAATCCGAGGTTGGGAATCAGAGGCAGGGAATCAGAGGCGGAAAATCAGAGGCGGGGAATCAGAGGAAGGGAATCAGATGTGCGGAATCGGAGATGGGGAATCAGAGGCAGGGAATCAGAGGCGGGGAATCAGAGGCGGGGAATCAGAGGCCGGGAATCAGATATGGGGAAACAGAGGCGTGGAATCCGAGGCGGGGAAACAGAGGCGGGGAATCAGATATGGGGAATCAGAGGTGGGGAATCAGATATGGGGAATCAGAGATGGGGAATCAGAGGCAGGGAATCAGAATCAGAAGCGGGGAATCAGAGGCCGGGAATCAGAGGCCGGGAATCAGATGCTGGGAATAAGAGGCCGGGAATCAGAGGTGGGGAATCAGAGTCCGGGAATCAGAGATGGGGATTCAGAGGCGGGGAATGAGATATGGAGAATCAGAGGCGGGGAATCAGAGGCCGGGAAACAGAGGTGGGGAATCAGATATCGGGAATCAGAGGTGGCGAATCAAAGGCGGTGAATCAAAGATGGGGAATCAGAGGCGGGGAATCAGAGGCAGGGAATCAGATGCGGGGAATCAGAGGCGGGGAATCAGAGCTGGCGAATCAGAGGCGGGGAATCAGAGGTGGGCAATCAGAGGCGGGGAATCAGATATGGGGAATCAGAGGCGGGGAATCAGAGGCGGGGAAACAGAGGTGGGGAATCAAATATAGGGAATCAGAGGTGGGGAATCAGAGGTTGTGAATCAGAGATGGGGAATCAAGGCGGGGAATCAGAGGCAGGGAATCAGACACGGGGAATCAGAGGCGGGGATTCAGAGCTGGGGAATCAGAGGCGGGGAATCAGAGTTGGGGAATCAGAGGCAGGGAATCAGATATGGGGAATCAGAGGCGGGGAATCAGAGGCGGGGAAACAGAGGCGGGGAATCAGATATGGGGAATCAGAGGTGGGGAATCAGGGGCAGGGATTCAGTGTCAGGGAATCAGAGGCGGGGAATCAGAGGCGGGGAATCAGAGGCAGGGAATCAGACACGGGGAATCAGAGGCGGGGAATCAGAGATGGGGAATCAGAGGCGGGGAATCAGAGTTGGGGAATCAGAGGCGGGGATTCAGATATGGGGGAATAGAGGCGGGGAATCAGATATGGGGAATCAGAGGTGTGGAATCAGAGGTTTGGAATCAGAGGAAGGGAATCAGAGTCGGGGAAACAGAGGCGGGGAATCAGATATGTGGAATCAGAGGTGGCGAATCAAAGGCGGTGAAACAGAGATGGGGAATCAGGGCAGGGAATCAGAGGCAGGGAATCAAACACGGGGAATCAGAGCTGGGGAATCAGAGGCGGGGAATCAGAGTTGGGAATCAGAGGCGGGGAATCAGAGGCGGGGAAACAGAGGCGGGGAATCAGATATGGGGAATCAGAGGTGGGGAATCAGAGGTTGGGAATCAGAGGCAGGGAATCGGAGATGGGGAATCAGAGGCAGGGAATCAGAGGCGGGGAATCAGAGGCGGGGAATCAGAGGCCGGGAATCAGATATGGGGAAACTGAGGCGGGGAATCCGAGGCGGGGAAACAGAGGGGGGAATCAGATATGGGGAATCAGAGGTTGGGAATCAGAGGTTGGGAATCAGAGGCAGGGAATCAGAGGCTTGGAATCAGATGCAGGGAATCAGATGCGGGGAATCAGAGGCGGCGAATCAGAGCTGGGGAATCAGAGGTGGGGAATCAGATTTGGGGAATCAGAGGTGGGGACTTAGATATTGGGAAACAGAGGCGGGGAATCAGAGGCGGGGAAACAGAGGCGGGGAATCAGATATGGGGAATCAGAGGTGGGGAATCAGAGGCAGGGAATAAGATGTGCGGAATCAGAGATGGGGAATCAGAGGCAGGGAATCAGAATCAGAAGCAGGGAATCAGAGGCCGGGAATCAGAGGCCGGAATCAGATGATGGGAATCAGAGGCCTGGAATCAGAGGCGGGGAATCAAAGGCAGGGAATCAGATTCGGGGAATCAGAGGCGGGGAATCAGAGCTGGGGAATCAGAGGCGGGGTATTAGAGTTGGGGAATCAGAGGCGGGGAATCAGATATGGGGAAACAGAGGTAGGGAATCAGAGGCGGGGAAACAGAGGCAGGGAATCAGATATGGGGAATCAGAGGCGGGGAATCAGAGGTGGGGAATCATAGGCAGGGAATCGGACGTGCGGAATCAGAGATGGGGAATCAGAGGCCGGGAATCAGAGGTGGTGAATCAGAGATGGGGAATCAGAGGCGGGGAATCAGAGGCAGGGTATCAGACGCGGGGAATCAGAGGTGGGCAATCAGAGGCGGGGAATCAGATATGGGGAATCAGAGGTGGGGAATCAGAGGCGGGGAAACAGAGGCGGGGAATCAGATATGGGGAATCAGAGGTGGGGCATCAGAGGTTGTGAATCACAGATGGGGAATCAGAGGCGGGGAATCAGAGGCAGGGAATCAGACGCGGGGAATCAGAGGCGGGGATTCAGAGCTGGGGAATCAGAAGCGGGGAATCAGAGTTGGGGAATCAGAGGCGGGGAATCAGATATGGGGAATCAGAGGCAGGGAATCAGAGGCGGGGAATCAGAGGCAGGGAATCAGACGCGGGGAATCTGAGGCGGGAAATCAGAGCTGGGGAATCAGAGGTGGGGAATCAGAGTTGGGGAATCAGAGGCAGGGAATTGGATGTGCGGAATCAGAGATGGGGAATCAGAGGTGGGGAATCAGAGGCGGTGAATCAGAGATGGGGAATCAGAGGCGGGGAATCAGAGGCAGGAAATCAGACACGGGGATTCAGAGGCTGGGAATCAGACAGGGGGAATCAAAGGCGGGGAATCAGAGCTGGGGAATCTGAGGCAGGGAATCAGAGTTGGGGATTCAGAGGCGGGGAATCAGATATGGGGAAACAGAGGCGGGGAATCAGAGGCGGGCAAACAGAGGCGGGGAATTAGATATGGGGAATCAGAGGTAGGGAATCAGAGGTGGTGAATCAGTGATGGGGAATCACAGGCGGGGAATCAGAGGCAGGGAATAGAACGCGGGGAATCAGAGGCAGGGAATCAGAGCTGGGGAATCAGAGGCGGGGAATCATAGTTGGGAATCAGAGGCGGGAATCAGATATGGGGAAACAGAGGCGGGGAATCAGAGGCGGGGAAACAGAGGCGGGGAATCAGATATGGGGAATCGGATGCAGGGAATCAGAGGCGGGGAATCAGAGCTGGGGAATCAGAGGCGGGGAATCAGAGTTGGGGCATCAGAGGTGGGGAATTAGATATAGGGAAACAGAGGCGGGGAAACAGAGGCGGGGAATCAGATATGGGGAATAAGAGGTGGGGAATCAGAGGCAGGGAATCAGATGTGCGGAATCAGAGATGGGGAATCAGAGGCAGGGAATCAGAAGCGGGGAATCAGAGGCCGGGAATCAGAGGCCGGGAATCAGATGCTGGGAATAAGAGGCCGGGAATCAGAGGAGGGGAATCAGAGTCCGGGAATCAGAGATGGGGATTCAGAGGCGGGGAATGAGATATGGAGAATCAGAGGCGGGGAATCAGAGGCGGGGAAACAGAGGTGGGGAATCAGATAAATGGAATCAGAGGTGGCGAATCAAAGGCGGTGAATCAGAGATGGGGAATCAGAGGCGGGGAATCAGAGGCAGGGAATCAGATGCGGGGAATCAGAGGCGGGGAATCAGAGCTGGCGAATCAGAGGCTGGGAATCAGAGGTGGGCAATCAGAGGCGGGGAATCAGATATGGGGAATCAGAGGCGGGGAATCTGAGGCGGGGAAACAGAGGCGGGGAATCAAATATAGGGAATCAGAGGTGGGGAATCAGAGGTTGTGTATCAGAGATGGGGAATCAAGGCGGGGAATCAGAGGCAGGGAATCAGACGCGGGGAATCAGAGGCGGGGATTCAGAGCTGGGGAATCAGAGGCGGGGAATCAGAGCTGGGGAATCAGAGGCAGGGAATCAGATATGGGGAATCAGAGGCGGGGAATCAGAAGCCGGGAATCAGATATGGGGAAACAGAGGCGGGGAATCCGAGGCGGGGAAACAGAGGCGGGGAATCAGATATGGGGAATCAGAGGTGGGGAATCAGAGGTTGGGAATCAGAGGCAGGGAATCAGAGGCGGGGAATCAGATATGGGGAATCAGAGGTGGGGAATCAGAGGCAGGGAATCAGATGTGCGGAATCAGAGATGGGGAATCAGAGGCAGGGAATCAGAATCAGAAGCAGGGAATCAGAGGCCAGGAATCAGAGGCCGGAATCAGATGCTGGGAATCAGAGGCCTGGAATCAGAGGCGGGGAATAAGAGGCAGGGAATCAGATGCGGGGAATCATAGGTGGGGAATCAGAGCTGGGGAATCAGAGGCGGGGTATTAGAGTTGGGGAATCAGAGGCGGGGAATCAGATATGGGGAAACAGAGGTGGGGAAACAGAGGCGGGGAAACAGAGGCAGGGAATCAGATATGGGGAATCAGAGGTGGGGCATCAGAGGTTGTGAATCACAGATGGGGAATCAGAGGCGGGGAATCAGAGGCAGGGAATCAGACGCGGGGAATCAGAGGCGGGGTTTCAGAGCTGGGGAATCAGAAGCGGGGAATCAGAGTTGGGGAATCAGAGGCGGGGAATCAGATATGGGGAATCAGAGGCAGGGAATCAGAGGCGGGGAATCAGAGGCAGGGAATCAGACGCGGGGAATCTGAGGCGGGGAATCAGAGCTGGGGAATCAGAGGTGGGGAATCAGAGTTGGGGAATCAGAGGCAGGGAATTGGATGTGCGGAATCAGAGAGGGGGAATCAGAGGTGGGGAATCAGAGGCGGTGAATCAGAGATGGGGAATCAGAAGCGGGGAATCAGAGGCAGGAAATCAGACACGGGGATTCAGAGGCTGGGAATCAGACGGGGGGAATCAAAGGCGGGGAATCAGAGCTGGGGAATCTGAGGCAGGGATTCAGAGTTGGGGATTCAGAGGCGGGGAATCAGATATGGGGAAACAGAGGCGGGGAATCAGAGGCGGGCAAACAGAGGCGGGGAATTAGATATGGGGAATCAGAGGTAGGGAATCAGAGGTGGTGAATCAGTGATGGGGAATCACAGGCGGGGAATCAGAGGCAGGGAATAGAACGCGGGGAATCAGAGGCAGGGAATCAGAGCTGGGGAATCAGAGGAGGGGATTCATAGTTGGGAATCAGAGGCGAGAATCAGATATGGGGAAACAGAGGCGGGGAATCAGAGGCGGGGAAACAGAGGCGGGGAATCAGATATGGGGAATCGGATGCAGGGAATCAGAGGCGGGGAATCAGAGCTGGGGAATCAGAGGCGGGGAATCAGAGTTGGGGCATCAGAGGTGGGGAATTAGATATAGGGAAACAGAGGCGGGGAATCAGAGGCGGGGAAACAGAGGCGGGGAATCAGATATGGGGAATCAGAGGTGGGGAATCAGAGGCAGGGAATCAGATGTGCGGAATCAGAGATGGGGAATAAGAGGCAGGGAATCAGAATCAGAAGCGGGGAATCAGAGGCCGGGAATCAGAGGCTGGGAATCAGATGCTGGGAATAAGAGGCCGGGAATCAGAGGTGGGGAATCAGATATGGGGAATCAGAGGTGGCGAATCAAAGGCGGTGAATCAGAGATGGGGAATCAGAGGCGGGGAATCAGAGGCAGGGAATCAGATGCGGGGAATCAGAGGAGGGGAATCAGAGCTGGCGAATCAGAGGCTGGGAATCAGAGGTGGGCAATCAGAGGCGGGGAATCAGATATGGGGAATCAGAGGCGGGGAATCAGAGGCGGGGAAACAGAGGCGGGGAATCAAATATAGGGAATCAGAGGTGGGGAATCAGAGGTTGTGAATCAGAGATGGGGAATCAAGGCGGGGAATCAGAGGCAGGGAATCAGACGCGGGGAATCAGAGGCGGGGATTCAGAGCTGGGGAATCAGAGGCGGGGAATCAGAGTTGGGGAATCAGAGGCAGGGAATCAGATATGGGGAATCAGAGGCGGGGAATCAGAGGCGGGGAAACAGAGGCCGGGAATCAGATGTGGGGAATCAGAGGTGGGGAATCAGGGGCAGGGAATCAGTGGCAGGGAATCAGAGGCGGGGAATCAGAGGCGGGGAATCAAAGGCAGGGAATCAGACACGGGGAATCAGAGGCGGGGAATCAGAGATGGGGAATCAGAGGCGGGGAATCAGAGGCAGGGAATCGGATGCCGGGAATCAGAGTCGGGGAATCAGAGCTGGGGAATCAGAGGCGGGGAATCAGAGTTGGGGAATCAGAGGCGGGGAATCAGATATGGGGAAATAGAGGCGGGGAATCAGATATGGGGAATCAGAGGTGTGGAATCAGAGGTTGGGAATCAGAGGCAGGGAATCAGAGTCGGGGAAACAGAGGCGGGGAATCAGATATGGGGAATCAGAGGTGGCGAATCAAAGGCGGTGAAACAGAGATGGGGAATCAGGGCAGGGAATCAGAGGCAGGGAATCAAACACGGGGAATCAGAGCTGGGGAATCAGAGGCGGGGAATCAGAGTTGGGAATCAGAGGCGGGGAATCAGAGGCGGGGAAACAGAGGCGGGGAATCAGATATGGGGAATCAGAGGTGGGGAATCCGAGGTTGGGAATCAGAGGCAGGGAATCAGAGGCGGAAAATCAGAGGCGGGGAATCAGAGGAAGGGAATCAGATGTGCGGAATCGGAGATGGGGAATCAGAGGCAGGGAATCAGAGGCGGGGAATCAGAGGCGGGGAATCAGAGGCCGGGAATCAGATATGGGGAAACAGAGGCGTGGAATCCGAGGCGGGGAAACAGAGGCGGGGAATCAGATATGGGGAATCAGAGGTGGGGAATCAGAGGTTGGGAATCAGAGGCAGGGAATCAGATGCTTGGAATCAGATGCAGGGAATCAGATGCGGGGAATCAGAGGCGGGGAATCAGAGCTGGGGAATCTGAGGTGGGGAATCAGATTTGGGGAATCAGAGGCGGGGACTTAGATATTGGGAAACAGAGGCGGGGAATCAGAGGCGGGGAAACCCAGGTGGGGAATCAGATATGGGGAATCAGAGGTGGGGAATCAGAGGCAAGGAATCAGATGCGCGGAATCAGAGATGGGGAATCAGAGGCAGGGAATCAGAATCAGAAGCAGGGAATCAGAGGCCGGGAATCAAAGGCCGGAATCAGATGCTGGGAATCAGAGGCCTGGAATCAGAGGCGGGGAATCAGAGGCAGGGAATCAGATGCGGGGAATCAGAGGCGGGGAATCAGAGCTGGGGAATCAGAGGCGGGGATTCAGAGTTGGGGAATCAGAGGCGGGGAATCAGAGGCGGGGAAACAGAGGCGGGGAATCAGATATGGGGAAACAGAGGTGGGGAATCAGAGGTTGGGAATCAGAAGCAGGGAATCAGAGGCGGGGAATCAGAGGCGGGGAATCAGAGGCAGGGAATCCGATGTGCTGAATCAGAAATGGGGAATCAGAGGCAGGGAATCAGAGGCGGGGAATCAGAGGCGGAGAATCAGAGGCCGGGAATCAGATATGGGGAAACAGAGGCGGGGAATCAGAGGCGGGGAAACAGAGGCGGGGAATCAGATATGGGGAATCAGAGGTGGGGAATCAGAGGTTGGGAATCAGAGGCAGGGAATCAGAGGCTGGGAATCAGATGCAGGGAATCAGATGCGGGAAATCAGAGCTGGGGAATCAGAGCTGGGGAATCAGAGGTGGGGAATCAGAGTTGGGGAATCAGAGTCGGGGACTTAGATATGGGGAAACAGAGGCGGGTAATCAGAGGCGGGGAAACAGACGCGGGGAATCAGAGGCGGGGATTCAGAGCTGGGGAATCAGAGGCGGGGAATCAGAGTTGGGGAATCAGAGGCGGGGAATCAGATATGGGGAATCAGAGGCGGGGAATCAGAGGCGGGGAAACAGAGGCAGGGAATCAGATATGGGGAATCAGAGGTGGGGTATCAGGGGCAGGGAATCAGTGGCAGGGAATCAGAGGCGGGGAATCAGAGGCGGGGAATCAGAGGCAGGGAATCAGACACGGGGAATCAGATATGGGGAAACAGAGGCGGGGAATCAGAGGCGGGCAAACAGAGGCGGGGAATTAGATATGGGGAATCAGAGGTGGGGAATCAGAGGTGGTGAATCAGAGATGGGGAATCACAGGCGGGGAATCAGAGGCAGGGAATAGAACGCGGGGAATCAGAGCTGGGGAATCAGAGGCGGGGAATCATAGTTGGGAATCAGAGGCGGGGAATCAGATATGGGGAAACAGAGGCGGGGAATCAAAGGCGGGGAAACAGAGGCGGGGAATCAGATATGGGGAATCGGATGCGGGGAATCAGAGGCGGGGAATCAGAGCTGGGGAATCAGAGGCGGGGTATCAGAGTTGGGGCATCTGAGGTGGGGAATTAGATATGGGGAAACAGAGGCGGGAAATCAGAGACGGGGAAACAGAGGCGAGGAATCAGATATGGGGAATCAGAGGTGGGGAATCAGAGGCAGGGAATCAGATGTGCGGAATCAGAGATGGGGAATCAGAGGCAGGGAATCAGAATCTGAAGCGGGGAATCAGAGGCCGGGAATCAGAGGCCGGGATTCAGATGCCGGGAATAAGAGGCCGGGAATCAGAGGTGGGGAATCAGAGTCCGGGAATCAGAGATTGGGATTCAGAGGCGGGGAATGATATATGGGGAATCAGAGGCGGGGAATCAGAGGCGGGGTAACAGAGGTGGGGAATCAGATATGGGGAATCAGAGGTGGCGAATCAAAGGCGGTGAATCAGAGATGGGGAATCAGAGGCGGGGAATCAGAGGCAGGGAATCAAACACGGGGAATCAGAGGCGGGGAATCAGAGCTGGGGAATCAGAGGCGGGGAATCAGAGTTGGGGAATCAGAGGCGGGGAATCAGATATGGGGAAACAGGGGCGGGGAATCAGAGGCAGGGAAACAGAGGCGGGGAATCAGATATGGGGAATCAGGGGTGGGGAATCAGAGGTTGGGAATCAGAGGCAGGGAATCAGAGGCGTGGAAACAGAGGCGGGGATTCAGATATGGGGAATCAGAGGTGGGGAATCAGGGGCGTGGAATCAGAGGCAGGGAATTAGATGTGGTGAATCAGAGATGGGGAATCAGAGGCAGGGAATCAGAATCAGAAGCGGGGTATCAGTGGCCGGGAATCAGAGGAAGGTAATCAGAGGCAGGGGATCAAACACGGGGAATCAGAGGCTGGGAATCAGAGCTGGGGAATCAGAGGCGGGGAATCAGAGCTGGGGAATCACAGGCGGGGAATCAGAGATGGGGAATCAAGGGGGGAATCAGAGGCAGGGAATCAGATGCGGGGAATCAGAGGCGGGGAATCATAGCTGGCGAATCAGAGGCGGGGAATCAGAGGTGGGCAATCAGAGGATGGGAATCAGATATGGGGAATCAGAGGCAGGGAATCAGAGCTGGGGAATCACAGGCGGGGAATCAGAGTTGGGGAGTCAGAGGCGGGGAATCAGAGGCGGTGAATCAGAGATGGGGAATCAGAGGTGGGGAATCAGAGGCGGTGAATCAGAGATGGGGAATCAGAGGCGGGGAATCTGAGGCAGGAAATCAGACACGGGGATTCAGAGGCTGGGAATCAGACGGGGGGAATCAAAGGCGGGGAATCAGAGCTGGTGAATCAGAGGCAGGGAATCAGAGTTGGGGATTCAGAGGCGGGGAATAAGATATGGGGAAACAGAGGCGGGGAATCAGACGCGGGCAAACAGAGGCGGGGAATTAGATATGGGGAATCAGAGGTGGGGAATCAGAGGTGGTGAATCAGAGATGGGGAATCACAGGCGGGGAATCAGAGGCAGGGAATAGAACGCGGGGAATCAGAGGCAGGGAATCAGAGCTGGGGAATCAGAGGCGGGGCATCAGATATGGGGAAACAGAGGCGGGGAAACAGAGGCGGGGAATCAGACATGGGGAATCGGATGCGGGGAATCAGAGGCGGGGAATCAGAGCTGGGGAATCAGAGGCGGGGAATCAGAGTTGGGGCATCAGAGGTGGGGAATTAGATATGGGGAAACAGAGGCGGGGAATCAGAGGCGGGGAAACAGAAGCGGGGAATCAGATGTGCGGAATCAGAGATGGGGAATCAGAGGCAGGGAATCAGAGTTGGGGAATCAGAGGCGGGGAATCAGATATGGGGAATCAGAGACAGGGAATCAGAGGCAGGAAAACAGGCGGGGAATCAGATATGGGGAATCAGAGGTGGGCAATCAGGGGCAGGGAATCAGTGGCAGGGAATCAGGCGCGGGGAATCAGAGTCGGGGAATCAGAGGCAGGGAATCAGACACGGGGAATCAGAGGCGGGGAATCAGAGATGGGGAATCAGAGGTGGGGAATCAGAGGCAGGGAATCGGATGCCGGGAATCAGAGGCGGGAAATCAGAGCTGGGGAATCAGAGGCGGGGAATCAGAGTTGGGGAATCAGAGGCGGCGAAGCAGATATGGGATAATAGAGGCGGGGAATCAGATATGGGGAATCAGAGGTGGGGAATCAGGGGCGGGGAATCAGTGGCAGGGAATCAGAGGCGGGTAATCAGAGGCGGGGAATCAGAGGCAGGGAATCAGAAACGGGGAATCAGAGGTGGGGAATCAGAGATGGGGAATCAGAGGCGGGGAATCAGAGGCAGGGAATCAGACGCGGGGAATCAGAGGCGGGGAATCAGAGCTGGGGTATCAGAGGCGGGGAATCAGAGGCAGGGAATCAGACGCGGGGAATCAGAGGCGGGGAATCAGAGCTGGGGAATCAGAGGTGGGGAATCAGAGTCGGGGAATCAGAGGCAGGGAATCGGATGTGCGGAATCAGAAATGGGGAATCAGAGGTGGGGAATCAGAGGCGGTGAATCAGAGATGGGGAATCAGAGGCGGGGAATCTGAGGCAGGAAATCAGACACGGGGATTCAGAGGCTGGGAATCAGACGGGGGGAATCAAAGGCGGGGAATCAGAGCTGGTGAATCAGAGGCAGGGAATCAGAGTTGGGGATTCAGAGGCGGGGAATAAGATATGGGGAAACAGAGGCGGGGAATCAGACGCGGGCAAACAGAGGCGGGTATTAGATATGGGGAATCAGAGGTGGGGAATCAGAGGTGGTGAATCAGAGATGGGGAATCACAGGCGGGGAATCAGAGGCAGGGAATAGAACGCGGGGAATCAGAGGCAGGGAATCAGAGCTGGGGAATCAGAGGCGGGGAATCAGATATGGGGAAACAGAGGCGGGGAATCAGAGGCAGGGAAACAGAGGCGGGGAATCAGACATGGGGAATCGGATGCGGGGAATCAGAGGCGGGGAATCAGAGCTGGGGAATCAGAGGCGGGGAATCAGAGTTGGGGCATCAGAGGTGGGGAATTAGATATGGGGAAACAGAGGCGGGGAATCAGAGGCGGGGAAACAGAGGCGGGGAATCAGATGTGCGGAATCAGAGATGGGGAATCAGAGGCGGGGAATCAGATGTGCGGAATCAGAGATGGGGAATCAGAGGCAGGGTATCAGAATCAGAAGCGGGGAATCAGAGGCCGGGAATCAGAGGCCGGGAATCAGATGCTGGGAATAAGAGGCCGGGAATCAGAGGTGGGGAATCAGAGTCCGGGAATCAGAGATGGGGATTCAGAGGCGGGGAATGAGATATGGAGAATCAGAGGCGGGGAATCAGAGGCGGGGAAACAGAGGTGGGGATTCAGATATGGGGAATCAGAGGTGGCGAATCAGAGGCAGGGAATCAGATGCGGGGATTCAGAGGCGGGGAATCAGAGCTGGCGAATCAGAGGCGGGGAATCAGAGGTGGGCAATCAGAGCCGGGGAATCAGATATGGGGAATCAGAGGCGGGGAATCAGAGGCGGGGAAATAGAGGCGGGGAATCAGATATGGGGAATCAGAGGCAGGGAATCAGATATGGGGAATCAGAGGCTGGGAATCAGAGGGGGGGAAACAGAGGCGGGGAATAAGATATGGGGAATCAGAGGTGGGGAATCAGGGGCGGGGAATCAGTTGCAGGGAATCAGAGGCGGGGAATCAGAGGCGGGGAATCAGAGGCAGGGAATCAGACACGGGGAATCAGAGGTGGGGAATCAGAGATGGGGAATCAGAGGCGGGGAATCAGAGGCAGGGAATCAGACGCGGGGAATCAGAGGCGGGGAATAAGAGCTGGGGAATCAGAGGTGGGGAATCAGAGTCGTGGAATCAGAGGCAGGGAATCGGATGTGCGGAATCAGAAATGGGGAGTCAGAGGTGGGGAATCAGAGGCGGTGAATCAGAGATGGGGAATCAGAGGCGGGGAATCAGAGGCAGGAAATCAGACACGGGGATTCAGAGGCTGGGAATCAGACGGGGGGAATCAAAGGCGGGGAATCAGAGCTGGTGAATCAGAGGCAGGGAATCAGAGTTGGGGATTCAGAGGCGGGCAATCAGATATGTGGAAACAGAGGAGGGGAATCAGAGGCGGGCAAACAGAGGCGGGGAATTAGATATGGGGAATCAGAGGTGGGGAATCAGAGGTGGTGAATCAGAGATGGGGAATCACAGGCGGGGAATCAGAGGCAGGGAATGGAACGCGGGGAATCAGAGGCAGGGAATCAGAGCTGGGGAATCAGAGGCGGGGAATCAGATATGGGGAAACAGCGGTGAAACAGAGGCGGGGAAACAGAGGCGGGGAATCAGACATGGGGAATCGGATGCAGGGAATCAGAGGTGGGGAATCAGAGCTGGGGAATCAGAGGCGGGGAATCAGAGTTGGGGCATCAGAGGTGGGGAATTAGATATGGGGAAACAGAGGCGGGGAATCAGAGGCGGGGAAACAGAGGCGGGGATTCAGATATGGGGAATCAGAGGTGGGGAATCAGAGGCAGGGAATCAGATGTGCGGAATCAGAGATGGGGAATCAGAGGCAGGGAATCAGAATCAGAAGCGGGGAATTAGAGGCCGGGAATCATAGGCCGGGAATCGGATGTTGGGAATAAGAGGCCGGGAATCAGAGGTGGGGAATCAGAGTCCGGGAATCAGAGATGGGGATTCAGAGGCGGGGAATGAGATATGGAGAATCAGAGGCGGGGAATCAGAGGCGGGGAAACAGAGGTGTGGAATCAGATATGGGGAATCAGAGGTGGCGAATCAAAGGCGGTGATTTAGAGATGGGGAATCAGAGGAGGGGAATCAGAGGCAGGGAATCAGATGCGGGGAATCAGAGGCGGGGAATCAGAGCTGGCGAATCAGAGGCGGGGAATCAGAGGTGGGCAATCAGAGCCGGGGAATCAGATATGGGGAATCAGAGGCGGGGAATCAGAGGCGGGGAAACAGAGGCGGGGAATCAGATATGGGGAATCAGAGGTGGGGAATCAGAGGTTGTAAATCAGAGATGGGGAATCAAGGCGGGGAATCAGAGGCAGGGAATCAGACGCGGGGAATAAGAGGCGGGGATTCAGAGCTGGGGAATCAGAGGCGGGGAATCAGAGTTGGGGAATCAGAGGCAGGGAATCAGATATGGGGAACCAGAGGCGGGGAATCAGAGGCGGGGAAACAGAGGCGGGGAATCAGATATGGGGAATCAGAAGTGGGGAATCAGCGGCAGGGAATCAGTGGCAGGGAATCAGAGGCGGGGAATCAGAGGCGGGGAATCAGAGGCAGGGAATCAGACACGGGGAATCAGAGGCGGGGAATCAGAGATGGGGAATCAGAGGCGGGGAATCAGAGGCAGGGAATCGGACGCCGGGAATCAGAGGCGGGGAATCAGAGCTGGGGAATCAGAGGCGGGGAATCAGAGTTGGGGAATCAGAGGCGGGGAATCAGATATGGGGAAATAGAGGAGGGGAATCAGATATGGGGAATGAGAGGTGTGGAATCAGAGGTTGGGAATCAGAGGCAGGGAATCAGAGGCGGGGAAACAGAGGCGGGGAATCAGATATGGGGAATCAGAGGTGGCGAATCAAAGGCGGTGAAACAGAGATGGGGAATCAGGGCAGGGAATCAGAGGCAGGGAATCAGAGCTGGGGAAACAGAGGCGGGGAATCAGATATGGGGAATCAGAGGTGGGGAATCAGGGGCGGGGAATCAGTGGCAGGGAATCAGAGCTGGGGGATCAGAGGTGGGGAATCAGATATGGGGAATCAGAGGTGGGGAATCAGGGGCGGGGAATCAGTGGCAGTGAATCAGAGGCCGGGAATAAAAGGCGGGGAATCAGAGCTGGGGAATCAGAGGCCGGGAATCAGAGGCAGGGAAACAGAGGCGGGGAATCAGATATGGGGAATCAGAGGTGGGGAATTAGAGGTTGCGAATAAGAGGCAGGGAATCAGAGGCGGGGAATCAGAGGCGGGGAATCAGAGGCAGGGTATCGGATGTGCGGAATCAGAGATGGGGAATCAGAGGTGGGGATTCAGAGGTGGTGAATCAGAGAAGGGGAATCAGAGGCAGGGAATCAGACGCAGGGAATCAGAGGCGTGGAATCATAGCTGGCGAATTAGAGGAGGGGAATTAAAGTTGGGGAATCAGAGGCGGGGAATCAGATATGGGGAAACAGAGGCGGGGATTCAGAGGCGGGCAAACAGAGGCGGGGAATCATAGGCGGGGAATCAGAGATGGGGAATCAGAGGCGGGGAATCAGAGGCAGGGAATCGGATGCCGGAAATCAGAGGCGGGAAATCAGAGCTGGGGAATCAGAGGCGGGGAATCAGAGCTGGGGAATCAGAGGCGGCGAAGCAGATATGGGGAAAATGAGGCGGGGAATCAGATATGGGGAATCAGAGGCGGGGAATCAGATATGGGGAATCTGAGGCTGGGAATCAGAGCGGGGGAAACAGAAGCGGGGAATAAGATATGGGGAATCAGAGGTGGGGAATCAGTGGTGGGGAATCAGTGGCAGGGAATCAGAGGCGGGGAATCAGAGGCGGGGATTCAGAGGCAGGGAATCAGACACGGGGAATCAGAGGTGGGGAATCAGAGATGGGGAATCAGAGGCGGGGAATCAGAGGCAGGGAATCAGACGCGGGGAATCAGAGGCGGGGAATCAGAGCTGGGGAATCAGAGGTGGGGAATCAGAGTCGGGGAATCAGAGGCAGGGAATCGGATGTGCGGAATCAGAGATGGGGAATCAGAGGTGGGGAATCAGAGGCGGGGAACCAGAGGCAGGAAATCAGACACGGGGATTCAGAGGCTGGGAATCAGACGGGGGGAATCAAAGGCGGGGAATCAGAGCTGGTGAATAAGAGGCAGGGAATAAGAGTTGGGGATTCAGAGGCGGGGAATCAGATATGGGGAAACAGAGGCGGGGAATCAGAGGCGGGCAAACAGAGGCGGGGAATTAGATATGGGGAATCAGAGGTGGGGAATCAGAGGTGGTGAATCAGAGATGGGGAATCACAGGCGGGGAATCAGAGGCAGGGAATAGAACGCGGGGAATCAGAGGCAGGGAATCAGAGCTGGGGAATCAGAGGCGGGGAAGCAGATATGGGGAAACAGAGGCGGGGAATGAGAGGCGGGGAAACAGAGGCAGGGAATCAGACATGTGGAATCGGATGCGGGGAATCAGAGGTGGGGAATCAGAGCTGGGGAATCAGAGGCGGGGAATCAGAGTTGGGGCATCAGAGGTGGGGAATTAGATATGGGGAAACAGAGGCGGGGAATCAGAGGCGGGGAAACAGAGGCGGGGAATCAGATATGGGGAATCAGAGGTGGGGAATCAGAGGCAGGGAATCAGATGTGCGGAATCAGAGATGGGGAATCAGAGGCAGGGAATCAGAATCAGATGCGGGGAATTTGAGGCCGGGAATCAGAGGCCGGGAATCAGATGCTGGGAATAAGAGGCCGGGAATCAGAGGTGGGGAATCAGAGTCCGGGAATCAGAGATGGGGATTCATAGGCGGGGAATGAGATATGGAGAATCAGAGGCGGGGAATCAGAGGCGGGGAAACAGAGGTGGGGAATCAGATATGGGGAATCAGAGGTGGCGAATCAAAGGCGGTGAATCAGAGATGGGGATTCAGAGGCGGGGAATGAGATATGGAGAATCAGAGGCGGGGAATCAGAGGCGGGGAAACAGAGGCAGGGAATCAGATATGGGGAATCAGAGGCGAGGAATCAGAGGTGGGGAATCATAGGCAGGGAATCGGATGTGCGGAATCAGAGATGGGAGAATCAGAGGCCGGGAATCAGAGGTGGTGAACCAGAGATGGGGAATCAGAGGCGGTGAATCAGAGGCAGGGAATCAGACGCGGGGAATCAGAGGTGGGCAATCAGAGGCGGGGAATCAGATATGGGGAATCAGAGGCGGGGAATCAGAGGCGGGGAAACAGAGGCGGGGAATCAGATATGGGGAATCAGAGGTGGGGCATCAGAGGTTGTGAATCACAGATGGGGAATCAGAGGCGGGGAATCAGAGGCAGGGAATCAGACGCGGGGAATCAGAGGCGGGGATTCAGAGCTGGGGAATCAGAGGCGGGGAATCAGAGTTGGGGAATCAGAGGCGGGGAATCAGATATGGGGAATCAGAGGCAGGGAATCAGAGGCAGGAAAACAGAGGCGGGGAATCAGATATGGGGAATCAGAGGTGGGGAATCAGGGGCAGGGAATCAGTGGCAGGGAATCAGACGCGGGGAATCAGAGTCGGGGAATCAGAGGCAGGGAATCAGACACGGGGAATCAGAGGCGGGGAATCAGAGATGGGGAATCAGAGGCGGGGAATCAGAGGCAGGGAATCGGATTCCGGGAATCAGAGGCGGGAAATCAGAGCTGGGGAATCAGAGGCGGGGAATCAGAGTTGGGGAATCAGAGGCGGCGAAGCAGATATGGGGAAATAGAGGCGGGGAATCAGATATGGGGAATCAGAGGCAGGGAATCAGATATGGGGAATCAGAGGCTGGGAATCAGAGGGGGGGAAACAGAGGCGGGGAATAAGATATGGGGAATCAGAGGTGGGGAATCAGGGGCGGGGAATCAGTGGCAGGGAATCGGAGGCGGGGAATCAGAGGCGGGGAATCAGAGGCAGGGAATCAGACACGGGGAATCAGAGGTGGGGAACCAGAGATGGTGAATCAGAGGCAGGGAATCAGAGGCAGGGAATCAGACGCGGGGAATCAGAGGCGGGGAATCAGAGCTGGGGAATCAGAGGCAGGGAATCAGAGGCAGGGAATCAGATGCGGGGAATCAGAGGCGGGGAATCAGAGCTAGGGAATCAGAGGTGGGGAATCAGAGTCAGGGAATCAGAGGCAGGGAATCGGATGTGCGGAATCAGAAATGGGGAATCAGAGGTGGGGAATCAGGGGCGGGGAATCAGTGGCAGGGAATCAGAGGCCGGGAATAAAAGGCGGGGAATCAGAGCTGGGGAATCAGAGGCCCGGAATCAGAGGCAGGGAAACAGAGGCGGGGAATCAGATATGGGGAATCAGAGGTGGGGAATTAGAGGTGGGGAATCAGATATGGGGAATCAGAGGTGGGGAATCAGGGGCGGGGAATCAGTGGCAGGGAATCAGAGTCCGGGAATAAAAGGCGGGGAATCAAAGCTGGGGAATCAGAGGCCGGGAATCAGAGGCAGGGAAACAGAGGCGGGGAATCAGATATGGGGAATCAGAGGTGGGGAATTAGAGGTTGCGAATAAGAGGCAGGGAATCAGAGGCGGGGAATCAGAGGCGGGGAATCAGAGGCAGGGAATCGGATGTGCGGAATCAGAGATGGGGAATCAGAGGTGGGGAATCATAGCTGGCGAATTAGAGCAGGGGAATTAAAGTTGGGGAATCAGAGGCGGGGAATCAGATATGGGGAAACAGAGGCGGGGAATCAGAGGCGGGGAAACAGAGGCGGGGAATCATAGGCGGGGAATCAGAGATGGGGAATCAGAGGCGGGGAATCAGAGGCGGGCAAACAGAGGCGGGGAATTAGATATGGGGAATCAGAGGTGGGGAATCAGAGGTGGTGAATCAGAGATGGGGAATCACAGGCGGGGAATCAGAGGCAGGGAATAGAACGCGAGGAATCAGAGGCAGGGAATCAGAGCTGGGAATCAGAGGCGGGGAATCAGATATGGGGAAACAGAGGCGGGGAATCAGAGGCGGGGAAACAGAGGCAGGGAATCAGACATGGGGAATCGGATGCGGGGAATCAGAGGTGGGGAATCAGAGCTGGGGAATCAGAGGCGGGGAATCAGAGTTGGGGAATCAGAGGCGGCGAAGCAGATATGGGGAAAATGAGGCGGGGAATCAGATATGGGGAATCAGAGGCGGGGAATCAGATATGGGGAATCAGTGGTGGGGAATCAGTGGCAGGGAATCAGAGGCGGGGAATCAGAGGCGGGGAATCAGAGGCGGGGATTCAGAGGCAGGGAATCAGACACGGGGAATCAGAGGTGGGGAATCAGAGATGGGGAATCAGAGGCGGGGAATCAGAGGCAGGGAATCAGATGCGGGGAATCAGAGGCGGGGAATCAGAGCTGGGGAATCAGAGGTGGGGAATCAGAGTCGGGGAATCAGAGGCAGGGAATCGGATGTGCGGAATCAGAGATGGGGAATCAGAGGTGGGGAATCAGAGGCGGTGAATCAGAGATGGGGAATCAGAGGCGGGGAATCAGAGGCAGGAAATCAGACACGGGGATTCAGAGGCTGGGAATCAGACGGGGGGAATCAAAGGCGGGGAATCAGAGCTGGTGAATCAGAGGCAGGGAATAAGAGTTGGGGATTCAGAGGCGGGGAATCAGATATGGGGAAACAGAGGCGGGGAATCAGAGGCGGGCAAACAGAGGCGGGGAATTAGATATGGGGAATCAGAGGTGGAGAATCAGAGGTGGTGAATCAGAGATGGGGAATCACAGGCGGGGAATCAGAGGCAGGGAATAGAACGCGAGGAATCAGAGGCAGGGAATCAGAGCTGGGGAATCAGAGGCGGGGAATCAGATATGGGGAAACAGAGGCGGGGAATCAGAGGCGGGGAAACAGAGGCAGGGAATCAGACATGGGGAATCGGATGCGGGGAATCAGATGTGCGGAATCAGAGATGGGGAATCAGAGGCAGGGAATCAGAATCAGAAGCGGGGAATTAGAGGCCGGGAATCAGAGGCCGGGAATCAGATGCTGGGAATAAGAGGCCGGGAATCAGAGGTGGGGAATCAGAGTCCGGGAATCAGAGATGGGGATTCAGAGGCGGGGAATGAGATATGGAGAATCAGAGGCGGGGAATCAGAGGCGGGGAAACAGAGGTGGGGAATCAGATATGGGGAATCAGAGGTGGCGAATCAAAGGCGGTGAATCAGAGATGGGGAAACAGAGGCGGGGAATCAGAGGCGTGGAAACAGAGGTGGGGAATCACATATGGGGAATCAGAGGCGGGGAAACAGAGGCAGGGAAGCAGATATGGGGAATCAGAGGCGAGGAATCAGAGGTGGGGAATCATAGGCAGGGAATCGGATGTGCGGAATCAGAGATGGGGAATCAGAGGCCGGGAATCAGAGGTGGTGAACCAGAGATGGGGAATCAGAGGCGGTGAATCAGAGGCAGGGAATCAGACGCGGGGAATCAGAGGTGGGCAATCAGAGGCGGGGAATCAGATATGGGGAATCAGAGGCGGGGAATCAGAGGCGGGGAAACAGAGGCGGGGAATCAGATATGGGGAATCAGAGGTGGGGCATCAGAGGTTGTGAATCACAGATGGGGAATCAGAGGCGGGGAATCAGAGGCAGGGAATCAGACGCGGGGAATCAGAGGCGGGGATTCAGAGCTGGGGAATCAGAGGTGGGGAATCAGAGTTGGGGAATCAGAGGCGGGGAATCAGATATGGGGAATCAGAGGCAGGGAATCAGAGGCAGGAAAACAGAGGCGGGGAATCAGATATTGGGAATCAGAGGTGGGGAATCAGGGGCAGGGAATCAGTGGCAGGGAATCAGACGCGGGGAATCAGAGTCGGGGAATCAGAGGCAGGGAATCAGACACGGGGAATCAGAGGCGGGGAATCAGAGATGGGGAATCAGAGGCGGGGAATCAGAGGCAGGGAATCGGATTCCGGGAATCAGAGGCGGGAAATCAGAGCTGGGGAATCAGAGGCGGGGAATCAGAGTTGGGGAATCAGAGGCGGCGAAGCAGATATGGGGAAATAGAGGCGGGGAATCAGATATGGGGAATCAGAGGCAGGGAATCAGATATGGGGAATCAGAGGCTGGGAATCAGAGGGGGGGAAACAGAGGCGGGGAATAAGATATGGGGAATCAGAGGTGGGGAATCAGGGGCGGGGAATCAGTGGCAGGGAATCAGAGGCGGGGAATCAGAGGCGGGGAATCAGAGGCAGGGAATCAGACACGGGGAATCAGAGGTGGGGAATCAGAGATGGGGAATCAGAGGCAGGGAATCAGAGGCAGGGAATCAGACGCAGGGAATCAGAGGCGGGGAATCAGAGCTGGGGAATCAGAGGCGGGGAATCAGAGGCAGGGAATCAGACGCGGGGAATCAGAGGCGGGGAATCAGAGCTGGGGAATCAGAGGTGGGGAATCAGAGTCAGGGAATCAGAGGCAGGGAATCGGATGTGCGGAATCAGAAATGGGGAATCAGAGGTGGGGAATCATAGGCAGGGAATCGGATGTGCGGAATCAGAGATGGGGAATCAGAGGCCGGGAATCAGAGGTGGTGAACCAGAGATGGGGAATCAGAGGCGGTGAATCAGAGGCAGGGAATCAGACGCGGGGAATCAGAGGTGGGCAATCAGAGGCGGGGAATCAGATATGGGGAATCAGAGGCGGGGAATCAGAGGCGGGGAAACAGAGGCGGGGAATCAGATATGGGGAATCAGAGGTGGGGCATCAGAGGTTGTGAATCACAGATGGGGAATCAGAGGCGGGGAATCAGAGGCAGGGAATCAGACGCGGGGAATCAGAGGCGGGGATTCAGAGCTGGGGAATCAGAGGCGGGGAATCAGAGTTGGGGAATCAGAGGCGGGGAATCAGATATGGGGAATCAGAGGCAGGGAATCAGAGGCAGGAAAACAGAGGCGGGGAATCAGATATTGGGAATCAGAGGTGGGGAATCAGGGGCAGGGAATCAGTGGCAGGGAATCAGACGCGGGGAATCAGAGTCGGGGAATCAGAGGCAGGGAATCAGACACGGGGAATCAGAGGCGGGGAATCAGAGATGGGGAATCAGAGGCGGGGAATCAGAGGCAGGGAATCGGATTCCGGGAATCAGAGGCGGGAAATCAGAGCTGGGGAATCAGAGGCGGGGAATCAGAGTTGGGGAATCAGAGGCGGCGAAGCAGATATGGGGAAATAGAGGCGGGGAATCAGATATGGGGAATCAGAGGCAGGGAATCAGATATGGGGAATCAGAGGCTGGGAATCAGAGGGGGGGAAACAGAGGCGGGGAATAAGATATGGGGAATCAGAGGTGGGGAATCAGGGGCGGGGAATCAGTGGCAGGGAATCAGAGGCGGGGAATCAGAGGCGGGGAATCAGAGGCAGGGAATCAGACACGGGGAATCAGAGGTGGGGAATCAGAGATGGGGAATCAGAGGCAGGGAATCAGAGGCAGGGAATCAGACGCGGGGAATCAGAGGCGGGGAATCAGAGCTGGGGAATCAGAGGCGGGGAATCAGAGGCAGGGAATCAGACGCGGGGAATCAGAGGCGGGGAATCAGAGCTGGGGAATCAGAGGTGGGGAATCAGAGTCAGGGAATCAGAGGCAGGGAATCGGATGTGCGGAATCAGAAATGGGGAATCAGAGGTGGGGAATCAGAGGCGGTGAATCAGAGATGGGGAATCAGAGGCGGGGAATCTGAGGCAGGAAATCAGACACGGGGATTCAGAGGCTGGGAATCAGACGGGGGGAATCAAAGGCGGGGAATCAGAGCTGGTGAATCAGAGGCAGGGAATCAGAGTTGGGGATTCAGAGGCGGGGAATCATATATGGGGAAACTAAGGCGGGGAATCAGAGGCGGGCAAACAGAGGCGGGGAATTAGATATGGGGAATCAGAGGTGGGGAATCAGAGGTGGTGAATCAGAGATGGGGAATCACAGGCGGGGAATCAGAGGCAGGGAATAGAACGCGGGGAATCAGAGGCAGGGAATCAGAGCTGGGGAATCAGAGGCGGGGAATCAGATATGGTGAAACAGAGGCGGGGAATCAGAGGCGGGGAAACAGAGGCGGGGAATCAGACATGGGGAATCGGATGCGGGGAATCAGAGGCGGGTAATCAGAGCTGGGGAATCAGAGGCGGGGAATCAGAGTTGGGGCATCAGAGGTGGGGAATTAGATATGGGGAAACAGAGGCGGGGAATCAGAGGCGGGGAAACAGAGGCGGGGAATCAGATATGGGGAATCAGAGGTGGGGACTCAGAGGCAGGGAATCAGATGTGCGGAATCAGAGATGGGGAATCAGAGGCAGGGTATCAGAATCAGAAGCGGGGAATCAGAGGCCGGGAATCAGAGGCCGGGAATCAGATGCTGGGAATAAGAGGCCGGGAATCAGAGGTGGGGAATCAGAGTCCGGGAATCAGAGATGGGGATTCAGAGGCGGGGAATGAGATATGGAGAATCAGAGGCGGGGAATCAGAGGCGGGGAAACAGAGGTGGGGATTCAGATATGGGGAATCAGAGGTGGCGAATCAAAGGCGGTGAATCAGACGCGGGGAATCAGAGGCGGGAAATCAGAGCTGGGGAATCAGAGGCGGGGAATCAGAGTTGGGGAATCAGAGGCGGCGAAGCAGATATGGGGAAATAGAGGCGGGGAATCAGATATGGGGAATCAGAGGTGGGGAATCAGGGGCGGGAAATCAGTGGCAGGGAATCAGAGGCGGGGAATCAGAGGCGGGGAATCAGAGGCAGGGAATCAGACACGGGGAATCAGAGGTGGGGAATCAGAGATGGGGAATCAGAGGCGGGGAATCAGAGGCAGGGAATCAGACGCGGGGAATCAGAGGCGGGGAATCAGAGCTGGGGAATCAGAGGCGGGGAATCAGAGGCAGGGAATCAGACGCGGGGTATCAGAGGCGGGGAGTCAGAGCTGGGGAATCAGAGGTGGGGAATCAGAGTCGGGGAATCAGAGGCAGGGAATCGGATGTGCGGAATCAGAAATGGGGAATCAGAGGTGGGGAATCAGAGGCGGTGAATCAGAGATGGGGAATCAGAGGCGGGGAATCTGAGGCAGGAAATCAGACACGGGGATTCAGAGGCTGGGAATCAGACGGGGGGAATCAAAGGCGGGGAATCAGAGCTGGTGAATCAGAGGCAGGGAATCAGAGTTGGGGATTCAGAGGCTGGGAATAAGATATGGGGAAACAGAGGCGGGGAATCAGACGCGGGCAAACAGAGGCGGGGAATTAGATATGGGGAATCAGAGGTGGGGAATCAGAGGTGGTGAATCAGAGATGGGGAATCACAGGCGGGGAATCAGAGGCAGGGAATAGAACGCGGGGAATCAGAGGCAGGGAATCAGAGCTGGGGAATCAGAGGCGGGGAATCAGATATGGGGAAACAGAGGCGGGGAATCAGAGGCGGGGAAACAGAGGCGGGGAATCAGACATGGGGAATCGGATGCGGGGAATCAGAGGCGGGGAATCAGAGCTGGGGAATCAGAGGCTGGGAATTAGAGTTGGGGCATCAGAGGTGGGGAATTAGATATGGGGAAACAGAGGCGGGGAATCAGAGGCGAGGAAACAGAGGCGGGGAATCAGATGTGCGGAATCAGAGATGGGGAATCAGAGGCAGGGAATCAGATGTGCGGAATCAGAGATGGGGAATCAGAGGCAGGGTATCAGAATCAGAAGCGGGGAATCAGAGGCCGGGAATCAGAGGCCGGGAATCAGATGCTGGGAATAAGAGGCCGGGAATCAGAGGTGGGGAATCAGAGTCCGGGAATCAGAGATGGGGATTCAGAGGCGGGGAATGAGATATGGAGAATCAGAGGCGGGGAATCAGAGGCGGGGAAACAGAGGTGGGGATTCAGATATGGGGAATCAGATATGGGGAATCAGAGGCAGGGAATCAGATATGGGGAATCAGAGGCTGGGAATCAGAGGGGGGGAAACAGAGGCGGGGAATAAGATATGGGGAATCAGAGGTGGGGAATCAGGGGCGGGGAATCAGTTGCAGGGAATCAGAGGCGGGGAATCAGAGGCGGGGAATCAGAGGCAGGGAATCAGACACGGGGAATCAGAGGTGGGGAATCAGAGATGGGGAAGCAGAGGCGGGGAATCAGAGGCAGGGAATCAGACGCGGGGAATCAGAGGCGGGGAATAAGAGCTGGGGAATCAGAGGTGGGGAATCAGAGTCGTGGAATCAGAGGCAGGGAATCGGATGTGCGGAATCAGAAATGGGGAGTCAGAGGTGGGGAATCAGAGGCGGTTAATCAGAGGCGGTGAATCAGAGATGGGGAATCAGAGGCTGGGAATCAGAGGCAGGAAATCAGACACGGGGATTCAGAGGCTGGGAATCAGACGGGGGGAATCAAAGGCGGGGAATCAGAGCTGGTGAATCAGAGGCAGGGAATCAGAGTTGGGGATTCAGAGGCGGGCAATCAGATATGTGGAAACAGAGGAGGGGAATCAGAGGCGGGCAAACAGAGGCGGGGAATTAGATATGGGGAATCAGAGGTGGGGAATCAGAGGTGGTGAATCAGAGATGGGGAATCACAGGCGGGGAATCAGAGGCGGGGAATGGAACGCGGGGAATCAGAGGCAGGGAATCAGAGCTGGGGAATCAGAGGCGGGGAATCAGATATGGGGAAACAGCTGTGAATCAGAGGCGGGGAAACAGAGGCGGGGAATCAGACATGGGGAATCGGATGCAGGGAATCAGAGGTGGGGAATCAGAGCTGGGGAATCAGAGGCGGGGAATCAGAGTTGGGGCATCAGAGGTGGGGAATTAGATATGGGGAAACAGAGGCGGGGAATCAGAGGCGGGGAAACAGAGGCGGGGAATCAGATATGGGGAATCAGAGGTGGGGACTCAGAGGCCGGGTATCAGATGTGCAGAATCAGAGATGGGGAATCAGAGGCAGGGAATCAGAATCAGAAGCGGGGAATCAGAGGCTGGGAATCGGAGGCCGGGAATCAAATGCTGGGAATAAGAGGCCGGGAATCAGAGGTGGGGAATCAGAGTCCGGGAATCAGAGATGAGGATTCAGAGGCGGGGAATGAGATATGGAGAATCAGAGGCGGGGAATCAGAGCTGGTGAATCAGAGGCAGGGAATCAGAGTTGGGGATTCAGAGGCGGGGAATAAGATATGGGGAAACAGAGGCGGGGAATCAGACGCGGGCAAACAGAGGCGGGGAATTAGATATGGGGAATCAGAGGTGGGGAATCAGAGGTGGTGAATCAGAGATGGGGAATCACAGGCGGGGAATCAGAGGCAGGGAATAGAACGCGGGGAATCAGAGGCAGGGAATCAGAGCTGGGGAATCAGAGGCGGGGAATCAGATATGGGGAAACAGAGGCGGGGAATCAGAGGCGGGGAAACAGAGGCGGGGAATCAGACATGGGGAATCGGATGCGGGGAATCAGAGGCGGGGAATCAGAGCTGGGGAATCAGAGGCGGGGAATCAGAGTTGGGGCATCAGAGGTGGGGAATTAGATATGGGGAAACAGAGGCGGGGAATCAGAGGCGGGGAAACAGAGGCGGGGAATCAGATGTGCGGAATCAGGGATGGGGAATCAGAGGCAGGGAATCAGATGTGCGGAATCAGAGATGGGGAATCAGAGGCAGGGTATCAGAATCAGAAGCGGGGAATCAGAGGCCGGGAATCAGAGGCCGGGAATCAGATGCTGGGAATAAGAGGCCGGGAATCAGAGGTGGGGAATCAGAGTCCGGGAATCAGAGATGGGGATTCAGAGGCGGGGAATGAGATATGGAGAATCAGAGGCGGGGAATCAGAGGCGGGGAAACAGAGGTGGGGATTCAGATACTGGGAATCAGAGGTGGCGAATCAGAGGCAGGGAATCAGATGCGGGGATTCAGAGGCGGGGAATCAGAGCTGGCGAATCAGAGGCGGGGAATCAGAGGTGGGCAATCAGAGCCGGGGAATCAGATATGGGGAATCAGAGGCGGGGAATCAGAGGCGGGGAAATAGAGGCGGGGAATCAGATATGGGGAATCAGAGGCAGGGAATCAGATATGGGGAATCAGAGGCTGGGAATCAGAGGGGGGGAAACCGAGGCGGGGAATAAGATATGGGGAATCAGAGGTGGGGAATCAGGGGCGGGGAATCAGTTGCAGGGAATCAGAGGCGGGGAATCAGAGGCGGGGAATCAGAGGCAGGGAATCAGACACGGGGAATCAGAGGTGGGGAATCAGAGATGGGGAATCAGAGGCGGGGAATCAGAGGCAGGGAATCAGACGCGGGGAATCAGAGGCGGGGAATAAGAGCTGGGGAATCAGAGGTGGGGAATCAGAGTCGTGGAATCAGAGGCAGGGAATCGGATGTGCGGAATCAGAAATGGGGAGTCAGAGGTGGGGAATCAGAGGCGGTGAATCAGAGATGGGGAATCAGAGGCGGGGAATCAGAGGCAGGAAATCAGACACGGGGATTCAGAGGCTGGGAATCAGACGGGGGGAATCAAAGGCGGGGAATCAGAGCTGGTGAATCAGAGGCAGGGAATCAGAGTTGGGGATTCAGAGGCGGGCAATCAGATATGTGGAAACAGAGGAGGGGAATCAGAGGCGGGCAAACAGAGGCGGGGAATTAGATATGGGGAATCAGAGGTGGGGAATCAGAGGTGGTGAATCAGAGATGGGGAATCACAGGCGGGGAATCAGAGGCAGGGAATGGAACGCGGGGAATCAGAGGCAGGGAATCAGAGCTGGGGAATCAGAGGCGGGGAATCAGATATGGGGAAACAGCGGTGAATCAAAGGCGGGGAAACAGAGGCGGGGAATCAGACATGGGGAATCGGATGCAGGGAATCAGAGGTGGGGAATCAGAGCTGGGGAATCAGAGGCGGGGAATCAGAGTTGGGGCATCAGAGGTGGGGAATTAGATATGGGGAAACAGAGGCGGGGAATCAGAGGCGGGGAAACAGAGGCGGGGATTCAGATATGGGGAATCAGAGGTGGGGAATCAGAGGCAGGGAATCAGATGTGCGGAATCAGAGATGGGGAATCAGAGGCAGGGAATCAGAATCAGAAGCGGGGAATTAGAGGCCGGGAATCAGAGGCCGGGAATCGGATGCTGGGAATAAGAGGCCGGGAATCAGAGGTGGGGAATCAGAGTCCGGGAATCAGAGATGGGGATTCAGAGGCGGGGAATGAGATATGGAGAATCAGAGGCGGGGAATCAGAGGCGGGGAAACAGAGGTGTGGAATCAGATATGGGGAATCAGAGGTGGCGAATCAAAGGCGGTGATTTAGAGATGGGGAATCAGAGGCGGGGAATCAGAGGCAGGGAATCAGATGCGGGGAATCAGAGGCGGGGAATCAGAGCTGGCGAATCAGAGGCGGGGAATCAGAGGTGGGCAATCAGAGCCGGGGAATCAGATATGGGGAATCAGAGGCGGGGAATCAGAGGCGGGGAAACAGAGGCGGGGAATCAGATATGGGGAATCAGAGGTGGGGAA
Source organism: Narcine bancroftii (assembly GCF_036971445.1). NCBI lineage: Eukaryota > Metazoa > Chordata > Chondrichthyes > Torpediniformes > Narcinidae > Narcine > Narcine bancroftii. Next base: position 152,565,184 of record NC_091472.1, on the reverse strand, counting down.
TCAGAGGTTGTAAATCAGAGATGGGGAATCAAGGCGGGGAATCAGAGGCAGGGAATCAGACGCGGGGAATAAGAGGCGGGGATTCAGAGCTGGGGAATCAGAGGCGGGGAATCAGAGTTGGGGAATCAGAGGCAGGGAATCAGATATGGGGAACCAGAGGCGGGGAATCAGAGGCGATGAAACAGAGGCGGGGAATCAGATATGGGGAATCAGAAGTGGGGAATCAGGGGCAGGGAATCAGTGGCAGGGAATCAGAGGCGGGGAATCTGAGGCGGGAAATCAGAGGCAGGGAATCAGACACGGGGAATCAGAGGCGGGGAATCAGAGATGGGGAATCAGAGGCGGGGAATCAGAGGCAGGGAATCGGACGCCGGGAATCAGAGGCGGGGAATCAGAGCTGGGGAATCAGAGGCGGGGAATCAGAGTTGGGGAATCAGAGGCGGGGAATCAGATATGGGGAAATAGAGGAGGGGAATCAGATATGGGGAATGAGAGGTGTGGAATCAGAGGTTGGGAATCAGAGGCAGGGAATCAGAGGCGGGGAAACAGAGGCGGGGAATCAGATATGGGGAATCAGAGGTGGCGAATCAAAGGCGGTGAAACAGAGATGCGGAATCAGGGCAGGGAATCAGAGGCAGGGAATCAGAGCTGGGGAAACAGAGGCGGGGAATCAGATATGGGGAATCAGAGGTGGGGAATCAGGGGCGGGGAATCAGTGGCAGGGAATCAGAGCTGGGGGATCAGAGGTGGGGAATCAGATATGGGGAATCAGAGGTGGGGAATCAGGGGCGGGGAATCAGTGGCAGGGAATCAGAGGCCGGGAATAAAAGGCGGGGAATCAGAGCTGGGGAATCAGAGGCCGGGAATCAGAGGCAGGGAAACAGAGGCGGGGAATCAGATATGGGGAATCAGAGGTGGGGAATTAGAGGTTGCGAATAAGAGGCAGGGAATCAGAGGCGGGGAATCAGAGGCGGGGAATCAGAGGCAGGGTATCGGATGTGCGGAATCAGAGATGGGGAATCAGAGGTGGGGATTCAGAGGTGGTGAATCAGAGAAGGGGAATCAGAGGCAGGGAATCAGACGCAGGGAATCAGAGGCGTGGAATCATAGCTGGCGAATTAGAGGAGGGGAATTAAAGTTGGGGAATCAGAGGCGGGGAATCAGATATGGGGAAACAGAGGCGGGGAATCAGAGGCGGGGAAACAGAGGCGGGGAATCATAGGCGGGGAATCAGAGATGGGGAATCAGAGGCGGGGAATCAGAGGCAGGGAATCGGATGCCGGAAATCAGAGGCGGGAAATCAGAGCTGGGGAATCAGAGGCGGGGAATCAGAGCTGGGGAATCAGAGGCGGCGAAGCAGATATGGGGAAAATGAGGCGGGGAATCAGATATGGGGAATCAGAGGCGGGGAATCAGATATGGGGAATCAGAGGCTGGGAATCAGAGCGGGGGAAACAGAGGCGGGGAATAAGATATGGGGAATCAGAGGTTGGGAATCAGTGGTGGGGAATCAGTGGCAGGGAATCAGAGGCGGGGAATCAGAGGCGGGGATTCAGAGGCAGGAAATCAGACACGGGGAATCAGAGGTGGGGAATCAGAGATGGGGAATCAGAGGCGGGGAATCAGAGGCAGGGAATCAGACGCGGGGAATCAGAGGCGGGGAATCAGAGCTGGGGAATCAGAGGTGGGGAATCAGAGTCGGGGAATCAGAGGCAGGGAATCGGATGTGCGGAATCAGAGATGGGGAATCAGAGGTGGGGAATCAGAGGCGGGGAATCAGAGGCAGGAAATCAGACACGGGGATTCAGAGGCTGGGAATCAGACGGGGGGAATCAAAGGCGGGGAATCAGAGCTGGTGAATAAGAGGCAGGGAATAAGAGTTGGGGATTCAGAGGCGGGGAATCAGATATGGGGAAACAGAGGCGGGGAATCAGAGGCGGGCAAACAGAGGCAGGGAATCGGATGTGCGGAATCAGAGATGGGGAATCAGAGGTGGGGAATCAGAGGCGGTGAATCAGAGATGGGGAATCAGAGGCGGGGAATCAGAGGCAGGAAATCAGACACGGGGATTCAGAGGCTGGGAATCAGACGGGGGGAATCAAAGGCGGGGAATCAGAGCTGGTGAATCAGAGGCAGGGAATCAGAGTTGGGGATTCAGAGGCGGGGAATCAGATATGGGGAAACAGAGGTGGGGAATCAGAGGCGGGCAAACAGAGGCGGGGAATTAGATATGGGGAATCAGAGGTGGAGAATCAGAGGTGGTGAATCAGAGATGGGGAATCACAGGCGGGGAATCAGAGGCAGGGAATAGAACGCGAGGAATCAGAGGCAGGGAATCAGAGCTGGGGAATCAGAGGCGGGGAATCAGATATGGGGAAACAGAGGCGGGGAATCAGAGGCGGGGAAACAGAGGCAGGGAATCAGACATGGGGAATCGGATGCGGGGAATCAGATGTGCGGAATCAGAGATGGGGAATCAGAGGCAGGGAATCAGAATCAGAAGCGGGGAATTAGAGGCCGGGAATCAGAGGCCGGGAATCAGATGCTGGGAATAAGAGGCCGGGAATCAGAGGTGGGGAATCAGAGTCCGGGAATCAGAGATGGGGATTCAGAGGCGGGGAATGAGATATGGAGAATCAGAGGCGGGGAATCAGAGGCGGGGAAACAGAGGTGGGGAATCAGATATGGGGAATCAGAGGTGGCGAATCAAAGGCGGTGAATCAGAGATGGGGAAACAGAGGCGGGGAATCAGAGGCGTGGAAACAGAGGTGGGGAATCACATATGGGGAATCAGAGGCGGGGAAACAGAGGCAGGGAAGCAGATATGGGGAATCAGAGGCGAGGAATAAGAGGTGGGGAATCATAGGCAGGGAATCGGATGTGCGGAATCAGAGATGGGGAATCAGAGGCCGGGAATCAGAGGCGGTGAATCAGAGGCAGGGAATCAGACGCGGGGAATCAGAGGTGGGCAATCAGAGGCGGGGAATCAGATATGGGGAATCAGAGGCGGGGAATCAGAGGCGGGGAAACAGAGGCGGGGTATCAGATATGGGGAATCAGAGGTGGGGCATCAGAGGTTGTGAATCACAGATGGCGAATCAGAGGCGGGGAATCAGAGGCAGGGAATCAGACGCGGGGAATCAGAGGCGGGGATTCAGAGCTGGGGAATCAGAGGCGGGGAATCAGAGTTGGGGAATCAGAGGCGGGGAATCAGATATGGGGAATCAGAGGCAGGGAATCAGAGGCAGGAAAACAGAGGCGGGGAATCAGATATTGGGAATCAGAGGTGGGGAATCAGGGGCAGGGAATCAGTGGCAGGGAATCAGACGCGGGGAATCAGAGTCGGGGAATCAGAGGCAGGGAATCAGACACGGGGAATCAGAGGCGGGGAATCAGAGATGGGGAATCAGAGGCGGGGAATCAGAGGCAGGGAATCGGATTCCGGGAATCAGAGGCGGGAAATCAGAGCTGGGGAATCAGAGGCGGGGAATCAGAGTTGGGGAATCAGAGGCGGCGAAGCAGATATGGGGAAATAGAGGAGGGGAATCAGATATGGGGAATCAGAGGCAGGGAATCAGATATGTGGAATCAGAGGCTGGGAATCAGAGGGGGGGAAACAGAGGCGGGGAATAAGATATGGGGAATCAGAGGTGGGGAATCAGGGGCGGGGAATCAGTGGCAGGGAATCAGAGGCGGGGAATCAGAGGCGGGGAATCAGAGGCAGGGAATCAGACACGGGGAATCAGAGGTGGGGAATCAGAGATGGGGAATCAGAGGCAGGGAATCAGAGGCAGGGAATCAGACGCAGGGAATCAGAGGCGGGGAATCAGAGCTGGGGAATCAGAGGCGGGGAATCAGAGGCAGGGAATCAGACGCGGGGAATCAGAGGCGGGGAATCAGAGCTGGGGAATCAGAGGTGGGGAATCAGAGTCAGGGAATCAGAGGCAGGGAATCGGATGTGCGGAATCAGAAATGGGGAATCAGAGGTGGGGAATCATAGGCAGGGAATCGGATGTGCGGAATCAGAGATGGGGAATCAGAGGCCGGGAATCAGAGGTGGTGAACCAGAGATGGGGAATCAGAGGCGGTGAATCAGAGGCAGGGAATCAGACGCGGGGAATCAGAGGTGGGCAATCAGAGGCGGGGAATCAGATATGGGGAATCAGAGGCGGGGAATCAGAGGCGGGGAAACAGAGGCGGGGAATCAGATATGGTGAATCAGAGGTGGGGCATCAGAGGTTGTGAATCACAGATGGGGAATCAGAGGCGGGGAATCAGAGGCAGGGAATCAGACGCGGGGAATCAGAGGCGGGGATTCAGAGCTGGGGAATCAGAGGCGGGGAATCAGAGTTGGGGAATCAGAGGCGGGGAATCAGATATGGGGAATCAGAGGCAGGGAATCAGAGGCAGGAAAACAGAGGCGGGGAATCAGATATTGGGAATCAGAGGTGGGGAATCAGGGGTAGGGAATCAGTGGCAGGGAATCAGACGCGGGGAATCAGAGTCGGGGAATCAGAGGCAGGGAATCAGACACGGGGAATCAGAGGCGGGGAATCAGAGATGGGGAATCAGAGGCGGGGAATCAGAGCTGGGGAATCAGAGGCGGGGAATCAGTGTTGGGGAATCAGAGGCGGCGAAGCAGATATGGGGAAATAGAGGCGGGGAATCAGATATGGGGAATCAGAGGCAGGGAATCAGATATGGGGAATCAGAGGCTGGGAATCAGAGGGGGGGAAACAGAGGCGGGGAATAAGATATGGGGAATCAGAGGTGGGGAATCAGGGGCGGGGAATCAGTGGCAGGGAATCAGAGGCGGGGAATCAGAGGCGGGGAATCAGAGGCAGGGAATCAGACACGGGGAATCAGAGGTGGGGAATCAGAGATGGGGAATCAGAGGCAGGGAATCAGAGGCAGGGAATCAGACGCGGGGAATCAGAGGCGGGGAATCAGAGCTGGGGAATCAGAGGCGGGGAATCAGAGGCAGGGAATAAGACGCGGGGAATCAGAGGCGGGGAATCAGAGCTGGGGAATCAGAGGTGGGGAATCAGAGTCAGGGAATCAGAGGCAGGGAATCGGATGTGCGGAATCAGAAATGGGGAATCAGAAGTGGGGAATCAGAGGCGGTGAATCAGAGATGGGGAATCAGAGGCGGGGAATCTGAGGCAGGAAATCAGACACGGGGATTCAGAGGCTGGGAATCAGACGGGGGGAATCAAAGGCGGGGAATCAGAGCTGGTGAATCAGAGGCAGGGAATCAGAGTTGGGGATTCAGAGGCGGGGAATCATATATGGGGAAACAGAGGCGGGGTATCAGAGGCGGGCAAACAGAGGCGGGGAATTAGATATGGGGAATCAGAGGTGGGGAATCAGAGGTGGTGAATCAGAGATGGGGAATCACAGGCGGGGAATCAGAGGCAGGGAATAGAACGCGGGGAATCAGAGGCAGGGAATCAGAGGCAGGAAAACAGAGGCGGGGAATCAGATATTGGGAATCAGAGGTGGGGAATCAGGGGCAGGGAATCAGTGGCAGGGAATCAGACGCGGGGAATCAGAGTCGGGGAATCAGAGGCAGGGAATCAGACACGGGGAATCAGAGGCGGGGAATCAGAGATGGGGAATCAGAGGCGGGGAATCAGAGGCAGGGAATCGGATTCCGGGAATCAGAGGCGGGAAATCAGAGCTGGGGAATCAGAGGCGGGGAATCAGAGTTGGGGAATCAGAGGCGGCGAAGCAGATATGGGGAAATAGAGGCGGGGAATCAGATATGGGGAATCAGAGGCAGGGAATCAGATATGGGGAATCAGAGGCTGGGAATCAGAGGGGGGGAAACAGAGGCGGGGAATAAGATATGGGGAATCAGAGGTGGGGAATCAGGGGCGGGGAATCAGTGGCAGGGAATCAGAGGCGGGGAATCAGAGGCGGGGAATCAGAGGCAGGGAATCAGACACGGGGAATCAGAGGTGGGGAATCAGAGATGGGGAATCAGAGGCAGGGAATCAGAGGCAGGGAATCAGACGCAGGGAATCAGAGGCGGGGAATCAGAGCTGGGGAATCAGAGGCGGGGAATCAGAGGCAGGGAATCAGACGCGGGGAATCAGAGGCGGGGAATCAGAGCTGGGGAATCAGAGGTGGGGAATCAGAGTCAGGGAATCAGAGGCAGGGAATCGGATGTGCGGAATCAGAAATGGGGAATCAGAGGTGGGGAATCATAGGCAGGGAATCGGATGTGTGGAATCAGAGATGGGGAATCAGAGGCCGGGAATCAGAGGTGGTGAACCAGAGATGGGGAATCAGAGGCGGTGAATCAGAGGCAGGGAATCAGACGCGGGGAATCAGAGGTGGGCAATCAGAGGCGGGGAATCAGATATGGGGAATCAGAGGCGGGGAATCAGAGGCGGGGAAACAGAGGCGGGGAATCAGATATGGGGAATCAGAGGTGGGGCATCAGAGGTTGTGAATCACAGATGGGGAATCAGAGGCGGGGAATCAGAGGCAGGGAATCAGACGCGGGGCATCAGAGGCGGGGATTCAGAGCTGGGGAATCAGAGGCGGGGAATCAGAGTTGGGGAATCAGAGGCGGGGAATCAGATATGGGGAATCAGAGGCAGGGAATCAGAGGCAGGAAAACAGAGGCGGGGAATCAGATATTGGGAATCAGAGGTGGGGAATCAGGGGCAGGGAATCAGTGGCAGGGAATCAGACGCGGGGAATCAGAGTCGGGGAATCAGAGGCAGGGAATCAGACACGGGGAATCAGAGGCGGGGAATCAGAGATGGGGAATCAGAGGCGGGGAATCAGAGGCAGGGAATCGGATTCCGGGAATCAGAGGCGGGAAATCAGAGCTGGGGAATCAGAGGCGGGGAATCAGAGTTGGGGAATCAGAGGCGGCGAAGCAGATATGGGGAAATAGAGGCGGGGAATCAGATATGGGGAATCAGAGGCAGGGAATCAGATATGGGGAATCAGAGGCTGGGAATCAGAGGGGGGGAAACAGAGGCGGGGAATAAGATATGGGGAATCAGAGGTGGGGAATCAGGGGCGGGGAATCAGTGGCAGGGAATCAGAGGCGGGGAATCAGAGGCGGGGAATCAGAGGCAGGGAATCAGACACGGGGAATCAGAGGTGGGGAATCAGAGATGGGGAATCAGAGGCAGGGAATCAGAGGCAGGGAATCAGACGCGGGGAATCAGAGGCGGGGAATCAGAGCTGGGGAATCAGAGGCGGGGAATCAGAGGCAGGGAATCAGACGCGGGGAATCAGAGGCGGGGAATCAGAGCTGGGGAATCAGAGGTGGGGAATCAGAGTCAGGGAATCAGAGGCAGGGAATCGGATGTGCGGAATCAGAAATGGGGAATCAGAGGTGGGGAATCAGAGGCGGTGAATCAGAGATGGGGAATCAGAGGCGGGGAATCTGAGGCAGGAAATCAGACACGGGGATTCAGAGGCTGGGAATCAGACGGGGGGAATCAAAGGCGGGGAATCAGAGCTGGTGAATCAGAGGCAGGGAATCAGAGTTGGGGATTCAGAGGCGGGGAATCATATATGGGGAAACTAAGGCGGGGAATCAGAGGCGGGCAAACAGAGGCGGGGAATTAGATATGGGGAATCAGAGGTGGGGAATCAGAGGTGGTGAATCAGAGATGGGGAATCACAGGCGGGGAATCAGAGGCAGGGAATAGAACGCGGGGAATCAGAGGCAGGGAATCAGAGCTGGGGAATCAGAGGCGGGGAATCAGATATGGTGAAACAGAGGCGGGGAATCAGAGGCGGGGAAACAGAGGCGGGGAATCAGACATGGGGAATCGGATGCGGGGAATCAGAGGCGGGTAATCAGAGCTGGGGAATCAGAGGCGGGGAATCAGAGTTGGGGCATCAGAGGTGGGGAATTAGATATGGGGAAACAGAGGCGGGGAATCAGAGGCGGGGAAACAGAGGCGGGGAATCAGATATGGGGAATCAGAGGTGGGGACTCAGAGGCAGGGAATCAGATGTGCGGAATCAGAGATGGGGAATCAGAGGCAGGGTATCAGAATCAGAAGCGGGGAATCAGAGGCCGGGAATCAGAGGCCGGGAATCAGATGCTGGGAATAAGAGGCCGGGAATCAGAGGTGGGGAATCAGAGTCCGGGAATCAGAGATGGGGATTCAGAGGCGGGGAATGAGATATGGAGAATCAGAGGCGGGGAATCAGAGGCGGGGAAACAGAGGTGGGGATTCAGATATGGGGAATCAGAGGTGGCGAATCAAAGGCGGTGAATCAGACGCGGGGAATCAGAGGCGGGAAATCAGAGCTGGGGAATCAGAGGCGGGGAATCAGAGTTGGGGAATCAGAGGCGGCGAAGCAGATATGGGGAAATAGAGGCGGGGAATCAGATATGGGGAATCAGAGGTGGGGAATCAGGGGCGGGAAATCAGTGGCAGGGAATCAGAGGCGGGGAATCAGAGGCGGGGAATCAGAGGCAGGGAATCAGACACGGGGAATCAGAGGTGGGGTATCAGAGATGGGGAATCAGAGGCGGGGAATCAGAGGCAGGGAATCAGACGCGGGGAATCAGAGGCGGGGAATCAGAGCTGGGGAATCAGAGGCGGGGAATCAGAGGCAGGGAATCAGACGCGGGGTATCAGAGGCGGGGAATCAGAGCTGGGGAATCAGAGGTGGGGAATCAGAGTCGGGGAATCAGAGGCAGGGAATCGGATGTGCGGAATCAGAAATGGGGAATCAGAGGTGGGGAATCAGAGTCGGTGAATCAGAGATGGGGAATCAGAGGCGGGGAATCTGAGGCAGGAAATCAGACACGGGGATTCAGAGGCTGGGAATCAGACGGGGGGAATCAAAGGCGGGGAATCAGAGCTGGTGAATCAGAGGCAGGGAATCAGAGTTGGGGATTCAGAGGCTGGGAATAAGATATGGGGAAACAGAGGCGGGGAATCAGACGCGGGCAAACAGAGGCGGGGAATTAGATATGGGGAATCAGAGGTGGGGAATCAGAGGTGGTGAATCAGAGATGGGGAATCACAGGCGGGGAATCAGAGGCAGGGAATAGAACGCGGGGAATCAGAGGCAGGGAATCAGAGCTGGGGAATCAGAGGCGGGGAATCAGATATGGGGAAACAGAGGCGGGGAATCAGAGGCGGGGAAACAGAGGCGGGGAATCAGACATGGGGAATCGGATGCGGGGAATCAGAGGCGGGGAATCAGAGCTGGGGAATCAGAGGCTGGGAATTAGAGTTGGGGCATCAGAGGTGGGGAATTAGATATGGGGAAACAGAGGCGGGGAATCAGAGGCGAGGAAACAGAGGCGGGGAATCAGATGTGCGGAATCAGAGATGGGGAATCAGAGGCAGGGAATCAGATGTGCGGAATCAGAGATGGGGAATCAGAGGCAGGGTATCAGAATCAGAAGCGGGGAATCAGAGGCCGGGAATCAGAGGCCGGGAATCAGATGCTGGGAATAAGAGGCCGGGAATCAGAGGTGGGGAATCAGAGTCCGGGAATCAGAGATGGGGATTCAGAGGCGGGGAATGAGATATGGAGAATCAGAGGCGGGGAATCAGAGGCGGGGAAACAGAGGTGGGGATTCAGATATGGGGAATCAGATATGGGGAATCAGAGGCAGGGAATCAGATATGGGGAATCAGAGGCTGGGAATCAGAGGGGGGGAAACAGAGGCGGGGAATAAGATATGGGGAATCAGAGGTGGGGAATCAGGGGCGGGGAATCAGTTGCAGGGAATCAGAGGCGGGGAATCAGAGGCGGGGAATCAGAGGCAGGGAATCAGACACGGGGAATCAGAGGTGGGGAATCAGAGATGGGGAAGCAGAGGCGGGGAATCAGAGGCAGGGAATCAGACGCGGGGAATCAGAGGCGGGGAATAAGAGCTGGGGAATCAGAGGTGGGGAATCAGAGTCGTGGAATCAGAGGCAGGGAATCGGATGTGCGGAATCAGAAATGGGGAGTCAGAGGTGGGGAATCAGAGGCGGTGAATCAGAGGCGGTGAATCAGAGATGGGGAATCAGAGGCTGGGAATCAGAGGCAGGAAATCAGACACGGGGATTCAGAGGCTGGGAATCAGACGGGGGGAATCAAAGGCGGGGAATCAGAGCTGGTGAATCAGAGGCAGGGAATCAGAGTTGGGGATTCAGAGGCGGGCAATCAGATATGTGGAAACAGAGGAGGGGAATCAGAGGCGGGCAAACAGAGGCGGGGAATTAGATATGGGGAATCAGAGGTGGGGAATCAGAGGTGGTGAATCAGAGATGGGGAATCACAGGCGGGGAATCAGAGGCAGGGAATGGAACGCGGGGAATCAGAGGCAGGGAATCAGAGCTGGGGAATCAGAGGCGGGGAATCAGATATTGGGAAACAGCTGTGAATCAGAGGCGGGGAAACAGAGGCGGGGAATCAGACATGGGGAATCGGATGCAGGGAATCAGAGGTGGGGAATCAGAGCTGGGGAATCAGAGGCGGGGAATCAGAGTTGGGGCATCAGAGGTGGGGAATTAGATATGGGGAAACAGAGGCGGGGAATCAGAGGCGGGGAAACAGAGGCGGGGAATCAGATATGGGGAATCAGAGGTGGGGACTCAGAGGCCGGGAATCAGATGTGCAGAATCAGAGATGGGGAATCAGAGGCAGTGAATCAGAATCAGAAGCGGGGAATCAGAGGCTGGGAATCGGAGGCCGGGAATCAAATGCTGGGAATAAGAGGCCGGGAATCAGAGGTGGGGAATCAGAGTCCGGGAATCAGAGATGAGGATTCAGAGGCGGGGAATGAGATATGGAGAATCAGAGGCGGGGAATCAGAGGCGGGGAAACAGAGGTGTGGAATCAGATATGGGGAATCAGAGGTGGCGAATCAAAGGCGGTGATTTAGAGATGGGGAATCAGAGGCGGGGAATCAGAGGCAGGGAATCAGATGCGGGGAATCAGAGGCGGGGAATCAGAGCTGGCGAATCAGAGGCGGGGAATCAGAGGTGGGCAATCAGAGCCGGGGAATCAGATATGGGGAATCAGAGGCGGGGAATCAGAGGCGGGGAAACAGAGGCGGGGAATCAGATATGGGGAATCAGAGGTGGGGAATCAGAGGTTGTAAATCAGAGATGGGGAATCAAGGCGGGGAATCAGAGGCAGGGAATCAGACGCGGGGAATAAGAGGCGGGGATTCAGAGCTGGGGAATCAGAGGCGGGGAATCAGAGTTGGGGAATCAGAGGCAGGGAATCAGATATCGGGAACCAGAGGCGGGGAATCAGAGGCGGGGAAACAGAGGCGGGGAATCAGATATGGGGAATCAGAAGTGGGGAATCAGGGGCAGGGAATCAGTGGCAGGGAATCAGAGGCGGGGAATCAGAGGCGGGGAATCAGAGGCAGGGAATCAGACACGGGGAATCAGAGGCGGGGAATCAGAGATAAGGAATCAGAGGTGGGGAATCAGAGGCAGGGAATCGGACGCCGGGAATCAGAGGCGGGGAATCAGAGCTGGGGAATCAGAGGCGGGGAATCAGAGTTGGGGAATCAGAGGCGGGGAATCAGATATGGGGAAATAGAGGCGGGGAATCAGATGTGGGGAATGAGAGGTGTGGAATCAGAGGTTGGGAATCAGAGGCCGGGAATCAGAGATGGGGATTCAGAGGCGGGGAATGAGATATGGAGAATCAGAGGCGGGGAATCAGATGCGGGGAAACAGAGGTGGGGAATCAGATATGGGGAATCAGAGGTGGCGAATCAAAGGCGGTGAATCAGAGATGGGGAAACAGAGGCGGGGAATCAGAGGCGTGGAAACAGAGGTGGGGAATCACATATGGGGAATCAGAGGCGGGGAAACAGAGACAGGGAATCAGATATGGGGAATCAGAGGCGGGGAATCAGAGGTGGGGAATCATAGGCAGGGAATCGGATGTGCGGATTCAGAGATGGGGAATCAGAGGCCGGGAATCAGAGGTGGTGAACCAGAGATGGGGAATCAGAGGCGGTGAATCAGAGGCAGGGAATCAGACGCGGGGAATCAGAGGTGGGCAATCAGAGGCGGGGAATCAGATATGGGGAATCAGAGGCGGGGAATCCGAGGCGGGGAAACAGAGGCGGGGAATCAGATATGGGGAATCAGAGGTGGGGCATCAGAGGTTGTGAATCACAGATGGGGAATCAGAGGCGGGGAATTAGAGGCAGGGAATCAGACGCGAGGAGTCAGAGGCGGGGATTCAGAGCTGGGGAATCAGAGGCGGGGAATCAGAGTTGGGGAATCAGAGGCGGGGAATCAGATATGGGGAATCAGAGGCAGGGAATCAGAGGCAGGAAAACAGAGGCGGGGAATCAGATATGGGGAATCAGAGGTGGGGAATCAGGGGCAGGGAATCAGTGGCAGGGAATCAGGCGCGGGGAATCAGAGTCGGGGAATCAGAGGCAGGGAATCAGACACGGGGAATCAGAGGCGGGGAATCAGAGATGGGGAATCAGAGGTGGGGAATCAGAGGCAGGGAATCGGATGCCGGGAATCAGAGGCGGGAAATCAGAGCTGGGGAATCAGAGGCGGGGAATCAGAGTTGGGGAATCAGAGGCGGCGAAGCAGATATGGGGAAATAGAGGCGGGGAATCAGATATGGGGAATCAGAGGTGGGGAATCAGGGGCGGGGAATCAGTGGCAGGGAATCAGAGGCGGGGAATCAGACACGGGGAATCAGAGGTGGGGAATCAGAGATGGGGAATCAGAGGCGGGGAATCAGAGGCAGGGAATCAGACGCGGGGAATCAGAGGCGGGGAATCAGAGCTGGGGAATCAGAGGCGGGGAATCAGAGGCAGGGAATCAAACGCGGGGAATCAGAGGCGGGGAATCAGAGCTGGGGAATCAGAGGTGGGGAATCAGAGTCGGGGAATCAGAGGCAGGGAATCGGATGTGCGGAATCAGAAATGGGGAATCAGAGGTGGGGAATCAGAGGCGGTGAATCAGAGATGGGGAATCAGAGGCGGGGAATCTGAGGCAGGAAATCAGACACGGGGATTCAGAGGCTGGGAATCAGACGGGGGGAATCAAAGGCGGGGAATCAGAGCTGGTGAATCAGAGGCAGGGAATCAGAGTTGGGGATTCAGAGGCGGAGAATAAGATATGGGGAAACAGAGGCGGGGAATCAGACGCGGGCAAACAGAGGCGGGGAATTAGATATGGGGAATATGAGGTGGGGAATCAGAGGTGGTGAATCAGAGATGGGGAATCACAGGCGGGGAATCAGAGGCAGGGAATAGAACGCGGGGAATCAGAGGCAGGGAATCAGAGCTGGGGAATCAGAGGCGGGGAATCAGATATGGGGAAACAGAGGCGGGGAATCAGAGGCGGGGAAACAGAGGCGGGGAATCAGACATGGGGAATCGGATGCGGGGAATCAGAGGCGGGGAATCAGAGCTGGGGAATCAGAGGCGGGGAATCAGAGTTGGGGCATCAGAGGTGGGGAATTAGATATGGGGAAACAGAGGCGGGGAATCAGAGGCGGGGAAACAGAGGCGGGGAATAAGATGTGCGGAATCAGAGATGGGGAATCAGAGGCAGGGAATCAGAGTTGGGGAATCAGAGGCGGGGAATCAGATATGGGGAATCAGAGACAGGGAATCAGAGGCAGGAAAACAGAGGCGGGGAATCAGATATGGGGAATCAGAGGTGGGCAATCAGGGGCAGGGAATCAGTGGCAGGGAATCAGGCGCGGGGAATCAGAGTCGGGGAATCAGAGGCAGGGAATCAGACACGGGGAATCAGAGGCGGGGAATCAGAGATGGGGAATCAGAGGTGGGGAATCAGAGGCAGGGAATCGGATGCCGGGAATCAGAGGCGGGAAATCAGAGCTGGGGAATCAGAGGCGGGGAATCAGAGTTGGGGAATCAGAGGCGGCGAAGCAGATATGGGATAATAGAGGCGGGGAATCAGATATGGGGAATCAGAGGTGGGGAATCAGGGGCGGGGAATCAGTGGCAGGGAATCAGAGGCGGGTAATCAGAGGCGGGGAATCAGAGGCAGGGAATCAGAAACGGGGAATCAGAGGTGGGGAATCAGAGATGGGGAATCAGAGGCGGGGAATCAGAGGCAGGGAATCAGACGCGGGGAATCAGAGGCGGGGAATCAGAGCTGGGGAATCAGAGGCGGGGAATCAGAGGCAGGGAATCAGACGCGGGGAATCAGAGGCGGGGAATCAGAGCTGGGGAATCAGAGGTGGGGAATCAGAGTCGGGGAATCAGAGGCAGGGAATCGGATGTGCGGAATCAGAAATGGGGAATCAGAGGTGGGGAATCAGAGGCGGTGAATCAGAGATGGGGAATCAGAGGCGGGGAATCTGAGGCAGGAAATCAGACACGGGGATTCAGAGGCTGGGAATCAGACGGGGGGAATCAAAGGTGGGGAATCAGAGCTGGTGAATCAGAGGCAGGGAATCAGAGTTGGGGATTCAGAGGCGGGGAATAAGATATGGGGAAACAGAGGCGGGGAATCAGACGCGGGCAAACAGAGGCGGGGAATTAGATATGGGGAATCAGAGGTGGGGAATCAGAGGTGGTGAATCAGAGATGGGGAATCACAGGCGGGGAATCAGAGGCAGGGAATAGAACGCGGGGAATCAGAGGCAGGGAATCAGAGCTGGGGAATCAGAGGCGGGGAATCAGATATGGGGAAACAGAGGCGGGGAATCAGAGGCGGGGAAACAGAGGCGGGGAATCAGACATGGGGAATCGGATGCGGGGAATCAGAGGCGGGGAATCAGAGCTGGGGAATCAGAGGCGGGGAATCAGAGTTGGGGCATCAGAGGTGGGGAATTAGATATGGGGAAACAGAGGCGGGGAATCAGAGGCGGGGAAACAGAGGCGGGGAATCAGATGTGCGGAATCAGGGATGGGGAATCAGAGGCAGGGAATCAGATGTGCGGAATCAGAGATGGGGAATCAGAGGCAGGGTATCAGAATCAGAAGCGGGGAATCAGAGGCCGGGAATCAGAGGCCGGGAATCAGATGCTGGGAATAAGAGGCCGGGAATCAGAGGTGGGGAATCAGAGTCCGGGAATCAGAGATGGGGATTCAGAGGCGGGGAATGAGATATGGAGAATCAGAGGCGGGGAATCAGAGGCGGGGAAACAGAGGTGGGGATTCAGATATGGGGAATCAGAGGTGGCGAATCAGAGGCAGGGAATCAGATGCGGGGATTCAGAGGCGGGGAATCAGAGCTGGCGAATCAGAGGCGGGGAATCAGAGGTGGGCAATCAGAGCCGGGGAATCAGATATGGGGAATCAGAGGCGGGGAATCAGAGGCGGGGAAATAGAGGCGGGGAATCAGATATGGGGAATCAGAGGCAGGGAATCAGATATGGGGAATCAGAGGCTGGGAATCAGAGGGGGGGAAACCGAGGCGGGGAATAAGATATGGGGAATCAGAGGTGGGGAATCAGGGGCGGGGAATCAGTTGCAGGGAATCAGAGGCGGGGAATCAGAGGCGGGGAATCAGAGGCAGGGAATCAGACACGGGGAATCAGAGGTGGGGAATCAGAGATGGGGAATCAGAGGCGGGGAATCAGAGGCAGGGAATCAGACGCGGGGAATCAGAGGCGGGGAATAAGAGCTGGGGAATCAGAGGTGGGGAATCAGAGTCGTGGAATCAGAGGCAGGGAATCGGATGTGCGGAATCAGAAATGGGGAGTCAGAGGTGGGGAATCAGAGGCGGTGAATCAGAGATGGGGAATCAGAGGCGGGGAATCAGAGGCAGGAAATCAGACACGGGGATTCAGAGGCTGGGAATCAGACGGGGGGAATCAAAGGCGGGGAATCAGAGCTGGTGAATCAGAGGCAGGGAATCAGAGTTGGGGATTCAGAGGCGGGCAATCAGATATGTGGAAACAGAGGAGGGGAATCAGAGGCGGGCAAACAGAGGCGGGGAATTAGATATGGGGAATCAGAGGTGGGGAATCAGAGGTGGTGAATCAGAGATGGGGAATCACAGGCGGGGAATCAGAGGCAGGGAATGGAACGCGGGGAATCAGAGGCAGGGAATCAGAGCTGGGGAATCAGAGGCGGGGAATCAGATATGGGGAAACAGCGGTGAATCAAAGGCGGGGAAACAGAGGCGGGGAATCAGACATGGGGAATCGGATGCAGGGAATCAGAGGTGGGGAATCAGAGCTGGGGAATCAGAGGCGGGGAATCAGAGTTGGGGCATCAGAGGTGGGGAATTAGATATGGGGAAACAGAGGCGGGGAATCAGAGGCGGGGAAACAGAGGCGGGGATTCAGATATTGGGAATCAGAGGTGGGGAATCAGAGGCAGGGAATCAGATGTGCGGAATCAGAGATGGGGAATCAGAGGCAGGGAATCAGAATCAGAAGCGGGGAATTAGAGGCCGGGAATCAGAGGCCGGGAATCGGATGCTGGGAATAAGAGGCCGGGAATAAGAGGTGGGGAATCAGAGTCCGGGAATCAGAGATGGGGATTCAGAGGCAGGGAATGAGATATGGAGAATCAGAGGCGGGGAATCAGAGGCGGGGAAACAGAGGTGTGGAATCAGATATGGGGAATCAGAGGTGGCGAATCAAAGGCGGTGATTTAGAGATGGGGAATCAGAGGCGGGGAATCAGAGGCAGGGAATCAGATGCGGGGAATCAGAGGCGGGGAATCAGAGCTGGCGAATCAGAGGCGGGGAATCAGAGGTGGGCAATCAGAGCCGGGGAATCAGATATGGGGAATCAGAGGCGTGGAATCAGAGGCGGGGAAACAGAGGCGGGGAATCATATATGGGGAATCAGAGGTGGGGAATCAGAGGTTGTAAATCAGAGATGGGGAATCAAGGCGGGGAATCAGAGGCAGGGAATCAGACGCGGGGAATAAGAGGCGGGGATTCAGAGCTGGGGAATCAGAGGCGGGGAATCAGAGTTGGGGAATCAGAGGCAGGGAATCAGATATGGGGAACCAGAGGCGGGGAATCAGAGGCGGGGAAACAGAGGCGGGGAATCAGATATGGGGAATCAGAAGTGGGGAATCAGGGGCAGGGAATCAGTGGCAGGGAATCAGAGGCGGGGAATCAGAGGCGGGGAATCAGAGGCAGGGAATCAGACACGGGGAATCAGAGGCGGGGAATCAGAGATGGGGAATCAGAGGCGGGGAATCAGAGGCAGGGAATCGGACGCCGGGAATCAGAGGCGGGGAATCAGAGCTGGGGAATCAGAGGCGGGGAATCAGAGTTGGGGAATCAGAGGCGGGGAATCAGATATGGGGAAATAGAGGAGGGGAATCAGATATGGGGAATGAGAGGTGTGGAATCAGAGGTTGGGAATCAGAGGCAGGGAATCAGAGGCGGGGAAACAGAAGCGGGGAATCAGATATGGGGAATCAGAGGTGGCGAATCAAAGGCGGTGAAACAGAGATGGGGAATCAGGGCAGGGAATCAGAGGCAGGGAATCAGAGCTGGGGAAACAGAGGCGGGGAATCAGATATGGGGAATCAGAGGTGGGGAATCAGGGGCGGGGAATCAGTGGCAGGGAATCAGAGCTGGGGGATCAGAGGTGGGGAATCAGATATGGGGAATCAGAGGTGGGGAATCAGGGGCGGGGAATCAGTGGCAGGGAATCAGAGGCCGGGAATAAAAGGCGGGGAATCAGAGCTGGGGAATCAGAGGCCGGGAATCAGAGGCAGGGAAACAGAGGCGGGGAATCAGATATGGGGAATCAGAGGTGGGGAATTAGAGGTTGCGAATAAGAGGCAGGGAATCAGAGGCGGGGAATCAGAGGCGGGGAATCAGAGGCAGGGTATCGGATGTGCTGAATCAGAGATGGGGAATCAGAGGTGGGGATTCAGAGGTGGTGAATCAGAGAAGGGGAATCAGAGGCAGGGAATCAGACGCAGGGAATCAGAGGCGTGGAATCATAGCTGGCGAATTAGAGGAGGGGAATTAAAGTTGGGGAATCAGAGGCGGGGAATCAGATATGGGGAAACAGAGGCGGGGAATCAGAGGCGGGGAAACAGAGGCGGGGAATCATAGGCGGGGAATCAGAGATGGGGAATCAGAGGCGGGGAATCAGAGGCAGGGAATCGGATGCCGGAAATCAGAGGCGGGAAATCAGAGCTGGGGAATCAGAGGCGGGGAATCAGAGCTGGGGAATCAGAGGCGGCGAAGCAGATATGGGGAAAATGAGGCGGGGAATCAGATATGGGGAATCAGAGGCGGGGAATCAGATATGGGGAATCAGAGGCTGGGAATCAGAGCGGGGGAAACAGAGGCGGGGAATAAGATATGGGGAATCAGAGGTGGGGAATCAGTGGTGGGGAATCAGTGGCAGGGAATCAGAGGCGGGGAATCAGAGGCGGGGATTCAGAGGCAGGAAATCAGACACGGGGAATCAGAGGTGGGGAATCAGAGATGGGGAATCAGAGGCGGGGAATCAGAGGCAGGGAATCAGACGCGGGGAATCAGAGGCGGGGAATCAGAGCTGGGGAATCAGAGGTGGGGAATCAGAGTCGGGGAATCAGAGGCAGGGAATCGGATGTGCGGAATCAGAGATGGGGAATCAGAGGTGGGGAATCAGAGGCGGGGAATCAGAGGCAGGAAATCAGACACGGGGATTCAGAGGCTGGGAATCAGACGGGGGGAATCAAAGGCGGGGAATCAGAGCTGGTGAATAAGAGGCAGGGAATAAGAGTTGGGGATTCAGAGGCGGGGAATCAGATATGGGGAAACAGAGGCGGGGAATCAGAGGCGGGCAAACAGAGGCAGGGAATCGGATGTGCGGAATCAGAGATGGGGAATCAGAGGTGGGGAATCAGAGGCGGTGAATCAGAGATGGGGAATCAGAGGCGGGGAATCAGAGGCAGGAAATCAGACACGGGGATTCAGAGGCTGGGAATCAGACGGGGGGAATCAAAGGCGGGGAATCAGAGCTGGTGAATCAGAGGCAGGGAATCAGAGTTGGGGATTCAGAGGCGGGGAATCAGATATGGGGAAACAGAGGCGGGGAATCAGAGGCGGGCAAACAGAGGCGGGGAATTAGATATGGGGAATCAGAGGTGGAGAATCAGAGGTGGTGAATCAGAGATGGGGAATCACAGGCGGGGAATCAGAGGCAGGGAATAGAACGCGAGGAATCAGAGGCAGGGAATCAGAGCTGGGGAATCAGAGGCGGGGAATCAGATATGGGGAAACAGAGGCGGGGAATCAGAGGCGGGGAAACAGAGGCAGGGAATCAGACATGGGGAATCGGATGCGGGGAATCAGATGTGCGGAATCAGAGATGGGGAATCAGAGGCAGGGAATCAGAATCAGAAGCGGGGAATTAGAGGCCGGGAATCAGAGGCCGGGAATCAGATGCTGGGAATAAGAGGCCGGGAATCAGAGGTGGGGAATCAGAGTCCGGGAATCAGAGATGGGGATTCAGAGGCGGGGAATGAGATATGGAGAATCAGAGGCGGGGAATCAGAGGCGGGGAAACAGAGGTGGGGAATCAGATATGGGGAATCAGAGGTGGCGAATCAAAGGCGGTGAATCAGAGATGGGGAAACAGAGGCGGGGAATCAGAGGCGTGGAAACAGAGGTGGGGAATCACATATGGGGAATCAGAGGCGGGGAAACAGAGGCAGGGAAGCAGATATGGGGAATCAGAGGCGAGGAATCAGAGGTGGGGAATCATAGGCAGGGAATCGGATGTGCGGAATCAGAGATGGGGAATCAGAGGCCGGGAATCAGAGGCGGTGAATCAGAGGCAGGGAATCAGACGCGGGGAATCAGAGGTGGGCAATCAGAGGCAGGGAATCAGATATGGGGAATCAGAGGCGGGGAATCAGAGGCGGGGAAACAGAGGCGGGGAATCAGATATGGGGAATCAGAGGTGGGGCATCAGAGGTTGTGAATCACAGATGGGGAATCAGAGGCGGGGAATCAGAGGCAGGGAATCAGACGCGGGGAATCAGAGGCGGGGATTCAGAGCTGGGGAATCAGAGGCGGGGAATCAGAGTTGGGGAATCAGAGGCGGGGAATCAGATATGGGGAATCAGAGGCAGGGAATCAGAGGCAGGAAAACAGAGGCGGGGAATCAGATATTGGGAATCAGAGGTGGGGAATCAGGGGCAGGGAATCAGTGGCAGGGAATCAGACGCGGGGAATCAGAGTCGGGGAATCAGAGGCAGGGAATCAGACACGGGGAATCAGAGGCGGGGAATCAGAGATGGGGAATCAGAGGCGGGGAATCAGAGGCAGGGAATCGGATTCCGGGAATCAGAGGCGGGAAATCAGAGCTGGGGAATCAGAGGCGGGGAATCAGAGTTGGGGAATCAGAGGCGGCGAAGCAGATATGGGGAAATAGAGGCGGGGAATCAGATATGGGGAATCAGAGGCAGGGAATCAGATATGGGGAATCAGAGGCTGGGAATCAGAGGGGGGGAAACAGAGGCGGGGAATAAGATATGGGGAATCAGAGGTGGGGAATCAGGGGCGGGGAATCAGTGGCAGGGAATCAGAGGCGGGGAATCAGAGGCGGGGAATCAGAGGCAGGGAATCAGACACGGGGAATCAGAGGTGGGGAATCACAGATGGGGAATCAGAGGCAGGGAATCAGAGGCAGGGAATCAGACGCAGGGAATCAGAGGCGGGGAATCAGAGCTGGGGAATCAGAGGCGGGGAATCAGAGGCAGGGAATCAGACGCGGGGAATCAGAGGCGGGGAATCAGAGCTGGGGAATCAGAGGTGGGGAATCAGAGTCAGGGAATCAGAGGCAGGGAATCGGATGTGCGGAATCAGAAATGGGGAATCAGAGGTGGGGAATCATAGGCAGGGAATCGGATGTGCGGAATCAGAGATGGGGAATCAGAGGCCGGGAATCAGAGGTGGTGAACCAGAGATGGGGAATCAGAGGCGGTGAATCAGAGGCAGGGAATCAGACGCGGGGAATCAGAGGTGGGCAATCAGAGGCGGGGAATCAGATATGGGGAATCAGAGGCGGGGAATCAGAGGCGGGGAAACAGAGGCGGGGAATCAGATATGGGGAATCAGAGGTGGGGCATCAGAGGTTGTGAATCACAGATGGGGAATCAGAGGCGGGGAATCAGAGGCAGGGAATCAGACGCGGGGAATCAGAGGCGGGGATTCAGAGCTGGGGAATCAGAGGCGGGGAATCAGAGTTGGGGAATCAGAGGCGGGGAATCAGATATGGGGAATCAGAGGCAGGGAATCAGAGGCAGGAAAACAGAGGCGGGGAATCATATATTGGGAATCAGAGGTGGGGAATCAGGGGCAGGGAATCAGTGGCAGGGAATCAGACGCGGGGAATCAGAGTCGGGGAATCAGAGGCAGGGAATCAGACACGGGGAATCAGAGGCGGGGAATCAGAGATGGGGAATCAGAGGCGGGGAATCAGAGGCAGGGAATCGGATTCCGGGAATCAGAGGCGGGAAATCAGAGCTGGGGAATCAGAGGCGGGGAATCAGTGTTGGGGAATCAGAGGCGGCGAAGCAGATATGGGGAAATAGAGGCGGGGAATCAGATATGGGGAATCAGAGGCAGGGAATCAGATATGGGGAATCAGAGGCTGGGAATCAGAGGGGGGGAAACAGAGGCGGGGAATAAGATATGGGGAATCAGAGGTGGGGAATCAGGGGCGGGGAATCAGTGGCAGGGAATCAGAGGCGGGGAATCAGAGGCGGGGAATCAGAGGCAGGGAATCAGACACGGGGAATCAGAGGTGGGGAATCAGAGATGGGGAATCAGAGGCAGGGAATCAGAGGCAGGGAATCAGACGCGGGGAATCAGAGGCGGGGAATCAGAGCTGGGGAATCAGAGGCGGGGAATCAGAGGCAGGGAATAAGACGCGGGGAATCAGAGGCGGGGAATCAGAGCTGGGGAATCAGAGGTGGGGAATCAGAGGCGGGGAATCAGAGTTGGGGAATCAGAGGCAGGGAATCAGATATCGGGAACCAGAGGCGGGGAATCAGAGGCGGGGAAACAGAGGCGGGGAATCAGATATGGGGAATCAGAAGTGGGGAATCAGGGGCAGGGAATCAGTGGCAGGGAATCAGAGGCGGGGAATCAGAGGCGGGGAATCAGAGGCAGGGAATCAGACACGGGGAATCAGAGGCGGGGAATCAGAGATAAGGAATCAGAGGTGGGGAATCAGAGGCAGGGAATCGGACGCCGGGAATCAGAGGCGGGGAATCAGAACTGGGGAATCAGAGGCGGGGAATCAGAGTTGGGGAATCAGAGGCGGGGAATCAGATATGGGGAAATAGAGGCGGGGAATCAGATGTGGGGAATGAGAGGTGTGGAATCAGAGGTTGGGAATCAGAGGCCGGGAATCAGAGATGGGGATTCAGAGGCGGGGAATGAGATATGGAGAATCAGAGGCGGGGAATCAGAGGCGGGGAAACAGAGGTGGGGAATCAGATATGGGGAATCAGAGGTGGCGAATCAAAGGCGGTGAATCAGAGATGGGGAAACAGAGGCGGGGAATCAGAGGCGTGGAAACAGTGGTGGGGAATCACATATGGGGAATCAGAGGCGGGGAAACAGAGACAGGGAATCAGATATGGGGAATCAGAGGCGGGGAATCAGAGGTGGGGAATCATAGGCAGGGAATCGGATGTGCGGATTCAGAGATGGGGAATCAGAGGCCGGGAATCAGAGGTGGTGAACCAGAGATGGGGAATCAGAGGCGGTGAATCATAGGCAGGGAATCAGACGCGGGGAATCAGAGGTGGGCAATCAGAGGCGGGGAATCAGATATGGGGAATCAGAGGCGGGGAATCAGAGGCGGGGAAACAGAGGCGGGGAATCAGATATGGGGAATCAGAGGTGGGGCATCAGAGGTTGTGAATCACAGATGGGGAATC
Organism: Narcine bancroftii; assembly: GCF_036971445.1. NCBI lineage: Eukaryota > Metazoa > Chordata > Chondrichthyes > Torpediniformes > Narcinidae > Narcine > Narcine bancroftii. The sequence continues at coordinate 152,542,359 of NC_091472.1, read as the reverse complement.
AGAGGCGGGGAATTAGAGGCAGGGAATCAGACGCGAGGAGTCAGAGGCGGGGATTCAGAGCTGGGGAATCAGAGGCGGGGAATCAGAGTTGGGGAATCAGAGGCGGGGAATCAGATATGGGGAATCAGAGGCAGGGAATCAGAGGCAGGAAAACAGAGGCGGGGAATCAGATATGGGGAATCAGAGGTGGGGAATCAGGGGCAGGGAATCAGTGGCAGGGAATCAGGCGCGGGGAATCAGAGTCGGGGAATCAGAGGCAGGGAATCAGACACGGGGAATCAGAGGCGGGGAATCAGAGATGGGGAATCAGAGGTGGGGAATCAGAGGCAGGGAATCGGATGCCGGGAATCAGAGGCGGGAAATCAGAGCTGGGGAATCAGAGGCGGGGAATCAGAGTTGGGGAATCAGAGGCGGCGAAGCAGATATGGGGAAATAGAGGCGGGGAATCAGATATGGGGAATCAGAGGTGGGGAATCAGGGGCGGGGAATCAGTGGCAGGGAATCAGAGGCGGGGAATCAGACACGGGGAATCAGAGGTGGGGAATCAGAGATGGGGAATCAGAGGCGGGGAATCAGAGGCAGGGAATCAGACGCGGGGAATCAGAGGCGGGGTATCAGAGCTGGGGAATCAGAGGCGGGGAATCAGAGGCAGGGAATCAAACGCGGGGAATCAGAGGCGGGGTATCAGAGCTGGGGAATCAGAGGTGGGGAATCAGAGTCGGGGAATCAGAGGCAGGGAATCGGATGTGCGGAATCAGAAATGGGGAATCAGAGGTGGGGAATCAGAGGCGGTGAATCAGAGATGGGGAATCAGAGGCGGGGAATCTGAGGCAGGAAATCAGACACGGGGATTCAGAGGCTGGGAATCAGACGGGGGGAATCAAAGGCGGGGAATCAGAGCTGGTGAATCAGAGGCAGGGAATCAGAGTTGGGGATTCAGAGGCGGAGAATAAGATATGGGGAAACAGAGGCGGGGAATCAGACGCGGGCAAACAGAGGCGGGGAATTAGATATGGGGAATATGAGGTGGGGAATCAGAGGTGGTGAATCAGAGATGGGGAATCACAGGCGGGGAATCAGAGGCAGGGAATAGAACGCGGGGAATCAGAGGCAGGGAATCAGAGCTGGGGAATCAGAGGCGGGGAATCAGATATGGGGAAACAGAGGCGGGGAATCAGAGGCGGGGAAACAGAGGCGGGGAATCAGACATGGGGAATCGGATGCGGGGAATCAGAGGCGGGGAATCAGAGCTGGGGAATCAGAGGCGGGGAATCAGAGTTGGGGTATCAGAGGTGGGGAATTAGATATGGGGAAACAGAGGCGGGGAATCAGAGGCGGGGAAACAGAGGCGGGGAATAAGATGTGCGGAATCAGAGATGGGGAATCAGAGGCAGGGAATCAGAGTTGGGGAATCAGAGGCGGGGAATCAGATATGGGGAATCAGAGACAGGGAATCAGAGGCAGGAAAACAGAGGCGGGGAATCAGATATGGGGAATCAGAGGTGGGCAATCAGGGGCAGGGAATCAGTGGCAGGGAATCAGGCGCGGGGAATCAGAGTCGGGGAATCAGAGGCAGGGAATCAGACACGGGGAATCAGAGGCGGGGAATCAGAGATGGGGAATCAGAGGTGGGGAATCAGAGGCAGGGAATCGGATGCCGGGAATCAGAGGAGGGAAATCAGAGCTGGGGAATCAGAGGCGGGGAATCAGAGTTGGGGAATCAGAGGCGGCGAAGCAGATATGGGATAATAGAGGCGGGGAATCAGATATGGGGAATCAGAGGTGGGGAATCAGGGGCGGGGAATCAGTGGCAGGGAATCAGAGGCGGGTAATCAGAGGCGGGGAATCAGAGGCAGGGAATCAGAAACGGGGAATCAGAGGTGGGGAATCAGAGATGGGGAATCAGAGGCGGGGAATCAGAGGCAGGGAATCAGACGCGGGGAATCAGAGGCGGGGAATAAGATATGGGGAATCAGAGGTGGGGAATCAGGGGCGGGGAATCAGTTGCAGGGAATCAGAGGCGGGGAATCAGAGGCGGGGAATCAGAGGCAGGGAATCAGAGGTGGTGAATCAGAGATGGGGAATCACAGGCGGGGAATCAGAGGCAGGGAATGGAACGCGGGGAATCAGAGGCAGGGAATCAGAGCTGGGGAATCAGAGGCGGGGAATCAGATATGGGGAAACAGCGGTGAATCAAAGGCGGGGAAACAGAGGCGGGGAATCAGACATGGGGAATCGGATGCAGGGAATCAGAGGTGGGGAATCAGAGCTGGGGAATCAGAGGCGGGGAATCAGAGTTGGGGCATCAGAGGTGGGGAATTAGATATGGGGAAACAGAGGCGGGGAATCAGAGGCGGGGAAACAGAGGCGGGGATTCAGATATGGGGAATCAGAGGTGGGGGATCAGAGGCAGGGAATCAGATGTGCGGAATCAGAGATGGGGAATCAGAGGCAGGGAATCAGAATCAGAAGCGGGGAATTAGAGGCCGGGAATCAGAGGCCGGGAATCGGATGCTGGGAATAAGAGGCCGGGAATCAGAGGTGGGGAATCAGAGTCCGGGAATCAGAGATGGGGATTCAGAGGCGGGGAATGAGATATGGAGAATCAGAGGCGGGGAATCAGAGGCGGGGAAACAGAGGTGTGGAATCAGATATGGGGAATCAGAGGTGGCGAATCAAAGGCGGTGATTTAGAGATGGGGAATCAGAGGCGGGGAATCAGAGGCAGGGAATCAGATGCGGGGAATCAGAGGCGGGGAATCAGAGCTGGCGAATCAGAGGCGGGGAATCAGAGGTGGGCAATCAGAGCCGGGGAATCAGATATGGGGAATCAGAGGCGGGGAATCAGAGGCGGGGAAACAGAGGCGGGGAATCAGATATGGGGAATCAGAGGTGGGGAATCAGAGGTTGTAAATCAGAGATGGGGAATCAAGGCGGGGAATCAGAGGCAGGGAATCAGACGCGGGGAATAAGAGGCGGGGATTCAGAGCTGGGGAATCAGAGGCGGGGAATCAGAGTTGGGGAATCAGAGGCAGGGAATCAGATATGGGGAACCAGAGGCGGGGAATCAGAGGCGGGGAAACAGAGGCGGGGAATCAGATATGGGGAATCAGAAGTGGGGAATCAGGGGCAGGGAATCAGTGGCAGGGAATCAGAGGCGGGGAATCAGAGGCGGGGAATCAGAGGCAGGGAATCAGACACGGGGAATCAGAGGCGGGGAATCAGAGATGGGGAATCAGAGGCGGGGAATCAGAGGCAGGGAATCGGACGCCGGGAATCAGAGGCGGGGAATCAGAGCTGGGGAATCAGAGGCGGGGAATCAGAGTTGGGGAATCAGAGGCGGGGAATCAGATATGGGGAAATAGAGGAGGGGAATCAGATATGGGGAATGAGAGGTGTGGAATCAGAGGTTGGGAATCAGAGGCAGGGAATAAGAGGCCGGGAATCAGAGGTGGGGAATCAGAGTCCGGGAATCAGAGATGGGGATTCAGAGGCGGGGAATGAGATATGGAGAATCAGAGGCGGGGAATCAGAGGCGGGGAAACAGAGGTGGGGATTCAGATATGGGGAATCAGAGGTGGCGAATCAGAGGCAGGGAATCAGATGCGGGGATTCAGAGGCGGGGAATCAGAGCTGGCGAATCAGAGGCGGGGAATCAGAGGTGGGCAATCAGAGCCGGGGAATCAGATATGGGGAATCAGAGGCGGGGAATCAGAGGCGGGGAAATAGAGGCGGGGAATCAGATATGGGGAATCAGAGGCAGGGAATCAGATATGGGGAATCAGAGGCTGGGAATCAGAGGGGGGGAAACCGAGGCGGGGAATAAGATATGGGGAATCAGAGGTGGGGAATCAGGGGCGGGGAATCAGTTGCAGGGAATCAGAGGCGGGGAATCAGAGGCGGGGAATCAGAGGCAGGGAATCAGACACGGGGAATCAGAGGTGGGGAATCAGAGATGGGGAATCAGAGGCGGGGAATCAGAGGCAGGGAATCAGACGCGGGGAATCAGAGGCGGGGAATCAGAGCTGGGGAATCAGAGGTGGGGAATCAGAGTCGGGGAATCAGAGGCAGGGAATCGGATGTGCGGAATCAGAAATGGGGAATCAGAGGTGGGGAATCAGAGGCGGTGAATCAGAGATGGGGAATCAGAGGCGGGGAATCTGAGGCAGGAAATCAGACACGGGGATTCAGAGGCTGGGAATCAGACGGGGGGAATCAAAGGCGGGGAATCAGAGCTGGTGAATCAGAGGCAGGGAATCAGAGTTGGGGATTCAGAGGCGGGGAATAAGATATGGGGAAACAGAGGCGGGGAATCAGACGCGGGCAAACAGAGGCGGGGAATTAGATATGGGGAATCAGAGGTGGGGAATCAGAGGTGGTGAATCAGAGATGGGGAATCACAGGCGGGGAATCAGAGGCAGGGAATAGAACGCGGGGAATCAGAGGCAGGGAATCAGAGCTGGGGAATCAGAGGCGGGGAATCAGATATGGGGAAACAGAGGCGGGGAATCAGAGGCGGGGAAACAGAGGCGGGGAATCAGACATGGGGAATCGGATGCGGGGAATCAGAGGCGGGGAATCAGAGCTGGGGAATCAGAGGCGGGGAATCAGAGTTGGGGCATCAGAGGTGGGGAATTAGATATGGGGAAACAGAGGCGGGGAATCAGAGGCGGGGAAACAGAGGCGGGGAATCAGATGTGCGGAATCAGGGATGGGGAATCAGAGGCAGGGAATCAGATGTGCGGAATCAGAGATGGGGAATCAGAGGCAGGGTATCAGAATCAGAAGCGGGGAATCAGAGGCCGGGAATCAGAGGCCGGGAATCAGATGCTGGGAATAAGAGGCCGGGAATCAGAGGTGGGGAATCAGAGTCCGGGAATCAGAGATGGGGATTCAGAGGCGGGGAATGAGATATGGAGAATCAGAGGCGGGGAATCAGAGGCGGGGAAACAGAGGTGGGGATTCAGATATGGGGAATCAGAGGTGGCGAATCAGAGGCAGGGAATCAGATGCGGGGATTCAGAGGCGGGGAATCAGAGCTGGCGAATCAGAGGCGGGGAATCAGAGGTGGGCAATCAGAGCCGGGGAATCAGATATGGGGAATCAGAGGCGGGGAATCAGAGGCGGGGAAATAGAGGCGGGGAATCAGATATGGGGAATCAGAGGCAGGGAATCAGATATGGGGAATCAGAGGCTGGGAATCAGAGGGGGGGAAACCGAGGCGGGGAATAAGATATGGGGAATCAGAGGTGGGGAATCAGGGGCGGGGAATCAGTTGCAGGGAATCAGAGGCGGGGAATCAGAGGCGGGGAATCAGAGGCAGGGAATCAGACACGGGGAATCAGAGGTGGGGAATCAGAGATGGGGAATCAGAGGCGGGGAATCAGAGGCAGGGAATCAGACACGGGGAATCAGAGGCGGGGAATAAGAGCTGGGGAATCAGAGGTGGGGAATCAGAGTCGTGGAATCAGAGGCAGGGAATCGGATGTGCGGAATCAGAAATGGGGAGTCAGAGGTGGGGAATCAGAGGCGGTGAATCAGAGATGGGGAATCAGAGGCGGGGAATCAGAGGCAGGAAATCAGACACGGGGATTCAGAGGCTGGGAATCAGACGGGGGGAATCAAAGGCGGGGAATCAGAGCTGGTGAATCAGAGGCAGGGAATCAGAGTTGGGGATTCAGAGGCGGGCAATCAGATATGTGGAAACAGAGGAGGGGAATCAGAGGCGGGCAAACAGAGGCGGGGAATTAGATATGGGGAATCAGAGGTGGGGAATCAGAGGTGGTGAATCAGAGATGGGGAATCACAGGCGGGGAATCAGAGGCAGGGAATGGAACGCGGGGAATCAGAGGCAGGGAATCAGAGCTGGGGAATCAGAGGCGGGGAATCAGATATGGGGAAACAGCGGTGAATCAAAGGCGGGGAAACAGAGGCGGGGAATCAGACATGGGGAATCGGATGCAGGGAATCAGAGGTGGGGAATCAGAGCTGGGGAATCAGAGGCGGGGAATCAGAGTTGGGGCATCAGAGGTGGGGAATTAGATATGGGGAAACAGAGGCGGGGAATCAGAGGCGGGGAAACAGAGGCGGGGATTCAGATATGGGGAATCAGAGGTGGGGAATCAGAGGCAGGGAATCAGATGTGCGGAATCAGAGATGGGGAATCAGAGGCAGGGAATCAGAATCAGAAGCGGGGAATTAGAGGCCGGGAATCAGAGGCCGGGAATCGGATGCTGGGAATAAGAGGCCGGGAATCAGAGGTGGGGAATCAGAGTCCGGGAATCAGAGATGGGGATTCAGAGGCGGGGAATGAGATATGGAGAATCAGAGGCGGGGAATCAGAGGCGGGGAAACAGAGGTGTGGAATCAGATATGGGGAATCAGAGGTGGCGAATCAAAGGCGGTGATTTAGAGATGGGGAATCAGAGGCGGGGAATCAGAGGCAGGGAATCAGATGCGGGGAATCAGAGGCGGGGAATCAGAGCTGGCGAATCAGAGGCGGGGAATCAGAGGTGGGCAATCAGAGCCGGGGAATCAGATATGGGGAATCAGAGGCGGGGAATCAGAGGCGGGGAAACAGAGGCGGGGAATCAGATATGGGGAATCAGAGGTGGGGAATCAGAGGTTGTAAATCAGAGATGGGGAATCAAGGCGGGGAATCAGAGGCAGGGAATCAGACGCGGGGAATAAGAGGCGGGGATTCAGAGCTGGGGAATCAGAGGCGGGGAATCAGAGTTGGGGAATCAGAGGCAGGGAATCAGATATGGGGAACCAGAGGCGGGGAATCAGAGGCGGGGAAACAGAGGCGGGGAATCAGATATGGGGAATCAGAAGTGGGGAATCAGGGGCAGGGAATCAGTGGCAGGGAATCAGAGGCGGGGAATCAGAGGCGGGGAATCAGAGGCAGGGAATCAGACACGGGGAATCAGAGGCGGGGAATCAGAGATGGGGAATCAGAGGCGGGGAATCAGAGGCAGGGAATCGGACGCCGGGAATCAGAGGCGGGGAATCAGAGCTGGGGAATCAGAGGCGGGGAATCAGAGTTGGGGAATCAGAGGCGGGGAATCAGATATGGGGAAATAGAGGAGGGGAATCAGATATGGGGAATGAGAGGTGTGGAATCAGAGGTTGGGAATCAGAGGCAGGGAATCAGAGGCGGGGAAACAGAGGCGGGGAATCAGATATGGGGAATCAGAGGTGGCGAATCAAAGGCGGTGAAACAGAGATGGGGAATCAGGGCAGGGAATCAGAGGCAGGGAATCAGAGCTGGGGAAACAGAGGCGGGGAATCAGATATGGGGAATCAGAGGTGGGGAATCAGGGGCGGGGAATCAGTGGCAGGGAATCAGAGCTGGGGGATCAGAGGTGGGGAATCAGATATGGGGAATCAGAGGTGGGGAATCAGGGGCGGGGAATCAGTGGCAGGGAATCAGAGGCCGGGAATAAAAGGCGGGGAATCAGAGCTGGGGAATCAGAGGCCGGGAATCAGAGGCAGGGAAACAGAGGCGGGGAATCAGATATGGGGAATCAGAGGTGGGGAATTAGAGGTTGCGAATAAGAGGCAGGGAATCAGAGGCGGGGAATCAGAGGCGGGGAATCAGAGGCAGGGTATCGGATGTGCTGAATCAGAGATGGGGAATCAGAGGTGGGGATTCAGAGGTGGTGAATCAGAGAAGGGGAATCAGAGGCAGGGAATCAGACGCAGGGAATCAGAGGCGTGGAATCATAGCTGGCGAATTAGAGGAGGGGAATTAAAGTTGGGGAATCAGAGGCGGGGAATCAGATATGGGGAAACAGAGGCGGGGAATCAGAGGCGGGGAAACAGAGGCGGGGAATCATAGGCGGGGAATCAGAGATGGGGAATCAGAGGCGGGGAATCAGAGGCAGGGAATCGGATGCCGGAAATCAGAGGCGGGAAATCAGAGCTGGGGAATCAGAGGCGGGGAATCAGAGCTGGGGAATCAGAGGCGGCGAAGCAGATATGGGGAAAATGAGGCGGGGAATCAGATATGGGGAATCAGAGGCGGGGAATCAGATATGGGGAATCAGAGGCTGGGAATCAGAGCGGGGGAAACAGAGGCGGGGAATAAGATATGGGGAATCAGAGGTGGGGAATCAGTGGTGGGGAATCAGTGGCAGGGAATCAGAGGCGGGGAATCAGAGGCGGGGATTCAGAGGCAGGAAATCAGACACGGGGAATCAGAGGTGGGGAATCAGAGATGGGGAATCAGAGGCGGGGAATCAGAGGCAGGGAATCAGACGCGGGGAATCAGAGGCGGGGAATCAGAGCTGGGGAATCAGAGGTGGGGAATCAGAGTCGGGGAATCAGAGGCAGGGAATCGGATGTGCGGAATCAGAGATGGGGAATCAGAGGTGGGGAATCAGAGGCGGGGAATCAGAGGCAGGAAATCAGACACGGGGATTCAGAGGCTGGGAATCAGACGGGGGGAATCAAAGGCGGGGAATCAGAGCTGGTGAATAAGAGGCAGGGAATAAGAGTTGGGGATTCAGAGGCGGGGAATCAGATATGGGGAAACAGAGGCGGGGAATCAGAGGCGGGCAAACAGAGGCAGGGAATCGGATGTGCGGAATCAGAGATGGGGAATCAGAGGTGGGGAATCAGAGGCGGTGAATCAGAGATGGGGAATCAGAGGCGGGAATCAGAGGCAGGAAATCAGACACGGGGATTCAGAGGCTGGGAATCAGACGGGGGGAATCAAAGGCGGGGAATCAGAGCTGGTGAATCAGAGGCAGGGAATCAGAGTTGGGGATTCAGAGGCGGGGAATCAGATATGGGGAAACAGAGGCGGGGAATCAGAGGCGGGCAAACAGAGGCGGGGAATTAGATATGGGGAATCAGAGGTGGAGAATCAGAGGTGGTGAATCAGAGATGGGGAATCACAGGCGGGGAATCAGAGGCAGGGAATAGAACGCGAGGAATCAGAGGCAGGGAATCAGAGCTGGGGAATCAGAGGCGGGGAATCAGATATGGGGAAACAGAGGCGGGGAATCAGAGGCGGGGAAACAGAGGCAGGGAATCAGACATGGGGAATCGGATGCGGGGAATCAGATGTGCGGAATCAGAGATGGGGAATCAGAGGCAGGGAATCAGAATCAGAAGCGGGGAATTAGAGGCCGGGAATCAGAGGCCGGGAATCAGATGCTGGGAATAAGAGGCCGGGAATCAGAGGTGGGGAATCAGAGTCCGGGAATCAGAGATGGGGATTCAGAGGCGGGGAATGAGATATGGAGAATCAGAGGCGGGGAATCAGAGGCGGGGAAACAGAGGTGGGGAATCAGATATGGGGAATCAGAGGTGGCGAATCAAAGGCGGTGAATCAGAGATGGGGAAACAGAGGCGGGGAATCAGAGGCGTGGAAACAGAGGTGGGGAATCACATATGGGGAATCAGAGGCGGGGAAACAGAGGCAGGGAAGCAGATATGGGGAATCAGAGGCGAGGAATCAGAGGTGGGGAATCATAGGCAGGGAATCGGATGTGCGGAATCAGAGATGGGGAATCAGAGGCCGGGAATCAGAGGCGGTGAATCAGAGGCAGGGAATCAGACGCGGGGAATCAGAGGTGGGCAATCAGAGGCGGGGAATCAGATATGGGGAATCAGAGGCGGGGAATCAGAGGCGGGGAAACAGAGGCGGGGAATCAGATATGGGGAATCAGAGGTGGGGCATCAGAGGTTGTGAATCACAGATGGGGAATCAGAGGCGGGGAATCAGAGGCAGGGAATCAGACGCGGGGAATCAGAGGCGGGGATTCAGAGCTGGGGAATCAGAGGCGGGGAATCAGAGTTGGGGAATCAGAGGCGGGGAATCAGATATGGGGAATCAGAGGCAGGGAATCAGAGGCAGGAAAACAGAGGCGGGGAATCAGATATTGGGAATCAGAGGTGGGGAATCAGGGGCAGGGAATCAGTGGCAGGGAATCAGACGCGGGGAATCAGAGTCGGGGAATCAGAGGCAGGGAATCAGACACGGGGAATCAGAGGCGGGGAATCAGAGATGGGGAATCAGAGGCGGGGAATCAGAGGCAGGGAATCGGATTCCGGGAATCAGAGGCGGGAAATCAGAGCTGGGGAATCAGAGGCGGGGAATCAGAGTTGGGGAATCAGAGGCGGCGAAGCAGATATGGGGAAATAGAGGCGGGGAATCAGATATGGGGAATCAGAGGCAGGGAATCAGATATGGGGAATCAGAGGCTGGGAATCAGAGGGGGGGAAACAGAGGCGGGGAATAAGATATGGGGAATCAGAGGTGGGGAATCAGGGGCGGGGAATCAGTGGCAGGGAATCAGAGGCGGGGAATCAGAGGCGGGGAATCAGAGGCAGGGAATCAGACACGGGGAATCAGAGGTGGGGAATCAGAGATGGGGAATCAGAGGCAGGGAATCAGAGGCAGGGAATCAGACGCAGGGAATCAGAGGCGGGGAATCAGAGCTGGGGAATCAGAGGCGGGGAATCAGAGGCAGGGAATCAGACGCGGGGAATCAGAGGCGGGGAATCAGAGCTGGGGAATCAGAGGTGGGGAATCAGAGTCAGGGAATCAGAGGCAGGGAATCGGATGTGCGGAATCAGAAATGGGGAATCAGAGGTGGGGAATCATAGGCAGGGAATCGGATGTGCGGAATCAGAGATGGGGAATCAGAGGCCGGGAATCAGAGGCAGGAAATCAGACACGGGGATTCAGAGGCTGGGAATCAGACGGGGGGAATCAAAGGCGGGGAATCAGAGCTGGGGAATCAGAGGCAGGGAATCAGAGGCGGGGAATCAGATATGTGGAATCAGAGGCTGGGATTCAGAGGCGGGGAATCAGAGGCAGGGAATCAGACACGGGGAATCAGTGGTGGGGAATCAGAGATGGGGAATCAGAGGCGGGGAATCAGAGGCAGGGAATCAGACGCGGGGAATCTGAGGCGGGGAATCAGAGCTGGGGAATCAGAGGTGGGGAATCAGAGTTGGGGAATCAGAGGCAGGGAATCGGATGTGCGGAATCAGAGATGGGGAATCAGATGTGGGGAATCAGAGGAACAGGGATGGGGAATCAGAGGCGGGGAATCAGAGGCAGGAAATCAGACACGGGGATTCAGAGGCTGGGAATCAGACGGGGGGAATCAAAGGCGGGGAATCAGAGCTGGGGAATCAGAGGCAGGGAATCAGAGTTGGGGATTCAGAGACAGGGAATCAGATATGGGGAAACAGAGGCGGGGAATCAGAGGCGGGCAAACAGAGGCGGGGTATTAGATATGGGGAATCAGAGGTGGAGAATCAGAGGTGGTGAATCAGTGATGGGGAATCACAGGCTGGGAATCAGAGGCAGGGAATAGAACGCAGGGAATCAGACGCAGGGAATCAGAGCTGGGGAATCAGAGGCGGGGAATCATAGTTGGGAATCAGAGGCGGGGAATCAGATATGGGGAAACAGAGGCGGGAAATCAGAGGCGGGGAAACAGAGGCGGGGAATCAGATATGGGGAATCGGATGCGGGGAATCAGAGGCGGGGAATCAGAGCTGGGGAATCAGAGGCGGGGAATCAGAGTTGGGGCATCAGAGGTGGGGAATTAGATATAGGGAAACAGAGGCGGGGAATCAGAGGCGGGGAAACAGAGGCGGGGAATCAGATATGGGGAATCAGAGGTGGGGAATCAGAGGCAGGGAATCAGATGTGCGGAATCAGAGATGGGGAATCAGAGGCAGGGAATCAGAATCAGAAGCGGGGAATCAGAGGCCGGGAATCAGAGGCCGGGAATCAGATGCTGGGAATAAGAGGCCGGGAATCAGAGGTGGGGAATCAGAGTCCGGGAATCAGAGATGGGGATTCAGAGGCGGGGAATGAGATATGGAGAATCAGAGGCGGGGAATCAGAGGCCGGGAAACAGAGGTGGGGAATCAGATATCGGGAATCAGAGGTGGCGAATCAAAGGCGGTGAATCAAAGATGGGGAATCAGAGGCGGGGAATCAGAGGCAGGGAATCAGATGCGGGGAATCAGAGGCGGGGAATCAGAGCTGGCGAATCAGAGGCGGGGAATCAGAGGTGGGCAATCAGAGGCGGGGAATCAGATATGGGGAATCAGAGGCGGGGAATCAGAGGCGGGGAAACAGAGGCGGGGAATCAAATATAGGGAATCAGAGGTGGGGAATCAGAGGTTGTGAATCAGAGATGGGGAATCAAGGCGGGGAATCAGAGGCAGGGAATCAGACACGGGGAATCAGAGGCGGGGATTCAGAGCTGGGGAATCAGAGGCGGGGAATCAGAGTTGGGGAATCAGAGGCAGGGAATCAGATATGGGGAATCAGAGGCGGGGAATCAGAGGCGGGGAAACAGAGGCGGGGAATCAGATATGGGGAATCAGAGGTGGGGAATCAGGGGCAGGGATTAAGTGTCAGGGAATCAGAGGCGGGGAATCAGAGGCGGGGAATCAGAGGCAGGGAATCAGACACGGGGAATCAGAGGCGGGGAATCAGAGATGGGGAATCAGAGGCGGGGAATCAGAGTTGGGGAATCAGAGGCGGGGATTCAGAGATGGGGAAATAGAGGCGGGGAATCAGATATGGGGAATCAGAGGTGTGGAATCAGAGGTTTGGAATCAGAGGAAGGGAATCAGAGTCGGGGAAACAGAGGCGGGGAATCAGATATGTGGAATCAGAGGTGGCGAATCAAAGGCGGTGAAACAGAGATGGGGAATCAGGGCAGGGAATCAGAGGCAGGGAATCGGATGTGCGGAATCAGAAATGGGGAATCAGAAGTGGGGAATCAGAGGCGGTGAATCAGAGATGGGGAATCAGAGGCGGGGAATCAGAGGCAGGGAATCAGATGCGGGGAATCAGAGGCGGGGAATCAGAGCTGGCGAATCAGAGGCGGGGAATCAGAGGTGGGCAATCAGAGCCGGGGAATCAGATATGGGGAATCAGAGGCGGGGAATCAGAGGCGGGGAAACAGAGGCGGGGAATCAGATATGGGGAATCAGAGGTGGGGAATCAGAGGTTGTAAATCAGAGATGGGGAATCAAGGCGGGGAATCAGAGGCAGGGAATCAGACGCGGGGAATAAGAGGCGGGGATTCAGAGCTGGGGAATCAGAGGCGGGGAATCAGAGTTGGGGAATCAGAGGCAGGGAATCAGATATGGGGAACCAGAGGCGGGGAATCAGAGTCGGGGAAACAGAGGCGGGGAATCAGATATGGGGAATCAGAAGTGGGGAATCAGGGGCAGGGAATCAGTGGCAGGGAATCAGAGGCGGGGAATCAGAGGCGGGGAATCAGAGGCAGGGAATCAGACACGGGGAATCAGAGGCGGGGAATCAGAGATGGGGAATCAGAGGCGGGGAATCAGAGGCAGGCAATCGGACGCCGGGAATCAGAGGCGGGGAATCAGAGCTGGGGAATCAGAGGCGGGGAATCAGAGTTGGGGAATCAGAGGCGGGGAATCAGATATGGGGAAATAGAGGAGGGTAATCAGATATGGGGAATGAGAGGTGTGGAATCAGAGGTTGGGAATCAGAGGCAGGGAATCAGAGGCGGGGAAACAGAGGCGGGGAATCAGATATGGGGAATCAGAGGTGGCGAATCAAAGGCGGTGAAACAGAGATGGGGAATCAGGGCAGGGAATCAGAGGCAGGGAATCAGAGCTGGGGAAACAGAGGCGGGGAATCAGATATGGGGAATCAGAGGTGGGGAATCAGGGGCGGGGAATCAGTGGCAGGGAATCAGAGCTGGGGGATCAGAGGTGGGGAATCAGATATGGGGAATCAGAGGTGGGGAATCAGGGGCGGGGAATCAGAGTCAGGGAATCAGAGGCCGGGAATAAAAGGCGGGGAATCAGAGCTGGGGAATCAGAGGCCGGGAATCAGAGGCAGGGAAACAGAGGCGGGGAATCAGATATGGGGAATCAGAGGTGGGGAATTAGAGGTTGCGAATAAGAGGCAGGGAATCAGAGGCGGGGAATCAGAGGCGGGGAATCAGAGGCAGGGTATCGGATGTGCTGAATCAGAGATGGGGAATCAGAGGTGGGGATTCAGAGGTGGTGAATCAGAGAAGGGGAATCAGAGGCAGGGAATCAGACGCAGGGAATCAGAGGCGTGGAATCATAGCTGGCGAATTAGAGGAGGGGAATTAAAGTTGGGGAATCAGAGGCGGGGAATCAGATATGGGGAAACAGAGGCGGGGAATCAGAGGCGGGGAAACAGAGGCGGGGAATCATAGGCGGGGAATCAGAGATGGGGAATCAGAGGCGGGGAATCAGAGGCAGGGAATCGGATGCCGGAAATCAGAGGCGGGAAATCAGAGCTGGGGAATCAGAGGCGGGGAATCAGAGCTGGGGAATCAGAGGCGGCGAAGCAGATATGGGGTAAATGAGGCGGGGAATCAGATATGGGGAATCAGAGGCGGGGAATCAGATATGGGGAATCAGAGGCTGGGAATCAGAGCGGGGGAAACAGAGGCGGGGAATAAGATATGGGGAATCAGAGGTGGGGAATCAGTGGTGGGGAATCAGTGGCAGGGAATCAGAGGCGGGGAATCAGAGGCGGGGATTCAGAGGCAGGAAATCAGACACGGGGAATCAGAGGTGGGGAATCAGAGATGGGGAATCAGAGGCGGGGAATCAGAGGCAGGGAATCAGACGAGGGGAATCAGAGGCGGGGAATCAGAGCTGGGGAATCAGAGGTGGGGAATCAGAGTCGGGGAATCAGAGGCAGGGAATCGGATGTGCGGAATCAGAGATGGGGAATCAGAGGTGGGGAATCAGAGGCGGGGAATCAGAGGCAGGAAATCAGACACGGGGATTCAGAGGCTGGGAATCAGACGGGGGGAATCAAAGGCGGGGAATCAGAGCTGGTGAATAAGAGGCAGGGAATAAGAGTTGGGGATTCAGAGGCGGGGAATCAGATATGGGGAAACAGAGGCGGGGCATCAGAGGCGGGCAAACAGAGGCAGGGAATCGGATGTGCGGAATCAGAGATGGGGAATCAGAGGTGGGGAATCAGAGGCGGTGAATCAGAGATGGGGAATCAGAGGCGGGGAATCAGAGGCAGGAAATCAGACACGGGGATTCAGAGGCTGGGAATCAGATGGGGGGAATCAAAGGCGGGGAATCAGAGCTGGTGAATCAGAGGCAGGGAATCAGAGTTGGGGATTCAGAGGCGGGGAATCAGATATGGGGAAACAGAGGCGGGGAATCAGAGGCGGGCAAACAGAGGCGGGGAATTAGATATGGGGAATCAGAGGTGGAGAATCAGAGGTGGTGAATCAGAGATGGGGAATCACAGGCGGGGAATCAGAGGCAGGGAATAGAACGCGAGGAATCAGAGGCAGGGAATCAGAGCTGGGGAATCAGAGGCGGGGAATCAGATATGGGGAAACAGAGGCGGGGAATCAGAGGCGGGGAAACAGAGGCAGGGAATCAGACATGGGGAATCGGATGCGGGGAATCAGATGTGCGGAATCAGAGATGGGGAATCAGAGGCAGGGAATCAGAATCAGAAGCGGGGAATTAGAGGCCGGGAATCAGAGGCCGGGAATCGGATGCTGGGAATAAGAGGCCGGGAATCAGAGGTGGGGAATCAGAGTCCGGGAATCAGAGATGGGGATTCAGAGGCGGGGAATGAGATATGGAGAATCAGAGGCGGGGAATCAGAGGCGGGGAAACAGAGGTGTGGAATCAGATATGGGGAATCAGAGGTGGCGAATCAAAGGCGGTGATTTAGAGATGGGGAATCAGAGGCGGGGAATCAGAGGCAGGGAATCAGATGCGGGGAATCAGAGGCGGGGAATCAGAGCTGGCGAATCAGAGGCGGGGAATCAGAGGTGGGCAATCAGAGCCGGGGAATCAGATATGGGGAATCAGAGGCGGGGAATCAGAGGCGGGGAAACAGAGGCGGGGAATCAGATATGGGGAATCAGAGGTGGGGAATCAGAGGTTGTAAATCAGAGATGGGGAATCAAGGCGGGGAATCAGAGGCAGGGAATCAGACGCGGGGAATAAGAGGCGGGGATTCAGAGCTGGGGAATCAGAGGCGGGGAATCAGAGTTGGGGAATCAGAGGCAGGGAATCAGATATGGGGAACCAGAGGCGGGGAATCAGAGGCGGGGAAACAGAGGCGGGGAATCAGATATGGGGAATCAGAAGTGGGGAATCAGGGGCAGGGAATCAGTGGCAGGGAATCAGAGGCGGGGAATCAGAGGCGGGGAATCAGAGGCAGGGAATCAGACACGGGGAATCAGAGGCGGGGAATCAGAGATGGGGAATCAGAGGCGGGGAAACAGAGGCAGGGAATCGGACGCCGGGAATCAGAGGCGGGGAATCAGAGCTGGGGAATCAGAGGCGGGGAATCAGAGTTGGGGAATCAGAGGCGGGGAATCAGATATGGGGAAATAGAGGAGGGGAATCAGATATGGGGAATGAGAGGTGTGGAATCAGAGGTTGGGAATCAGAGGCAGGGAATCAGAGGCGGGGAAACAGAGGCAGGGAATCAGATATGGGGAATCAGAGGTGGCGAATCAAAGGCGGTGAAACAGAGATGGGGAATCAGGGCAGGGAATCAGAGGCAGGGAATCAGAGCTGGGGAAACAGAGGCGGGGAATCAGATATGGGGAATCAGAGGTGGGGAATCAGGGGCGGGGAATCAGTGGCAGGGAATCAGAGCTGGGGGATCAGAGGTGGGGAATCAGATATGGGGAATCAGAGGTGGGGAATCAGGGGCGGGGAATCAGTGGCAGGGAATCAGAGGCCGGGAATAAAAGGCGGGGAATCAGAGCTGGGGAATCAGAGGCCGGGAATCAGAGGCAGGGAAACAGAGGCGGGGAATCAGATATGGGGAATCAGAGGTGGGGAATTAGAGGTTGCGAATAAGAGGCAGGGAATCAGAGGCGGGGAATCAGAGGCGGGGAATCAGAGGCAGGGTATCGGATGTGCTGAATCAGAGATGGGGAATCAGAGGTGGGGATTCAGAGGTGGTGAATCAGAGAAGGGGAATCAGAGGCAGGGAATCAGACGCAGGGAATCAGAGGCGTGGAATCATAGCTGGCGAATTAGAGGAGGGGAATTAAAGTTGGGGAATCAGAGGCGTGGAATCAGATATGGGGAAACAGAGGCGGGGAATCAGAGGCGGGGAAACAGAGGCGGGGAATCATAGGCGGGGAATCAGAGATGGGGAATCAGAGGCGGGGAATCAGAGGCAGGGAATCGGATGCCGGAAATCAGAGGCGGGAAATCAGAGCTGGGGAATCAGAGGCGGGGAATCAGAGCTGGGGAATCAGAGGCGGCGAAGCAGATATGGGGAAAATGAGGCGGGGAATCAGATATGGGGAATCAGAGGCGGGGAATCAGATATGGGGAATCAGAGGCTGGGAATCAGAGCGGGGGAAACAGAGGCGGGGAATAAGATATGGGGAATCAGAGGTGGGGAATCAGTGGTGGGGAATCAGTGGCAGGGAATCAGAGGCGGGGAATCAGAGGCGGGGATTCAGAGGCAGGAAATCAGACACGGGGAATCAGAGGTGGGGAATCAGAGATGGGGAATCAGAGGCGGGGAATCAGAGGCAGGGAATCAGACGCGGGGAATCAGAGGCGGGGAATCAGAGCTGGGGAATCAGAGGTGGGGAATCAGAGTCGGGGAATCAGAGGCAGGGAATCGGATGTGCGGAATCAGAGATGGGGAATCAGAGGTGGGGAATCAGAGGCGGGGAATCAGAGGCAGGAAATCAGACACGGGGATTCAGAGGCTGGGAATCAGACGGGGGGAATCAAAGGCGGGGAATCAGAGCTGGTGAATAAGAGGCAGGGAATAAGAGTTGGGGATTCAGAGGCGGGGAATCAGATATGGGGAAACAGAGGCGGGGAATCAGAGGCGGGCAAACAGAGGCAGGGAATCGGATGTGCGGAATCAGAGATGGGGAATCAGAGGTGGGGAATCAGAGGCGGTGAATCAGAGATGGGGAATCAGAGGCGGGGAATCAGAGGCAGGAAATCAGACACGGGGATTCAGAGGCTGGGAATCAGACGGGGGGAATCAAAGGCGGGGAATCAGAGCTGGTGAATCAGAGGCAGGGAATCAGAGTTGGGGATTCAGAGGCGGGGAATCAGATATGGGGAAACAGAGGCGGGGAATCAGAGGCGGGCAAACAGAGGCGGGGAATTAGATATGGGGAATCAGAGGTGGAGAATCAGAGGTGGTGAATCAGAGATGGGGAATCACAGGCGGGGAATCAGAGGCAGGGAATAGAACGCGAGGAATCAGAGGCAGGGAATCAGAGCTGGGGAATCAGAGGCGGGGAATCAGATATGGGGAAACAGAGGCGGGGAATCAGAGGCGGGGAAACAGAGGCAGGGAATCAGACATGGGGAATCGGATGCGGGGAATCAGATGTGCGGAATCAGAGATGGGGAATCAGAGGCAGGGAATCAGAATCAGAAGCGGGGAATTAGAGGCCGGGAATCAGAGGCCGGGAATCAGATGCTGGGAATAAGAGGCCGGGAATCAGAGGTGGGGAATCAGAGTCCGGGAATCAGAGATGGGGATTCAGAGGCGGGGAATGAGATATGGAGAATCAGAGGCGGGGAATCAGAGGCGGGGAAACAGAGGTGGGGAATCAGATATGGGGAATCAGAGGTGGCGAATCAAAGGCGGTGAATCAGAGATGGGGAAACAGAGGCGGGGAATCAGAGGCGTGGAAACAGAGGTGGGGAATCACATATGGGGAATCAGAGGCGGGGAAACAGAGGCAGGGAAGCAGATATGGGGAATCAGAGGCGAGGAATCAGAGGTGGGGAATCATAGGCAGGGAATCGGATGTGCGGAATCAGAGATGGGGAATCAGAGGCCGGGAATCAGAGGCGGTGAATCAGAGGCAGGGAATCAGACGCGGGGAATCAGAGGTGGGCAATCAGAGGCGGGGAATCAGATATGGGGAATCAGAGGCGGGGAATCAGAGGCGGGGAAACAGAGGCGGGGAATCAGATATGGGGAATCAGAGGTGGGGCATCAGAGGTTGTGAATCACAGATGGGGAATCAGAGGCGGGGAATCAGAGGCAGGGAATCAGACGCGGGGAATCAGAGGCGGGGATTCAGAGCTGGGGAATCAGAGGCGGGGAATCAGAGTTGGGGAATCAGAGGCGGGGAATCAGATATGGGGAATCAGAGGCAGGGAATCAGAGGCAGGAAAACAGAGGCGGGGAATCAGATATTGGGAATCAGAGGTGGGGAATCAGGGGCAGGGAATCAGTGGCAGGGAATCAGACGCGGGGAATCAGAGTCGGGGAATCAGAGGCAGGGAATCAGACACGGGGAATCAGAGGCGGGGAATCAGAGATGGGGAATCAGAGGCGGGGAATCAGAGGCAGGGAATCGGATTCCGGGAATCAGAGGCGGGAAATCAGAGCTGGGGAATCAGAGGCGGGGAATCAGAGTTGGGGAATCAGAGGCGGCGAAGCAGATATGGGGAAATAGAGGCGGGGAATCAGATATGGGGAATCAGAGGCAGGGAATCAGATATGGGGAATCAGAGGCTGGGAATCAGAGGGGGGGAAACAGAGGCGGGGAATAAGATATGGGGAATCAGAGGTGGGGAATCAGGGGCGGGGAATCAGTGGCAGGGAATCAGAGGCGGGGAATCAGAGGCGGGGAATCAGAGGCAGGGAATCAGACACGGGGAATCAGAGGTGGGGAATCAGAGATGGGGAATCAGAGGCAGGGAATCAGAGGCAGGGAATCAGACGCAGGGAATCAGAGGCGGGGAATCAGAGCTGGGGAATCAGAGGCGGGGAATCAGAGGCAGGGAATCAGACGCGGGGAATCAGAGGCGGGGAATCAGAGCTGGGGAATCAGAGGTGGGGAATCAGAGTCAGGGAATCAGAGGCAGGGAATCGGATGTGCGGAATCAGAAATGGGGAATCAGAGGTGGGGAATCATAGGCAGGGAATCGGATGTGCGGAATCAGAGATGGGGAATCAGAGGCCGGGAATCAGAGGCAGGAAATCAGACACGGGGATTCAGAGGCTGGGAATCAGACGGGGGGAATCAAAGGCGGGGAATCAGAGCTGGGGAATCAGAGGCAGGGAATCAGAGGCGGGGAATCAGATATGTGGAATCAGAGGCTGGGATTCAGAGGCGGGGAATCAGAGGCAGGGAATCAGACACGGGGAATCAGTGGTGGGGAATCAGAGATGGGGAATCAGAGGCGGGGAATCAGAGGCAGGGAATCAGACGCGGGGAATCTGAGGCGGGGAATCAGAGCTGGGGAATCAGAGGTGGGGAATCAGAGTTGGGGAATCAGAGGCAGGGAATCGGATGTGCGGAATCAGAGATGGGGAATCAGATGTGGGGAATCAGAGGAACAGGGATGGGGAATCAGAGGCGGGGAATCAGAGGCAGGAAATCAGACACGGGGATTCAGAGGCTGGGAATCAGACGGGGGGAATCAAAGGCGGGGAATCAGAGCTGGGGAATCAGAGGCAGGGAATCAGAGTTGGGGATTCAGAGACAGGGAATCAGATATGGGGAAACAGAGGCGGGGAATCAGAGGCGGGCAAACAGAGGCGGGGTATTAGATATGGGGAATCAGAGGTGGAGAATCAGAGGTGGTGAATCAGTGATGGGGAATCACAGGCTGGGAATCAGAGGCAGGGAATAGAACGCAGGGAATCAGACGCAGGGAATCAGAGCTGGGGAATCAGAGGCGGGGAATCATAGTTGGGAATCAGAGGCGGGGAATCAGATATGGGGAAACAGAGGCGGGAAATCAGAGGCGGGGAAACAGAGGCGGGGAATCAGATATGGGGAATCGGATGCGGGGAATCAGAGGCGGGGAATCAGAGCTGGGGAATCAGAGGCGGGGAATCAGAGTTGGGGCATCAGAGGTGGGGAATTAGATATAGGGAAACAGAGGCGGGGAATCAGAGGCGGGGAAACAGAGGCGGGGAATCAGATATGGGGAATCAGAGGTGGGGAATCAGAGGCAGGGAATCAGATGTGCGGAATCAGAGATGGGGAATCAGAGGCAGGGAATCAGAATCAGAAGCGGGGAATCAGAGGCCGGGAATCAGAGGCCGGGAATCAGATGCTGGGAATAAGAGGCCGGGAATCAGAGGTGGGGAATCAGAGTCCGGGAATCAGAGATGGGGATTCAGAGGCGGGGAATGAGATATGGAGAATCAGAGGCGGGGAATCAGAGGCCGGGAAACAGAGGTGGGGAATCAGATATCGGGAATCAGAGGTGGCGAATCAAAGGCGGTGAATCAAAGATGGGGAATCAGAGGCGGGGAATCAGAGGCAGGGAATCAGATGCGGGGAATCAGAGGCGGGGAATCAGAGCTGGCGAATCAGAGGCGGGGAATCAGAGGTGGGCAATCAGAGGCGGGGAATCAGATATGGGGAATCAGAGGCGGGGAATCAGAGGCGGGGAAACAGAGGCGGGGAATCAAATATAGGGAATCAGAGGTGGGGAATCAGAGGTTGTGAATCAGAGATGGGGAATCAAGGCGGGGAATCAGAGGCAGGGAATCAGACACGGGGAATCAGAGGCGGGGATTCAGAGCTGGGGAATCAGAGGCGGGGAATCAGAGTTGGGGAATCAGAGGCAGGGAATCAGATATGGGGAATCAGAGGCGGGGAATCAGAGGCGGGGAAACAGAGGCGGGGAATCAGATATGGGGAATCAGAGGTGGGGAATCAGGGGCAGGGATTAAGTGTCAGGGAATCAGAGGCGGGGAATCAGAGGCGGGGAATCAGAGGCAGGGAATCAGACACGGGGAATCAGAGGCGGGGAATCAGAGATGGGGAATCAGAGGCGGGGAATCAGAGTTGGGGAATCAGAGGCGGGGATTCAGAGATGGGGAAATAGAGGCGGGGAATCAGATATGGGGAATCAGAGGTGTGGAATCAGAGGTTTGGAATCAGAGGAAGGGAATCAGAGTCGGGGAAACAGAGGCGGGGAATCAGATATGTGGAATCAGAGGTGGCGAATCAAAGGCGGTGAAACAGAGATGGGGAATCAGGGCAGGGAATCAGAGGCAGGGAATCGGATGTGCGGAATCAGAAATGGGGAATCAGAAGTGGGGAATCAGAGGCGGTGAATCAGAGATGGGGAATCAGAGGCGGGGAATCAGAGGCAGGGAATCAGATGCGGGGAATCAGAGGCGGGGAATCAGAGCTGGCGAATCAGAGGCGGGGAATCAGAGGTGGGCAATCAGAGCCGGGGAATCAGATATGGGGAATCAGAGGCGGGGAATCAGAGGCGGGGAAACAGAGGCGGGGAATCAGATATGGGGAATCAGAGGTGGGGAATCAGAGGTTGTAAATCAGAGATGGGGAATCAAGGCGGGGAATCAGAGGCAGGGAATCAGACGCGGGGAATAAGAGGCGGGGATTCAGAGCTGGGGAATCAGAGGCGGGGAATCAGAGTTGGGGAATCAGAGGCAGGGAATCAGATATGGGGAACCAGAGGCGGGGAATCAGAGTCGGGGAAACAGAGGCGGGGAATCAGATATGGGGAATCAGAAGTGGGGAATCAGGGGCAGGGAATCAGTGGCAGGGAATCAGAGGCGGGGAATCAGAGGCGGGGAATCAGAGGCAGGGAATCAGACACGGGGAATCAGAGGCGGGGAATCAGAGATGGGGAATCAGAGGCGGGGAATCAGAGGCAGGCAATCGGACGCCGGGAATCAGAGGCGGGGAATCAGAGCTGGGGAATCAGAGGCGGGGAATCAGAGTTGGGGAATCAGAGGCGGGGAATCAGATATGGGGAAATAGAGGAGGGTAATCAGATATGGGGAATGAGAGGTGTGGAATCAGAGGTTGGGAATCAGAGGCAGGGAATCAGAGGCGGGGAAACAGAGGCGGGGAATCAGATATGGGGAATCAGAGGTGGCGAATCAAAGGCGGTGAAACAGAGATGGGGAATCAGGGCAGGGAATCAGAGGCAGGGAATCAGAGCTGGGGAAACAGAGGCGGGGAATCAGATATGGGGAATCAGAGGTGGGGAATCAGGGGCGGGGAATCAGTGGCAGGGAATCAGAGCTGGGGGATCAGAGGTGGGGAATCAGATATGGGGAATCAGAGGTGGGGAATCAGGGGCGGGGAATCAGTGGCAGGGAATCAGAGGCCGGGAATAAAAGGCGGGGAATCAGAGCTGGGGAATCAGAGGCCGGGAATCAGAGGCAGGGAAACAGAGGCGGGGAATCAGATATGGGGAATCAGAGGTGGGGAATTAGAGGTTGCGAATAAGAGGCAGGGAATCAGAGGCGGGGAATCAGAGGCGGGGAATCAGAGGCAGGGTATCGGATGTGCTGAATCAGAGATGGGGAATCAGAGGTGGGGATTCAGAGGTGGTGAATCAGAGAAGGGGAATCAGAGGCAGGGAATCAGACGCAGGGAATCAGAGGCGTGGAATCATAGCTGGCGAATTAGAGGAGGGGAATTAAAGTTGGGGAATCAGAGGCGGGGAATCAGATATGGGGAAACAGAGGCGGGGAATCAGAGGCGGGGAAACAGAGGCGGGGAATCATAGGCGGGGAATCAGAGATGGGGAATCAGAGGCGGGGAATCAGAGGCAGGGAATCGGATGCCGGAAATCAGAGGCGGGAAATCAGAGCTGGGGAATCAGAGGCGGGGAATCAGAGCTGGGGAATCAGAGGCGGCGAAGCAGATATGGGGAAAATGAGGCGGGGAATCAGATATGGGGAATCAGAGGCGGGGAATCAGATATGGGGAATCAGAGGCTGGGAATCAGAGGTGGGCAATCAGAGGCGGGGAATCAGATATGGGGAATCAGAGGCGGGGAATCAGAGGCGGGGAAACAGAGGCGGGGAATCAAATATAGGGAATCAGAGGTGGGGAATCAGAGGTTGTGAATCAGAGATGGGGAATCAAGGCGGGGAATCAGAGGCAGGGAATCAGACACGGGGAATCAGAGGCGGGGATTCAGAGCTGGGGAATCAGAGGCGGGGAATCAGAGTTGGGGAATCAGAGGCAGGGAATCAGATATGGGGAATCAGAGGCGGGGAATCAGAGGCGGGGAAACAGAGGCGGGGAATCAGATATGGGGAATCAGAGGTGGGGAATCAGGGGCAGGGATTAAGTGTCAGGGAATCAGAGGCGGGGAATCAGAGGCGGGGAATCAGAGGCAGGGAATCAGACACGGGGAATCAGAGGCGGGGAATCAGAGATGGGGAATCAGAGGCGGGGAATCAGAGTTGGGGAATCAGAGGCGGGGATTCAGAGATGGGGAAATAGAGGCGGGGAATCAGATATGGGGAATCAGAGGTGTGGAATCAGAGGTTTGGAATCAGAGGAAGGGAATCAGAGTCGGGGAAACAGAGGCGGGGAATCAGATATGTGGAATCAGAGGTGGCGAATCAAAGGCGGTGAAACAGAGATGGGGAATCAGGGCAGGGAATCAGAGGCAGGGAATCGGATGTGCGGAATCAGAAATGGGGAATCAGAAGTGGGGAATCAGAGGCGGTGAATCAGAGATGGGGAATCAGAGGCGGGGAATCAGAGGCAGGGAATCAGATGCGGGGAATCAGAGGCGGGGAATCAGAGCTGGCGAATCAGAGGCGGGGAATCAGAGGTGGGCAATCAGAGCCGGGGAATCAGATATGGGGAATCAGAGGCGGGGAATCAGAGGCGGGGAAACAGAGGCGGGGAATCAGATATGGGGAATCAGAGGTGGGGAATCAGAGGTTGTAAATCAGAGATGGGGAATCAAGGCGGGGAATCAGAGGCAGGGAATCAGACGCGGGGAATAAGAGGCGGGGATTCAGAGCTGGGGAATCAGAGGCGGGGAATCAGAGTTGGGGAATCAGAGGCAGGGAATCAGATATGGGGAACCAGAGGCGGGGAATCAGAGTCGGGGAAACAGAGGCGGGGAATCAGATATGGGGAATCAGAAGTGGGGAATCAGGGGCAGGGAATCAGTGGCAGGGAATCAGAGGCGGGGAATCAGAGGCGGGGAATCAGAGGCAGGGAATCAGACACGGGGAATCAGAGGCGGGGAATCAGAGATGGGGAATCAGAGGCGGGGAATCAGAGGCAGGCAATCGGACGCCGGGAATCAGAGGCGGGGAATCAGAGCTGGGGAATCAGAGGCGGGGAATCAGAGTTGGGGAATCAGAGGCGGGGAATCAGATATGGGGAAATAGAGGAGGGTAATCAGATATGGGGAATGAGAGGTGTGGAATCAGAGGTTGGGAATCAGAGGCAGGGAATCAGAGGCGGGGAAACAGAGGCGGGGAATCAGATATGGGGAATCAGAGGTGGCGAATCAAAGGCGGTGAAACAGAGATGGGGAATCAGGGCAGGGAATCAGAGGCAGGGAATCAGAGCTGGGGAAACAGAGGCGGGGAATCAGATATGGGGAATCAGAGGTGGGGAATCAGGGGCGGGGAATCAGTGGCAGGGAATCAGAGCTGGGGGATCAGAGGTGGGGAATCAGATATGGGGAATCAGAGGTGGGGAATCAGGGGCGGGGAATCAGTGGCAGGGAATCAGAGGCCGGGAATAAAAGGCGGGGAATCAGAGCTGGGGAATCAGAGGCCGGGAATCAGAGGCAGGGAAACAGAGGCGGGGAATCAGATATGGGGAATCAGAGGTGGGGAATTAGAGGTTGCGAATAAGAGGCAGGGAATCAGAGGCGGGGAATCAGAGGCGGGGAATCAGAGGCAGGGTATCGGATGTGCTGAATCAGAGATGGGGAATCAGAGGTGGGGATTCAGAGGTGGTGAATCAGAGAAGGGGAATCAGAGGCAGGGAATCAGACGCAGGGAATCAGAGGCGTGGAATCATAGCTGGCGAATTAGAGGAGGGGAATTAAAGTTGGGGAATCAGAGGCGGGGAATCAGATATGGGGAAACAGAGGCGGGGAATCAGAGGCGGGGAAACAGAGGCGGGGAATCATAGGCGGGGAATCAGAGATGGGGAATCAGAGGCGGGGAATCAGAGGCAGGGAATCGGATGCCGGAAATCAGAGGCGGGAAATCAGAGCTGGGGAATCAGAGGCGGGGAATCAGAGCTGGGGAATCAGAGGCGGCGAAGCAGATATGGGGAAAATGAGGCGGGGAATCAGATATGGGGAATCAGAGGCGGGGAATCAGATATGGGGAATCAGAGGCTGGGAATCAGAGCGGGGGAAACAGAGGCGGGGAATAAGATATGGGGAATCAGAGGTGGGGAATCAGTGGTGGGGAATCAGTGGCAGGGAATCAGAGGCGGGGAATCAGAGGCGGGGATTCAGAGGCAGGAAATCAGACACGGGGAATCAGAGGTGGGGAATCAGAGATGGGGAATCAGAGGCGGGGAATCAGAGGCAGGGAATCAGACGCGGGGAATCAGAGGCGGGGAATCAGAGCTGGGGAATCAGAGGTGGGGAATCAGAGTCGGGGAATCAGAGGCAGGGAATCGGATGTGCGGAATCAGAGATGGGGAATCAGAGGTGGGGAATCAGAGGCGGGGAATCAGAGGCAGGAAATCAGACACGGGGATTCAGAGGCTGGGAATCAGACGGGGGGAATCAAAGGCGGGGAATCAGAGCTGGTGAATAAGAGGCAGGGAATAAGAGTTGGGGATTCAGAGGCGGGGAATCAGATATGGGGAAACAGAGGCGGGGCATCAGAGGCGGGCAAACAGAGGCAGGGAATCGGATGTGCGGAATCAGAGATGGGGAATCAGAGGTGGGGAATCAGAGGCGGTGAATCAGAGATGGGGAATCAGAGGCGGGGAATCACAGGCAGGAAATCAGACACGGGGATTCAGAGGCTGGGAATCAGACGGGGGGAATCAAAGGCGGGGAATCAGAGCTGGTGAATCAGAGGCAGGGAATCAGAGTTGGGGATTCAGAGGCGGGGAATCAGATATGGGGAAACAGAGGCGGGGAATCAGAGGCGGGCAAACAGAGGCGGGGAATTAGATATGGGGAATCAGAGGTGGAGAATCAGAGGTGGTGAATCAGAGATGGGGAATCACAGGCGGGGAATCAGAGGCAGGGAATAGAACGCGAGGAATCAGAGGCAGGGAATCAGAG